>NC_056737.1:1657424167-1657475084 GCF_019279795.1 Protopterus annectens | reverse complement strand
CCCAAATTCTAACTGGGCAATACAAATTTTGCCTCAGCTTAACAATAGTAAACAAAAAGTTTAACAGATAATAGGACAATACTAAATTTTTACGCAAAAAATAAACCACAATGAGTTTTAAACAATAAAACCGCTAAGTACTCAAACAATAAAAAGTGTTATATATAAATTGCTAGAAAAAATAATCAGTAAAAATAACCAAACAAACCCCCCCAAAAAACCAGGATACTTATATATCTCAGCTAAGAGTTGCAGTCAACACATCTCCTCCACTCTGCTCAATGTGTATAGACAGAAACCCTCTCAAAGTTAGGGCTTAAATACCAGAAGATACAACCTTAGAGAACTTTTTTTTTGCAAAAACACAAAAGAACCAGCCCCCACTGGACAGCAGCCAATTAACACAACCAAGCCATGGTAAAGAAAGGCTTCAGCTAATTCAAGATGGCCTGTTCATGTGCTTTGAACAATCACTGTATAAATAAACAAGCTCAGTGCCATCAGTTCTGAAATAGGACAATACTAAAGCTAATAGCCTACAGACAGTAAGTACTACAGAAAGCCACAAAATGAAAGTTTTTAAACAGATAAAGGAGCTATGAGACTCTACATAATGCTTTTATCTGCAATCAAATTAGTTACCCATGCAGATTAGTTAATAGAAATAAAATACACTCAAAAACAATGCAGCAGACAATAAAAAGTGCTATATATAAATTGCTAAAAACAATAATCAGTATAAATAATTGAAAAAAATAGACTACTTATATATCTCAGCTAAGAGTTGTAGTCAACACCTCTCCTCCACTCTGCTCAGCGTGTATAGACAGAAACCCTCTCAAAGTTAGGGCTTAGATACCAGAAGATACAACCTTAGACACCTTTTTTTTTTTTTTTATAAAAACACAAAAGAACGAGCCCCCACTAGGCAGTAGCCAATTAACACACTCTAGCCAAGGTAAAGAAAGGCTTCAGTTAATTCAAAATGGCCTGTTCATGTGCTTTGAACAATCACTGTATAAACAAACAAGGCAGAGCCAGCAATTCTGAACTAGGACAATACTAAAGCTATTAGCCAACAGACAGTAAGCACTACAGTAAGCCACAAAATGAATGTTTTTAAACAGATAAAGGAGCAACAAGACTCTATAGAATGCTTTTAACTGCAAACAAATCAGTTACCTGTTCAGATTAGTTAATAGCAATAAAATACACTCAAAAACTATGCAGCAGGCAATAAAAAGTGCTATATATTATTTGCTAGAAACAATAATCAGTATAAATAATAAAATAAAAAAAACAGGATACTTATATATCTCAGCTAAGAGTGGTAGTCAACACCTCTCCTCCACTCTGCTCAGTGTGTATTGACAGAAACGCTCTCACAGTTAGGGCTTAAATACCAGAAGATACAAACTTAGACAACTTTTTTTTTTTTTTTTTTAAAAAACAGAAAAGAACAAGCCTGCACTAACCAGCAGCCAATTAACACAATCTAGCCAAGGTAAAGAGAGGCTTCAACTAATTAAAGATGGCCTGTTCATGTGCTTTGAACAATAACTGTATAAACAAACAAGCCCAGAGCCAGCAATTCTGAACTAGGACAATACTAAAGCTATAAGCCTACAGACAGTAAGCACTACAGAAAGCCACAAAATGAATGTTTTTAAACAGATAAAGGAGCAATGGGACTCTACAGAATGCTTTATAGGAAAACAAATCAGTTACCCATGGAGATTAGTTAATAGCAATAAAATACACTCAAAAACAATGCAGCAGGCAATAAAAAGTGCTATACATAAATTGCGAGAAAAAATAATCAGTATAAATAATTGGAAAAGATGGGCTACTTATATATCTCAGCTAAGAGTTGTAGTCAACACCTCTCCTCCACTCTGCTCAGTGTGTATAGACAGAATTCCTCTCAAAGTTAGGGTTTAAATGCCAGAAGATAAAACCTTAGACACCTTTTTTTTTTTATAAAAACACAAAAGAAACAGCCCCGACTAGCCAGCAGCCAGTTAACACAATCCAGCCAAGGTAAAGAAAGGCTTCAGTTAATTCAAGATGGCCTGTTCATGTGCTTTGAACAATCACTGTATAAAAATACAAGCCAAGAGCCAGCATTTCTGAACAAGGACAATACTAAAGCTATTAGTCTACAAACAGTAAGCACTACAGAAAGTCACAAAATCAAAGTTTTTAAACAGATAAAGGAGCAATAAGATTATACAGAATTCTTTTAACTGCAAACAAATCAGTTACCAATGCTAACTAGTTAATAGCAATAAAATCCACTCAAAAACTATACAGCAGGCAAGAAAAAGTGCTATATATAAATTGCTGGAAACAATAATCAGTATAAATAATCGAAAAAAACAGGATACTTATATATCTCAGCTAAGAGTTGTAGTCAACACCTCTCCTCAACTCTGCTCAGTGTGTATAGACAGACACCCTCTCAAAGTTAGGGCTTAAATACCAGAAGATACAATCTTAGATAACTTTTTATTTATTTATTTATTTATTTATTTATTTATTTATTTATTTATTTATTTATTTTACAAAAACACAAAAGAACTAGCCCCCTTTAACCAGCAGCCAGTTAACACAATCTAGCCAAGGTAAAGAAAGGCTTCTTCTATTTCAAGATGGCTTGTTCATGTGCTTCGAACAATAACTGTATAAACAAACAAGCCCAGAGCAACCAATTCTGAACTAGGACAATACTAAAGCTATTAGCCAACAGACAGTAAGCACTACAGAAAGCCACAAAATGAAAGTTTTAAAACAGATAAAGGAGCAATGAAACTCTACAGAATGCTTTTAACTGCAAACAAATCAGTTCCCCATGCAGATTAGTTAATAGCAATACAATACATTCAAAACCTATGCAGCAGGCAATAAAAAGTGCTATATATAAAGTGCTAAAAACAATAATCAGTATAAATAATTAAAAAAAAAACAGGATACTTATATATCTCAGCTAAGAGTTGTAGTCAACACCTCTCCTCCACTCTGCTGAGTGTGTATAGACAGAAACCCTCTCACAGTTAGGTCTTAAATACTAGAAGATACAAATTTAGACAACTTTTCTTTCTTTTTTTTTTTTTTTTTTACAAAAACACAAACAAACCAGCCCCCACTAGCCAGCAGCCAGTTAACACATTCTAGCAAAAGTAAGGAAAGGCTTCATCTAATTCAAGATGGCCTGTTCATGTGCTTTGAACAATTACTGTATAAACAAACAAGCTCAAAGCCAGCAATTCTTTACTAGGAAAATACTAAAGCTATTAGCCAACAGAGAGTAAGCACTACAGAAAACCACAAAATGAAAGTTATTAAACAGATAAAGAGGCAATGAGACTCTTCAGAATGCTTTTAACTACAATCAAATCAGTTACCTGCTCAGATTAGTTAATAGCAATAAAATATACTCAAAAACTATGCAGCAGGCAATAAAAAGTGCTATATATAAATAGCTAGAAACAATAATCAGTATAAATAATCGAAAAAAACAGGATACTTAAATATCTCAGCTAAGAGTTGTAGTTAACACCTCTCCTCCACTCTGCTCAATGCGTATAGAGAGAAACCATCTCAAATTTAGGGCTTAAATACCAGAAGATGCAACCTTAGACAACTTTTTTTTTACAAAAACACAAAAGAACCAGCCCTCACTACCCAGCAACCAATTAACACAATTTACCCAAGGTAAAGAAAGGCTTCAGCTAATTCAAGATGGCCTGTTCATGTGCTTTGAAAAGTCACTGTATAAACAAAGAAGCCCAGAGCAAACAATTCTGAACTAGAACAATACTAAAGCTATTAGTCAACAGACAGTAAGCACTACAGAAAGCCACAAAATTAAAGTTTTTAAACAGATAATGGAGCAATGAAACTCAACAGAATGCTTTTAACTTCAAACAAATCAGTTACCCATGCAGACTAGTTAATAGCAATAAAATACACTCAAAAACTATGCAGCAGGCAATAAAAAGTACTATATATAAAGTGCTAAAAACAATAATCATAAATAATTAAAAAAAAATAAGATACTTATATATCTCAGCTAAGAGTGGTAGTCAACCCTTCTCCTCCACTCTGCTCAGTGTGTATAGACAGAAACCCTCTCACAGTTAGGGCTTAAATACCAGAAGATACAACCTTAGACAACTTTTTTTTTTTTCTTACAAAAACACAAAAGAACAAGCCCCCATTAGCCAGCAGCCAATTAACACCAATCAAGCCAAGCTAAAGAAAGGCTTCAACTAATTCAAGATGGCCTGTTCATGTGCTTTAAACAATCACTGTATAAGCAAACAAGCCCAGAGCCAGCAATTCTGAACTAGGACAATACTAAAGCTATTAGCCTACAGACAGTACGCACTACAGAAAGCCACAAAATGAAAGTTTTTAAAAAAGATAAAGGAGCAATGAGATTCCACAGAATGCTTTTAACTGCAAACAAATCAGTTACCCATAGAGATTATTTAATAGCAATGAAATACATTCAAAAACTATGCAGCAGGCAATAAAAAGTACTATAATTAAATTGTTAGAAATGATAATCAGTATACATAAATAAAACAGGATACTTATATATCTCAGCTAAGAGTTGTAGTCAACACCTCTCCTCAACTCTGCTCAGTGTGTATAGATATACACCCTCTCAAAGTTAGGGCTTAAATACCAGAAGATACAACCTTAGACAACTTTTTATTTTTTTTAGTTATTTTTTACAAAAACGCAAAAGAACAAGCCCCCACTAGCCAGCAGCTAATTAACACAATCTAGCCAAGGAAAGAAAGGCTTCAGCTAATTCAAGATGGTCTGTTCATGTGCTTTGAACAATCACTGTTTAAACAAACAAGCCCAGAGCAAGCAATTCTGAACTAGGACAATACTAAAGCTATTAGCAAACAGACAGTAAGCAATACAGAAAACCACAAAATTAAAGTTTTAAACAGATAAAGGAGCAATGAAACTCTACAGAATGCTTTTAACTGCAAACAAATCAGTTCCCCATGCAGATTATTTAATAGCAATACAATACACTCAAAAACTATGCAGCAGGCAATAAAAAGTGCTATATATAAAGTGCTGAAAACAATAATCAGTATAAATAATTGATAAAAAACAGGATACTTATATATCTCAGCTAAAAGTTGTAGTCAACACCTCTCCTCCACTCTGCTCAGTGTGTATAGACAGAAACCCTCTCACAGTTAGGGCTTAAATACCAGAAGATACAAATATAGACAACTTTTTTTAGTTTTTTTTTTACAAAAACAGAAAAGAACCAGCCCCCACTAGCCAGCAGCCAGTTAACACAATCTAGCCAAGGTAAAGAAAGGCTTCAGCTAATTCAAGATGGCCTGTTCATGTGCTTTGAACAATCAATGTATAAACAAACAAGCCCAGAGCCAGCAATTCTGAACTAGGACAATACTAAAGCTATTAGCCCACAGACAGTAAGCACTACAGAAAGCCACAAAATGAAAGTTTTTAAACAGATAAAGGAGCAATGAGACTCTACAGAATGCTTTTAACTGTAAACAAATCAGTTGCCCATGCAGATTAGTTAATAGCAATGAAATACATTCAAAAAACTATGCAGCAGGCAATAAAAAGAGCTATATATAAATTGTTAGAAACAATAATCAGTATACATAAATAAAATAGGATACTTATATATCTCAGCTAAGCGTTGTAGTCAACACCTCTCCTCAACTCTGCTTGGTGTATATAGATAGACACCCTCTCAAAGGTAGGGCTTAAATACCAGAAGATACAACCTTAGACAACTTTTTATTTTTCTATTTAGTTATTTTTTTACAAAAACGCAAAAGAACAAGCCCCCACTAGCCAGCAGCCAATTAACACAATCTAGCACAGGAAAGAAAGGCTTCAGCTAATTCAAGATGGCTTGTTCATGTGCTTTGAACAATAACTGTATAAACAAACAAGCCCAGAGCAAGCAATTCTGAACTAGGACAATACTAAAGTTATTAGCCAACAGACAGTAAGCACTACAGAAAGCCACAAAATGAAAGTTTTAAAACAGATAAAGGAGCAATGAAACTCTACAGAATGCTTTTAACTGCAAATAAATCAGTTCCCCATGCAGATTATTTAATAACAATGAAATACACTTAAACACTATGCAGTAGGCAATAAAAAGTGCTATATATAAAGTGCTGAAAACAATAATCAGTATAAACAATTGATAAAAAACAGGATACTTATATATCTCAGCTAAAAGTTGTAGTCAACACGTCTCTTCCACTCTGCTCAGTGTGAATAGACAGAAACCCTTAGACAACTTCTTTTTTTTTTTTTTTTTTTTTTTTTTTTTTACAAAAACACAAAAGAACCAGCCCACACTAGCCAGCAGCCAATTAAAACAATCTAGTCATTGTAAAGAAAGGTTTCAGCTAATTCAAGATGTCCTGTGCATGTGCATTGAACAATTACAGTATAAACAAACAAGCCCAGAGCCAACAATCCTGAACTAGGACAATACTAAAGCTATTTGCCAACAGACAGTAAGCACTAAAGAAAGATACAAAATTAAAGTTTTTAAACAGATAAAGAAGCAGTGAGACTCTACAGAATACTTTTAAATGCAAAGAAATCAGTTATCCCTGCAGATTAGTTAATAGCAATAAAATACACTCAAAAACTATGTGGCAGGCAATAAAAAGTGCTATATATAAATTGCTAGAAACAATAATTAGTATAAATAATAGAAAAAAAAAACAGGATACTTATATATCTAAGCTAGGAGTTGTAGTCAACACCTCTCCTCCACTCCGCTCAGTGTGTATAGACAGAAACCCTCTCAAAGTTAGGGCTTAAATACAACCTTAGACAACATTTTGTTTTACTAAAATACAAAAGATCTAGTCCCCACTAGCCAGCAGCCAATTAACACAATCAAGATAAGGAAAAGAAAGGCTTCAGCTAATTCAAGATGGCCTGTTCATGTGTATTGAACAATTACTGTATAAACAAACAAGACCAGAGCCACCAGTTCTGAACTGGGACAATACTAAAGCTATTAGCCTGCAGACTGTAAGCACATCAGAAAGCCACAAAATGAATTTATTTAAACAGATAAAGGAGCAATGAGACTCTACAAAATGTCTTTAATTGCAAACAAATCAGTTACCCGTGCAGATTAGTTAATAGCAATGAAATACACTGAAACACTATGCAGCAGGCAATGAAAAGTGCTACATATAAATTGCTAGAAACAATAATCAGTATAAATAATCGAAAAAAACCTCTCCTCCACTCTGCTGAGTGTGTATAGACAGAAACCCTCTCACAGTTAGGTCTTAAATACTAGAAGATACAAATTTTGACAACTTTTCTTTCTTTTTTTTTTTTTTTTACAAAAACACAAACAAACCAGCCCCCACTAGCCAGCAGCCAGTTAACACATTCTAGCAAAAGTAAGGAAAGGCTTCATCTAATTCAAGATGGCCTGTTCATGTGCTTTGAACAATTACTGTATAAACAAACAAGCTCAAAGCCAGCAATTCTTTACTAGGACAATACTAAAGCTATTAGCCAACAGAGAGTAAGCACTACAGAAAACCACAAAATGAAAGTTATTAAACAGATAAAGAGGCAATGAGACTCTACAGAATGCTTTTAACTACAATCAAATCAGTTACCTGCTCAGATTAGTTAATAGCAATAAAATATACTCAAAAACTATGCAGCAGGCAATAAAACGTGCTATATATAAATAGCTAGAAACAATAATCAGTATAAATAATCGAAAAAAACAGGATACTTAAATATCTCAGCTAAGAGTTGTAGTTAACACCTCTCCTCCATTCTGCTCAATGCGTATAGAGAGAAACCATCTCAAATTTAGGGCTTAAATACCAGAAGATGCAACCTTAGACAACTTTTTTTTTTACAAAAACACAAAAGAACCAGCCCTCACTACCCAGCAACCAATTAACACAATCTACCCAAGGTAAAGAAAGGCTTCAGCTAATTCAAGATGGCCTGTTCATATGCTTTGAAAAGTCACTGTATAAACAAAGAAGCCCAGAGCAAACAATTCTGAACTAGAACAATACTAAAGCTATTAGTCAACAGACAGTAAGCACTACAGAAAGCCACAAAATTAAAGTTTTTAAACAGATAATGGAGCAATGAAACTCGACAGAATGCTTTTAACTTCAAACAAATCAGTTACCCATGCAGACTAGTTAATCGCAATAAAATACACTCAAAAACTATGCAGCAGGCAATAAAAAGTACTATATATAAAGTGCTAAAAACAATAATCATAAATAATTTAAAAAAAAATAGGCTACTTATATATCTCAATTAAGAGTTGTAGTCAACACCTCTCCTCCACTCTGCTCAGTGTGTATAGACAGAAACTCTCTCACAGTTAGGGCTTAAATACCAGAAGATACAACCTTAGACAACTTTTATTTTTTTTTTTTTACAAAAACACAAAAGAACAAGCCCCCATTAGCCAGCAGCCAATTAACACCAATCAAGCCAAGCTAAAGAAAGGCTTCAACTAATTCAAGATGGCCTGTTCATGTGCTTTAAACAATCACTGTATAAGCAAACAAGCCCAGAGCCAGCAATTCTGAACTAGGACAATACTAAAGCTATTAGCCTACAGACAGTAAGCACTACAGAAAGCCACAAAATTAAAGTTTTTAAGCAGATTATGGATCAATGAGACTCTACAGAATGCTTTTAACTGCAAACAAATCAGTTACCCATAGAGATTATTTAATAGCAATGAAATACATTCAAAAACTATGCAGCAGGCAATAAAAAGTACTATAATTAAATTGTTAGAAATGATAATCGGTATACATAAATAAAACAGGATACTTATATATCTCAGCTAAGAGTTGTAGTCAACACCTCTCCTCAACTCTGCTCAGTGTGTATAGATATACACCCTCTCAAAGTTAGGGCTTAAATACCAGAAGATACAACCTTAGACAACTTTTTATTTTTTTTAGTTATTTTTTACAAAAACGCAAAAGAACAAGCCCCCACTAGCCAGCAGCTAATTAACACAATCTAGCCAAGGAAAGAAAGGCTTCAGCTAATTCAAGATGGTCTGTTCATGTGCTTTGAACAATCACTGTTTAAACAAACAAGCCCAGAGCAAGCAATTCTGAACTAGGACAATACTAAAGCTATTAGCAAACAGACAGTAAGCAATACAGAAAACCACAAAATTAAAGTTTTAAACAGATAAAGGAGCAATGAAACTCTACAGAATGCTTTTAACTGCAAACAAATCAGTTCCCCATGCAGATTATTTAATAGCAATACAATACACTCAAAAACTATGCAGCAGGCAATAAAAAGTGCTATATATAAAGTGCTGAAAACAATAATCAGTATAAATAATTGATAAAAAACAGGATACTTATATATCTCAGCTAAAAGTTGTAGTCAACACCTCTCCTCCACTCTGCTCAGTGTGTATAGACAGAAACCCTCTCACAGTTAGGGCTTAAATACCAGAAGATACAAATATAGACAACTTTTTTTAGTTTTTTTTTTACAAAAACAGAAAAGGACCAGCCCCACTAGCCAGCAGCCAGTTAACACAATCTAGCCAAGGTAAAGAAAGGCTTCAGCTAATTCAAGATGGCCTGTTCATGTGCTTTGAACAATCAATGTATAAACAAACAAGCCCAGAGCCAGCAATTCTGAACTAGGACAATACTAAAGCTATTAGCCCACAGACAGTAAGCACTACAGAAAGCCACAAAATGAAAGTTTTTAAACAGATAAAGGAGCAATGAGACTCTACAGAATGCTTTTAACTGTAAACAAATCAGTTGCCCATGCAGATTAGTTAATAGCAATGAAATACACTTAAACACTATGCAGTAGGCAATAAAAAGTGCTATATATAAAGTGCTGAAAACAATAATCAGTATAAACAATTGATAAAAAACAGGATACTTATATATCTCAGCTAAAAGTTGTAGTCAACACGTCTCTTCCACTCTGCTCAGTGTGAATAGACAGAAACCCTTAGACAACTTCTTTTTTTTTTTTTTTTTTTACAAAAACACAAAAGAACCAGCCCACACTAGCCAGCAGCCAATTAAAACAATCTAGTCATTGTAAAGAAAGGTTTCAGCTAATTCAAGATGTCCTGTGCATGTGCATTGAACAATTACAGTATAAACAAACAAGCCCAGAGCCAGCAATCCTGAACTAGGACAATACTAAAGCTATTTGCCAACAGACAGTAAGCACTAAAGAAAGATACAAAATTAAAGTTTTTAAACAGATAAAGAAGCAGTGAGACTCTACAGAATACTTTTAAATGCAAAGAAATCAGTTATCCCTGCAGATTAGTTAATAGCAATAAAATACACTCAAAAACTATGTGGCAGGCAATAAAAAGTGCTATATATAAATTGCTAGAAACAATAATTAGTATAAATAATAGAAAAAAAAACAGGATACTTATATATCTAAGCTAGGAGTTGTAGTCAACACCTCTCCTCCACTCCGCTCAGTGTGTATAGACAGAAACCCTCTCAAAGTTAGGGCTTAAATACAACCTTAGACAACATTTTGTTTTACTAAAATACAAAAGATCTAGTCCCCACTAGCCAGCAGCCAATTAACACAATCAAGATAAGGAAAAGAAAGGCTTCAGCTAATTCAAGATGGCCTGTTCATGTGTATTGAACAATTACTGTATAAACAAACAAGACCAGAGCCACCAGTTCTGAACTGGGACAATACTAAAGCTATTAGCCTGCAGACTGTAAGCACATCAGAAAGCCACAAAATGAATTTATTTAAACAGATAAAGGAGCAATGAGACTCTACAAAATGTCTTTAATTGCAAACAAATCAGTTACCCGTGCAGATTAGTTAATAGCAATGAAATACACTGAAACACTATGCAGCAGGCAATGAAAAGTGCTACATATAAATTGCTAGAAACAATAATCAGTATAAATAATCGAAAAAAAACAGGATACTTAAATATCTCAGCTAAGAGTTGTAGTTAACACCTCTCCTCTGCTCTCCTCAGTGTGTATAGACAGAAACCCTCTCAAAGTTAGGGCCTAAATACCAGAAGATACAACCTTAGACAACTTTTTTTTTACAAAAACACAAAATAACCAGCCCCCACTAGCCAGCAGCCAATTAACACAATCTAGCCAAGGTAAAGAAAGACTTCAGCTAACTCAAGATGACCTGTTCAATGTGCTTTGAACAATCACTCTATAAACAAACAAACTCAGAGCCAGCAATTCTAAACTATGACAATAATAAAGCTATTAGCCTACAGACAGTAAGTACTACAGAAAGCAACAAAAGTTTTTAAACAGATAAAGAAGAAATGAGACTCTACAGAATGCTTTTAACTGCAAACAAATCAGTTACCCATGCAAATTAGTTAATTGCAATGAAATACATTGAAAAACTATGCAGTAGGCAATAAAAAGTGCTATATATAAATTGTTAGAAACAATAATCAGTATAAATAATCGAAAAAAAACAGGATACTTATATATCTCAGCTAAGAGTTGAAGTCAACACCTCTCCTCCACTCTGCTCAGTGTGTATAGACAGAAACTCTCTCAAAGTTAGGGCTTAAATACCAGAAGATACAACCTTAGACAACTTTTTATTTTTTACAAAAACACAAAAGAAACAGCCCCCACTAGCCAGCAGCCAATTAACACAATAGCCAAGGTAAAGAAAGGCTTCAGCTAATTCACAATGGCCTGTTCATGTGATTTAAAAAATCACTGTATAAACAAAGAAGCCAAGAGGCAGTAATTCTGAACTAGGACAATACTTAAGCTATTAGGCAACAGACAGTAAGCACTACAGAAAGCCATCAAATGAAAGTTTTTAAACAGATAAAGGATCAATGAGACTCAACAGAATGCTTTTACCTGCAAACAAATCACTTACCCATGCAGATTTGTTAATAGCAATAAAATGCATTCAAAAACTATGCAGTAGACAATAAAAAGTGCTATATATAAATTGCTAGAAACAATAGTCATTATAAATAATAAAATAAACAGGATACTTATATATCTCGGCTGAGAGTTGTAGTCAACACCTCTCCTCCACTCTGCTAAGTGTGTATAGACAGAAACCTTCTCAATGTTAGGGCTTAAATACCAGAAGATACAACCATAGACAACTTTTTTTTTATAAAAACACAAAAGAACCAGCCCCCACTAGCCAGCAGCCAATTAACACAATCTAACCAAGGTAAAGAAAGGCTTCAGTTAATTCAAGATGGTCTGTTCATGTGCTTTGAGCAATCCTGCATAACCAAACAAGCCCAGAGCAAGCAATTCTGAACTAGGACAATACTAAAGCTATTAGCCAATAGACAGTAAGCACTACTGAAAACCACAAAATGAATGTTTTTAAACAGATAAAGGAGCTATGAGACTCTACAGAATGTTTTTAACTGCAAACAAATCAGTTACTCATTCAGATTAGTTAATAGCAATAAAATACACTCAAAAACTATGCAGCAGGCAATACAAAGTGCTATATATAAATTGTTTGAAACAATAATCAGTATAAATAATAAAAAAAAAAAAACAGGATACTTATATATCTCAGATAACATTTATAGTTAACACCTCTCCTCCACTCTGCTCAGTGTGTATAGGCAGAAACCCTATCAAAGTTAGGGCTTAAATACCAGAAGATACAACCTGAGACAACTTTTTTTTTTTACAAAAACACAAAAGAACCAGCCCCCACTAGCCAGCAGCCAATTAACACATTCTAGCCAAGGTAAAGAAAGGCTTCAGCTAATTCAAGATGGCCTGTTCATTTGCTTTGAACAATCACTGTATAAACAAACAAGCCAAGAGCCAGCAATTCTGAACTAGGATTATACTAAAGCTGTTAGCCTACAGACAATAAGTACTACAGAAAGTGACAAAATGAAAGTTATTTAACAGATAAAGGAACAATGAGACTCTACAGAATGCTTTTAACTGCAAACAAATCAGTTACCCATGCAGATTAGTTAACAGCAATAACATACACTCAAAAACTTTGTAGCAGGCAATAAGAAGTGCTATATATAAATTGCTAGAAACAATTATCAGTATAAATAATCGAAAAAAACAGGATACTTATATATCTCAGCTGAGTGATGGTTAACACCTCTCCTCCACTTTGCTCAGTGTGTATAGACAGAAACCCTCTCAAAGTTAGGGCTTAAATACAAGAAGATACAACCTTAGACAACTTTTTTTTTACAAAAAGACAAAAGAACCAGCCCCCACTAGCCAGCAGCCAATTAACACAATCTAGCCAAGGTAAAGAAAGGCTTCAGCTAACTCAAGATGGCCTGTTCAATGTGCTTTGAACAATCACTGTATAAACAAACAAGCTCAGAGCCAGCAATTCTGAACTATGACAATAATAAAGCTATTAGCCTACAGACAGTAAGCACTACAGAAAGCCACAAAATGAAAATTTTTAAACAGATAAAGTAGCAATGAGACTCTACAGAATGTTTTTAACTGCAGACAAATTAGTCATCCATGCAGATTAGTTAACGGCAATAAAATACACTCAAAAACTATGCAGCAGGCAAAAAAGTGCTATATATAAATTGTTAAAAACAATAATCATTATAAATAATCAAAAAAAAAAAACAGGATACCTATAAATCTCAGCTAAGAGTTGTAGTCAACACCTCTCCTCCACTCTTCTCAGTGTGTATAGACAGAAACCCTCTCAAAGATAGGGCTTAAATAGCAGAAGATACAACCTTAGACAACTTATTTTTTTTTCACAAAAACACAAAAGAACCAGCCCCCACTATCCAGCAGCCAATTAACACAATCTAGCCAAGGTAAAGAAAGGCATCAGCTAATCAAAGATGGCCTGTTCATGTGCTTTGCACAATCACTGTTTAAACAAACAAGCCAAGTGCCAGCAATCCTGAACTAGGACAATACTAAAGCTATTAGCCTACAGACAGTAAGTACTACAGAAAGCCAGCAAATGAAAGTTTTTAAACAGATAAAGAAGAAATGAGACTCTACAGAATGCTTTTAACTGCAAACAAATCAGTTACCCGTTCAGATTAGTTTATAACAATAAAATACACTCAAAAGCTATGCAACAGGCAATAAAAAGTGCTATGTATAAATTGCTAGAAACAAAAATCAATATAAATAATAAAAAAAAGGATACTTATATATCTCAGCTAAGAGTTGTAGTCAACACCTCTCCTTCACTCTGCTCAGTGTGTATAGACAGAAACCCTCTCAAAGTTGGGGCTTAAATACCACAAGATACAACCTTAGAACAACTGGCTAGAAAGGCTTCAGCTAATTCAAGATGGCCTGTTCATGTGATTTGAAAAATCACTGTATAAACAAACAAGCCAAGAGGCAGTAATTCTGAACTAGGACAATACTTAAGCTATAAGGCAACAGACAATAAGCACTACAGAAAGCCATCAAATGAAAGTTTTTAAACAGATAAAGGATCAATGAGACTCAACAAAATGCTTTTACCTGCAAACAAATCAGTTACCCGTGCAGATTGGTTAATAGCAATAAAATACACTCAAAAACTATGCAGTAGGCAATAAAAATTGCTATATATAAATTGCTAGAAACAATAGTCAGTATAAATAATAAAAAAACAGGATACTTATATATATCAGCTAAGAGTTGTAGTCAACACCTCTCATCCACTCTGCAAAGTGTGTATAGACAGAAACCTTCTCAAGATTACGGCTTAAATACCAGAAGATACAACCATAGACAACTTTTTTTTTTTTGATAAAAACACAAAAGAACCAATCCCCACTAGCCAGCAGCCAAATAACACAATCTAGCCAAGGTAAAGAAAGGCTTCAGCTAATTCAAGATGGCCTGGTCATGTGCTTTGAACAATCACTGTATAAACAAACAAGCCCAGAGCAAGCAATTCTGAACTAGGACAACACTAAAGCTATTAGCCAACAGACAGCAAGCACTACAGAAAGCCGCAAAATGAAAGTTTTTAAACAGATAAAGGAGCAATGAAACTCTACAAATGCTTTTAACTGCAAAAAAATCAGTTACCCTTGCAGATTAGTTAATAGCAATAGAATACACTCAAAAACTATGCAGCAGGCAATAAAAGGTACTATATATAAAGTGCTAAAACAATAATCACTATAAATAATAGAAAAACAACAGGGTACTTATATATCTCAGCTAAGAGTGGTACTCAACACCTCTCCTCCACTCTGCTCAGTGTGTATAGACAGAATCCCTCTCACCATTAGGGCTTAAATACCAGGAGATACAACCTTAGACAGTGTTTTTTTTTTTTTTTTACAAAAACACAAAAGAACCAGCCCCTACTAGCCAGCAGCCAATTAATACAATCTAGCCAAGGTAAAGAAAGGCTTTAGCTAATTCAAGATGGCTTGTTCATGTCCTTTAATAATCACTGTATAAAAAACAAGCCCAGAGCCAGCAATTCTGAACTAGGAGAATACTTAAGCTATTAGCCTATAAACAGTAAGCACTACTGAAAGCCACAAAATCAAACTTTTTAAACAGATAAAGGAGCAATGAGATTCTACAGAACGCTTTTAACTGCAAACAAATCAGTTACCCATGCTGATTAGGTAATAGCAATAAAATACACTCAAAAACTATGCAGCAGGCAATAAAAAGTGCTATATATAAATTGTTAGAAACAGTAATCAGTATAAATAATCGAAAAAAAAAACAGGATACTTATATATCTCAACTAAGAGTAATAGGCAACACCTATCCTCCACTCTGCTCAGTGTGTATAGACAGAAACCCTCTCAAAGTTAGGGCTTAAATACCAGAAGGTACAACCTGAGCTAACTTTTTTTTTTCTTTACAAAAACAGAAAACTAGATAACTTCTTTTTTTTTTTTTTTTTTACAAAAACACAAAAGAACCAGCCCCCACTAGCCAGCAGCCAATTAACACAATCTTGCCAATATAAAGAAAAGCTTCAGCTAATTCAAGATGGCCTGTTGATGTGCTTTGAACAATCACTGTGTAAACAAACAAGCCCAGAGCCAGCAATTCTGAACTAGGACAATACTAAAGCTATTTGCCAACAGACAGTAAGCACTACAGAAAGATACAAAATTAAAGTTTTTAAAAAGATAAAGAAGCAATGAGACTCTACAGAATGTGGTTAAATGCAAACAAAACAGTTATCCCTGCAGATTAGTTAATAGCAATAAAATACACTCAAAACAATGCAGTAGGCAATAAAAAGTGCTATATATAAAATTGCTAGAAACAATAATCAGTATAAATAATCAGAAAAAAACAGGATACTTATATATCTCAGCTAAGAGTTGTAGTCAACATCTCTCCTCCACTCTGCTCAGTGTGTATAGACAGAAACCCTCTCAAAGTTAGGGCTTAAATACCAGAAGATACAACTTTAGATAACATTTTTTTTTACAAAAACACAAAAGAACCAGTCCCCACCAGCCAGCATCCAATTAACACAATCTAGCCAAGGAAAAGAAAGGCTTCAGCTATTTCAAGATGGCCTGTTTATGTGCTTTGAACAATAACTGTATAAACAAACAAGCTCAGGGCTAGCAATTCTGAACTAGGACAATACTAAAGCTATTAGCCTACAGACTGTAAGCACAACAGAAAGCCACAAAATGAATTTTTTTAAACAGATAAAGGAGCAATGAGACTCTACAGAATGTTTTAACTGAAAACAAATCTGTTACCCGTGCAGATTAGTTAATAGCAATAAAATACACTCAAAAACTATGCAGCAGGCAATAAAAAGTGCTACATACAAATTGCTAGAAACAATAATCAGTATAAATAATCGAAAAAAAAAACAGGATACTTATATATCTCAGCTAAGAGTTGTAGTTAACACCTCTCCTCCACTCTGCTCAGTGTGTATAGACAGAAACCCTATCAATGTTAGGGCTTAAATACCAGAAGATACAACCTTAGACAACTTTTTTTTTACATAAACACAAAAGAACCAGCCCACACTAGCCAGCAGCCAATTAACACATTCTAGCCTAGGTAAAGAAAGGCTTCAGCTAATTCAAGATGGCCTGTTCATGTGCTTTGAACAATCACTGTATAAACAAACAAGCCAAGAGCCAGCAATTCTGAACTAGGATAATACTAAAAAGCTAAACTCCAGCTCTATTTATTAGCATAGCGCCTACTCAGAGGTGATCTGTGCCTGACATACAAGGCCATGTCCAATCAGGAATTGATGGATATGCTCCACCTCAAAAAATCCAAATCCATTAGAACCACGAGAGCTAAAGATTTAAACCTCAGCACAAATATAAACAGGACATGCTGGGGGGACAGATTCCTAACTCAGAGGCTTCCCATACTCTGGAACAGAATCCCAGTTCATGTTAGGCAGAGCCCCTCACTGACTCTCTTCAAGAGAAATCTTGACAAGTGGATGGGAGATTGTAGGTTTACCCCGGGGGTCATCTCTGTGACACTACTAGACAGAGGCACAGTAAACTAATTCTATTATGCAAGGGGGTCTTCACTGTGTCACTACTAGACAGAGGCACAGTATTCTAAATCTAGTCTGTGCACTTTTGTACCATTACATGGGGTGGCGAAAGCCACATCACTATGGCTAGGCTTATAAATAATAGTTAATAGCAATAAAATACACTCAAAAACTATGCAGCAGGCAATAAAAAGTGCTATATATAAATTGCTAGAAACAATAATCAGTATAAATAATAGAAAAAAATAGGATACTTATATATCTCAGCTAAGAGTTGTAGTCAACACCTCTCCTCCACTCTGCTCAGTGTGTATAGACAGAAACCCTCTCAAAGTTGGGGCTTAAATACCACAAGATACAAACTTAGACAACTGGCTAGAAAGGCTTCAGCTAATTCAAGATGGCCTGTTCATGTGATTTGAAAAATCACTGTATAAACAAACAAGCCAAGAGGCAGTAATTCTGAACTAGGACAATACTTAAGCTATTAGGCAACAGAGAGTAAGCACTACAGAAAGCCATCAAATGAAAGTTTTTAAACAGATAAAGGATCAATGAGACTCAACAGAATGCTTTTACCTGCAAACAAATCAGTTACCCATGCAGATTAGTTAATAGCAATAAAATACACTCAAAAATATGCAGTAGGCAATAACAAGTGCTATATATAAATTGCTAGAAACAATAGTCAGTATAAATAATAAAAAAAACAGGATACTTATATATATCGGCTAAGAGTTGTAGTCAACACCTCTCCTCCACTCTGCTAAGTGTTTATAGACAGAAACCTTCTCAAGGTTAGGGCTTAAATACCAGAAGATGCAACCATAGACGACTTTTTTTTTTTTTTTTTTATAAAAACACAAAAGAACCAGCCCCAACAAGCCAGCAGCCAATTAACACAATCTAGCCAAGGTAAAGAAAGGCTTCAGCTAATTCAAGATGGCCTGTTCATGTGCTTTGAACAATCACTGTATAAACAAACAAGCCCAGAGCCAGCAATTCTGAACTAGGACAATACTAAAGCTATTAGCCTACAGACAGTAAGCACTACAGAAAGCCACAAAATGAAAATTTTTAAACAGATAAAGGAGCAATGAGACTCTACAGAATGCTTTTAACTGCAAACAAATCAGTTACCCATGCAAATTAGTTCATTGCAATGAAATACATTGAAAAACTATGCAGTAGGCAATAAAAAGTGCTATATATAAATTGTTAGAAACAATAATCAGTATAAATAATCGAAAAAAAACAGGATACTTATATATCTCAGCTAAGAGTTATAGTCAACACCTCTCCTCCAGTCTGCTCAGTGTGTATAGACAGACACCCTCTCAAAGTTATGGCTTAAATACAAGAAGACACAACCTTAGACAACTTTTTATTTTGTTATTAATTTTTTTTTTTACAAAAACACAAAAGAACTAGCCAGCAGCCAATTAACACAATCTAGCCAAGGTAAAGAAAGGCTTCAGCTAGTTCAAGATGGCCTGTTCATGTGCTTTGAACAATCACTGTATAAACAAACAAGCCCAGAGCAAGCAATTCTGAACTAGGGCAATACTAAAGCTATTAGCCAACAGACAGTAAGCACTACAGAAAGCCACAAAATGAAAGTTTTTCTACAGATAAAGGAGCAATGAAACTCTACAGAATGCTTTTAACTGCAAACAAATCATTTACCCATGCAGATTAGTTAATATCAATAAAATACACTCAAAAACTATGCAGCAGGCAATAAAAAGTGCTATATATAAAGTGCTAAAAACAATAATCAGTATAAATAATTGAAAAAAAAAACAGGATACCTATATATCTCAGCTAAGAGTGGTAGTCAGCACCTCTCCTCCACTCTGCTCAGTTTGTTTAGACAGAAA
Organism: Protopterus annectens; assembly: GCF_019279795.1. Lineage (NCBI taxonomy): Eukaryota > Metazoa > Chordata > Ceratodontiformes > Protopteridae > Protopterus > Protopterus annectens. The sequence continues at coordinate 1,657,455,654 of NC_056737.1, read as the reverse complement.
CTATTTCACAGTTAGGGCTTAAACACCAGAAGATACAACTTTAGACTTTTTTTTTTTTACAAAGACGCAAAAGAACCAGCCCCCACTAGCCAGCAGCCAAGTAACACAATCTAGCCATGGTAAAGAAAGGCTTCAGCTAATTCAAGATGGCCTGTTTATGTGCTTTGAACAATCACTGTATACACAAACAAGCCCAGAGCCAGAAATTCTGTACTAGGACAATACTAAAGCTATTAGCCTACAGAAAGTAAGCACTACAGAAAGCCACAAAATGAAAGTTTTTAAACAGATAAAGGAGCAATAGTACTCTACAGAATGCTTTTAACTGCAAACAAATCAGTTATTCCTGCAAATTAGTTCATAGCAATGAAATACAGTCAAAAACTATGCAGCAGGCAATAAAAAAGTGCTATATATAAATTGGTAGAAACAATAATCAGCATAAATAATAAAAAAAACAGGATACTTATATATCTCAGCTAAGAGTTGTAGTCAACACCTCTCCTCCACTCTGCTCAGTGTGTATAGACAGATACCCTCTCAAAGCTAGGGCTTAAATACCAGAAGACACAACCTTAGACAACTTTTTTTTTTTTTTACAAAAACACAAAAGAACCAGCCCCCACTAGCCAGCAGCCAGTTAACACAATCTAGCCAAGGTAAAGAAAGGCTTCAGCTAATTCAAGATGGCTAGGTACATTCTACCAATTGAGGGTTATCTTGTGGTCTACCATACTATGTCATACCACATATGGATGTGTGTTGGTAGTGTGGGAAAAAGATGGTGGTTGTATATGAGGATACAACCTAGAATGCAGCATTTGCCACTGTCACCTGTACCTGACTCATCTGTGATGCATTATGTCGGAGTAGTGGTCTTTCCATGTGAGTAGCCTTTATGAATATGTGTACACCACCACATGGAATGGTCCATACCACTGTTATGGCCCGCATGTCTGGATCTGAGTTATATGCTGGTAGTGCAATTGTGCACTACAGAGCCTTCTGCCAGGTGTTTCTCACTGCACAGATGTCAATATTCCCCATTGTAGGTTTTACATTGAGCAAATGGATTACTAAAGCCACACATCTAGCACTGGTTAGCATAAGCATCCAATGCAATTGTCATGTAGGTGTCAGATTGTTACTTCTGTGTGTAGGACATTTGCCTTGGAATGCGGCTATATGGGTATATGCAACTTAGGTATTATCCACACAAACGTAAAACATGGATGCATATACTCTGTGTTGAAGGCTCGTCGTTCGGTCATGACAGCCCAGAATGACAGACACTGGACAAACTCATAATAACAGCAGGACATTGGCTCATTGTTTTGGTCTAGCAGTTGACACTCGTACCATGACATCACTGCATGCGGCATTAATGTGTTTGGTAGCAAATGCCTCAATGTAAGGTGATGGACAGCAGCAGAACTTGTGTATATGACCAATGTGAGATATACTTAGGGAAGCAGTCCTGCTAATAATGTCAATTACTAATACAGCCGGGAGAGGTCATCTTGACACCTGCACCTCAGTACCATTACACAAGATGGCTCACACATTATGCTTGCACATGCCACTGTTCCACTATTAATGCCAATGTCCACAACCTGCTATCAATGTATGCCTTTCAGGGCAGCAAGGTGTGTGACACATGCTGTAGGTAACATCTGCCTATGAGACCCAGGTAACCTATTGTCTGTCATGTCCACACATGCATGAATGTGTATACATAACATATATATTTCAGTACATCATGTACATGTATGCATGTGTATCACATAACACAGACACAGATATATCATTTACGGGCCACATACAGGTATCAGGTAGTAAACCATTACGATGTGCATATATACTGACAGGTAAGATGTACCTAGCTGTAAACCTGTGTGTTTACAATAGGAGTCCATTACAACATGTTCTGTACATGTAAGTGTTTGAGCATGCACACTGTGGCCTTCAGTGGTTAGAATCGGAGTGCATCCCAAACAGCCCTGTGCTACTAAGTGTATGAGCGTACCCACTGCCACCTTGTGTAATTTGATTCAGTGCATCCAACAAGCCCTTTGTTGCTAAGTGTATGAGGATGCCCAGTATAACCTTGTGTAGTTGTAGTCATAGTGCATCCTGAATGGCCCTGTGCTACTAAGTGTATGAACATGCCCACTATAACCCTGTATAGTGATAGCAGTTGTCCATTCCACAGATGGCCATACTCCAGTTCCGGTTCCTGTTGTGCTACAATTATACCTCTCAGGCCTACCTGCAGATGACGTGCCTTGTTTATGCATACATGTTGTAATGGACACCTACTTTAAACACACAGGTTTACAGCTATGTACTTTGTGACTGTCAGTCTCCCTGTTGTTGTCCTCAATCTTAGAAGGGTAGTCTGACTGCCTTGGAATGTGTAACCTCTGTGGCATGTCTCGTAACTGCATAGTACTATAATAGTGATCTGTAGATAGGCAGGAGTTCTGATCCCACCACTGACAACTGTGTGTGTATGTGTGTTTGTGTGTGTGACAGCAAATGACTGTGTCTGTGTGTCAGCAAATGGCTGAGTGTGTATGTGTGTTTCAGCAAATGCCCGAGTGTATGTATCAGCAAGTGTTTGTGTGTGTGCATTTGTGTCTGCATCCTGTCATGACAGTGAGCTTTGCTGCATTCCAAAGAGATACCTCCTTTTGCACTGGCCTTTATCCTTGGCAACTGCTAAACCTCTCTCTTCCCCCCTCCCCACTGCAAGTAATTGGACCTGTGATGTCACCCAGCACATTAGTGGAATCAGAGTAAGTGTAATTGTATGTGCTCTGTGGCACATACCCCAACTGCATACCTCTGTACTAGTTACCTTTATATAGGCAAAATGTGTATGCAAAATACTGGCAAGTGTGTGCATATTTGTGTGTGTGACTACCCTGTAGCTAGACATACACATGTGTAATGTCTTTTAGCACACCATGGTAGCCATCTGTGGTGACTGGTGTCTACAAAGTATTACATAGTTAGAAATGGTAAAGAATACACAGTCAAGCACGACTACAGTTGGGTATGTTATTTTCCTGTGCCACTATCGAGCAGTGACACAGAAGTGGTCACTGGCGTGTAGGTCCATACCCATCATTCCCCCACCCTAACTCCACAATCCCGAGGTAGATTACATTAGCCATCATTCCCCAGCCCAAAGTCTACATACACAACAACCATCCCTTCTCTGGTGAACTGCTTATGATTTAAATGTTATAACACAAAAGATGCCTCTGTTTTGTGTACACGTCAGTTCTTTTGGAACCCTTCTGTGTCACAAAGGATGTTCAGATGTGTATATATATATATATATATATATATATATATATATATATATATATATATATATATACATACATTATATGGCTGTGTCTGTGTATATGCATATATATATATATATACATATATATATATATATGTGTGAGTACACATCCCGTATGTGCACACACACACACACACACACACACACACACACACACACACACACACATATATATATATATATGTGTGTGTGTGTGTGTGTGTGTGTGTGTGTGTGTGTGTGTAGTTAAGACAGTTGTACAGATGTAGACTTGTCTTTGTTGTTACACACAGTACAGTACATTCAAGGATACTGTATATATGTACACAAAGTGACTGTCCAATTTGTTTTCAGTACTGTGGAATACCTGTAGTAGGATGTGCATTATAGACTCCATGCAATATGTATACAACCCAGATGGCTTAGTGGTACGTCCAGTGACCTCATTGTGCATGGTCCAGGGTTCAATACCTGCAAGCCTCGTTGATACTATTAATTAAGACTGCATAAGACAGTTGTAAGCAGGTGTAAATGTGTTTTGGTTACATTAAGCAGCGGGTACACGCAGGTGACAGATTTTCATCTCGCAGTACAATAGGAATGCCCTTCTTTGACAATCCTGCTGATGTCACCCACCTACGAATACACCTCTGGGACTACTGTAACCCAATAATCTCCATGCCGCATGCTGTAACTGCGTAATGCTGTAGTGTGTTAAACTAGTTTGGCAGGTGTTCCAATGACCAAACAGGTCAAGTGTGTGTGTGTCTGCCTGTGAAGGAAATGATGCTTTTAGAGTATGCACACTCTTTACAATTCACATGACCACCTTTGGCAATCCTGCTGATGTCACTCACCTAGAAATACACCTCTACGACTGCTGTAATCCAGTATTCTCCCTAGCATGTGCTGTAACTGCATATTGCTGAAGTGTGATAAACTAGTTAGATAGGGGTTCTATTACAAGTGAAGCCAGCTGTGTGTGTTTGTCTTCCCGAGAAAGTAACAATGCCTTTTAGAGTATGCACACTCCTTACAATTCAAATGACCACCTTCGGCACTGATGCTGATGTCACCCACCTAGAAATACACCTCTGGGACTACTGTAACCCAGTATTCTCCATAGCGCATGCTGTAACTGCACATTGCTGTAGTGTGATAAACTAGTTAGGTATGGATTCTATTCCAAGAGAGGCCAACTGTGGGTATGTGTCTGTCTGTCTGAGAAAATAACAATGCCTTTTAGAGTATGCCCACTCTTTACAATTCACATCACCACCTTTGGCAATCCTGCTGATGACACCCACCTAGACATACACCTCTGGGAGTGCTGTAACCCAGTAATCTCCATAGCATGTACTGCAACTGCATAATGCTGTAGTGTGATACAGTAGTTAGGTAGGGATTCTATTCCAAGACATGGCAGGTGTGTGTGTTTGACTGTCTGAGCCTGTGTGAAGATGGCTGTGAGTGTCAAACCACTGGGCATGTTGGGGAGCGGACTTTGTAGTTTTCCTATATGGTGTCCATCTTAAATGTCACAATGTCCACCTCATGGGGAGTACAGATGTCAGTCAGCCAAGGGACTGTGGCGGCAAGCCATACCCCTACATCTAGCAAAAGGCCAGGTGAACAAAGTATTCAACCCTACTATTAACCGGAATACGTTCTGAACCCATGTGTCATACACAAACACACTTGCCTAGAATATCCTGCTATGTTGCTAGTACCCTGCACATTGATGACAGATAGTAGGCATGGTGTGATTGCAGTGGGCTGCAGAGGGCATGGCACCCTGTACAGCAGTACAATAGGCACATAATTGCAGATAATGTGCCTTCACTATGTTCCCAACTGGATGCCAGCAACATATGTGGTGCCATCGAATGTGATCCACAGAGGCCATACAATGCCTTTCACATGTGCCCTGTATGGACCGATGCCACTGACACCAGGGAATACTTGTATCATGCTATCAATGCAGGTGCAGGGTCAACCTGCTGTCTATAAGCAGGTCCTGCCACACCAGGCCAGTATTGGCATATCAGAGGATAACAGTCTGTGTACACATGTGCCAGCCAAACCAGGTACACCTGTACATGTCACTGTGCATTATTGTGGGACGTGCACATCCCAGGCAATGTGCATGTCAAGTACTTCAAACACAGACATGGCATGCATTGCAAATCTATGGCCATACAAAATGGTAACCAGGATGTCAGGACAGTTCATACAATACCAATCTGTGTGGGACATTGCAGACACTACACCCCTGTACCACACTGCACACCATGGTTGGGTGGCATGATGCCAAGAATTACCCCTCACCCAGCCTTGTACAGCCATGCTGCACAGCCAACCACTACACACCCATGAAACAATGCACACATGCATGTCAGTACTGGCACCTTGTGTCTGCATGTGGAGTATGATGCTCCCAATCACAGTCACTCCCAGTATAACTCCCATTGGTATACCAACAGATGTTAAACACGTTCACATGCCCTAGCCCATAGAACCTCTGGATATCCCCTGTGGTGCATGTAGTACCTGTGCATTACTGCAGTGTGGCAAACTAAGTAGTTTGGAAGTGTATTTGTGGGCCTGGCAAAGAGTGTCAATGTGAGTCCATTAGAGAGTGTGGTTGTGTTGACAATGAAAGCCGTTAATGTGGACAGCCATGTGTGCTACACCTAATGTATGTCTACTATATCTCTGTTGCAGATGTTTCTCACTAGCACACATATATGTTCCTACAGCACACCAACATGTCAGCTTTGTGGCACATGGAGTAACTGCATGCACTTGTAATAGTAATGACTAGTCAGTCAGGGGTCTGAACCCCTGTACTGGTAGGTGTGTGACAGGCGATGCTTAGGTTTTAGTATCCAAGCCCTTCTCTGATGTACTTTGCCTCTGTCTGCTCCCCCCCACACTCTCTGGTGGATGTGGAGGTGTTCACCTGCTCAGCAGCAGCTTGTGTTTTGTAAATGATGGTCATGATCAGGTGATGGCCTCTTCATCTATTGCAGTCCTCTTCTAGCTGATTGCATGTGGAACAGCTGTGATGATGTTTCCATAGTCAATCACATGAAAAACACAGTAAAATATCTAGGAACATCATGTTGGTGTTTGCCCATGACAGTCGCTGTGAGTGGCACCTGGATCTGGTGTTTGGTAAATGGCATCACAGATGATATCTGGATGTTCCTTAAACACATACACAGTGGGAAATAGCCTAAAGGCAGGAGGGTTATGTGCCAGACATGACTACAGCATGTAAGTGTAGCTATGCTTCATTGAGACTACTGCCTGTTTAACAAGTTGTGTGTGGTAATGGCTAATCTGTATGTTTTATAACTGACAAGACAGTGCTCTGCTTGTGAGGGACCCCCATCTGTAGGGCCATCTATGGAGTGGTCAGTGTGTGGAACCATTTGTTACCTGTGTTACTCACTGAACACACATCTGTGAACTGCAGGAGCATAGTGTGAGGACTGTAGTCAGTACATGGTGATAGTGATGAGTTACTGCCGTCCGATCCCTGATTGGACATATGTCACATACAACAGTGGTATGACAGACACTGTCTGGGGTTCTCAGTGACATGCCAATAATGGGCCACTGTTCATAGCTACAGTTACAAGTTTTCTACATTTTGTATAGATGTCATGCAGTATATATGCATGTGTTGTGCTCCCTCTGCAAATGTATACCATCTGTTGTGTTGGGTTGATGGTCATATCCATGCATGCTGTTATAAGTAATCCTGAATGCTGTTGACTATTACTAAGCCATATCTGTGTTTAAACTGCAACACCATAGGCTGTATGGGTTTGGAGGTCCCGGCATAACCTCCTGTCCCACTTCAGCTGGCCATGGCACCGGGTACCAGCACATCTGGGGCCCAGCCTTGGACGTTCACTTCTGTTGGCTCTGCACCACCTTCTGGTGGTACCATCACTGAGGATGGAGCTTGTCCCCCCTGGGAGCAGGTCCAGACAGGAACATGTCCGCTGTTGTACAGTCCCGGACATGGTGCATAGGGGGCTCAATAAGTGGTTTTGAGGCCAGATATGCCAGCTCGATGGCTAAGTGTCTCATTTACAGGGTGAGGCTACCCCTCCTAGACAGCCCCCAGCACTGCCACCTTTGCAGCTGTTTTGGTGCAGTGGTGGCTGCCCATGGCTGGGGACCTCCGTCCCACTGTTTCCATCTGAGGGCTCATGGGCTTGTGACTGCCAAACACCCCTCCCCTTCTGAGGTATATCCCCCCACATGTGTCACATACCGACCCTGTATGCTGTCTTGTCTGTCATCCTACCCTACCTATCCTCCACGAGCATACCTACTCTCCTTCCCCCACATCCCATTCTCACCCTATGGAAACAAAAGGCCAATTGGTTCCTAGAACAACATTTGCCCCATACATAGCTGTCCATTTCACACACTTGTTCACTGGACACATGTAACCCTTTTAATATGCATCACAACATACTCCAGTTGTCCTCACCCCTGTCTCTCAGGCACAAGATCCTAGTATGCACATGACTCCTAAAGGTTCCAGGTACACATGAAGCAGATGACCCCATTGTACACACAGCACTACTGGTCCCTCTATGGTTACCCCATTTACCTTGATCATAATGATCATGTCACACACAGCACCTTGCAAGAGTACTGTTCTCACATAATGATTGGACAGGAACTGTTGTGTTAATGTAAATAACATGCACAGAGTGATGTATTTGGCCAATGTACAAATGTTTGTGTGTATGAATGACACATGTCTGTCTGAGGGAGTCTTGATATTACATAGGACAAAACCACTACATAATACAGGCGTTGCTGGTGTTTCCCTTTTCATTCCTTTGTAATGCATTGTCACATGTGATGTTCCCGATATATCTTATATACGTATTTATCTATATCTGGACATAAACACTCCCACATACATCTACATGATGGAATACATTTCCTATACTGTTGAATGAATGCACCGGATGATATGTTTGTGATAAGGTCCAATGTCTGTATATCTGCCATGGATTAGTGGTAAATCACAACAGCTATGTGTGCAGGGTCCTGGTTTCGAGCCTTGCAGAGGCCATTTATTTTGTTGCTGGGTAGAACAAGGCTGTTGGATACGGAGTGATTATGGCACATTAAAGCAGTTGTGAGCGGGTGTGCGTGGGTTTGCGTAGAGCTAAGCAATGTTAACCTCCGGTTAAAGTTTCTTACACTCAGTTAGCCTATTCATTGCTTTACCAGTGTAATACTCGCATACTGGCGGCCAAACAGGCTTACACCCGCTTGCTCCCGCACTTGCAAATGCACTGCATTTGGTGTTTGCATCTAACACTTACACCCCTGGGTGGGAGTGAGGACTATGATATTATCTTGTGATGCCTATTACATTGGATTACATGCCTACAGTATCTGGAATGGCTGCCCATTAGGCGACAGCATGCCGTTTGACTGTACGGAATCTGCGGCCTGTCCAGAGTTTGATTCATATTATTGGTGTGTTCCTCTTACAATCTGCGCCTGACTGACTAATACACGAGAACTGACACCCTTCAATACAAACAAGTAATTGGGTTTTGGAACCCACATCCTTCAGCTGAGTCATGCTACTGCATACCTAATATTCTACCATCTTTCTAAGGTTGTCAGTGGAATATGTGTTTTCTGTCCCTATCAGACCTCTCATACGATTGGGGAGAAATACAAACTGAATCAGATACACAGCATAACAATATCAGGGACACATTTAAATTATTGGTGCTATTAACCTGACACATTGACAGACTCAGAGCATATGAATTCATACACATTTTCTGAGATAAATGATGTTTATAACTCTTAATTGTTGTCGTTATTCATTACATGTAATTCACCACCTTTCCTCCAAATGTCACTAGTTTTAGGAGGAATTAAGTGGGACAGAGTTAGAAATTGAGTCAAAATCAGGGACATCCCTAGAAATTGGGGACAGTTCAGAGGTATTGTCCCTATTTGTTCCCCCAATGGTTTATGTCCTGTCCAGTGGATTTACTCTTTGGGGTTGAGAGGTATGGGCATCAGCAATGGCCATTTCAGAATATTACTTATATCCCCGGGGCGGTCCTATTATGAATGCTCCAGCCAACAGCTGCACGCCTAGGCCATTAATTGCATACCCATAGTTCCCCCCACCTGCCACTCCTCTACAGCACTCATCCTTACTGTGGGTGCAGGTGGGGTATATACACACCACTACACACTGACCACTCTCCCCATGTTGGAACACATGGCGTACGTTGTGTCAATCCATGGGTTATCAGGCTTGCACAACCTACTGGTCTGTGTACATCTAGTGCCTGGTTTGATGAGTCATTACTGGAACTGCCTCCGATGATCATTAATTTTTGGTGTTCCACAAGGGACATTGATGTCTATGTTTCAAGATTAGACCTGGCAGGTCTCTCCCACTGGTAGTATCCTGCCAATGGTCTGGGAAGCAGTGGTGTGTTTACTTTTATTGTGTGTCTATATGCCTCACTGGCCTAGCTGGGGGGTGGGGGGGTTGATGCTACGTGTTACACGTTTGTTTATTGGACCCCTCACCCCCATGTACACAGCCTGTGAACATATGTAAACTCGTAACTGCTGTATCATATACTAGCTATATGCATGTATAGGTTTACTATCATAAATTCGAAAGTAAAAATAAATAATGTCTTTATTTTTGAATTTATGCATCGAAAATGAACATTTTCGAATAATAGTAAACTCGAAAACAAGGGTGTATTATCGAAAATGTCGCTTGCGACATTTACGGCAATACACAGCACGCCCACCCTTCCCATAATCACCTACCTACCTAACCGAACACACAGTTATGCAGGGGGGCTGCGCCCCCCTGTGCCCCCCACCCCCCCTAACTTAATATTCCAACTCCGAGATCGTACTACAGTGAGGAAAGGGATGCATTTCCCTAACCGCACTGTACCGCAATCCCCTCCCATGACCGAAAGTTAGAATTGCAAATGCACAGTTCATTCACAATGCAAACCTTCGCTCATGTCACCTGCCGTAATATGAAGTATTCGAACATCTGATGTTCGAATACTTCATAGCCGTGCAAATGCACGTCGACATAATGATAGCAAACCGCATGTATATATTTAGAGTCACACACACACACATATATATATATATATATATATATATATATATATATATATACATTACTATATACAGATATATCTGTATATGTATGCATACATGTATATTTATATTTTGCTGTATATACATATATAGATATAGATATCTAACAACATATGGGTCTATAGGTGTCTGCATATGTATATATTTATTTCTGGGTATGTATCTGTATTCTGTCTCTGTATGTATACATTTGTACAACGGAGAGGGAGAGGCTTATCTCTATTTCGCTATGGGTAGATATGCACACACATACCTCTACATATATACATCTACATCTGGTTATTCCGTTCCTTGCCATATAGATTACACTTTGCTGCAGTGGGACTCATAGTGGGTGTGGCTGCTCATTGGGTGATGCCTCTGCCCAATAAACACATTCACTTACATCCCTAAGGCTGTCCAGATAGGCCCACATCAGCCAACACCTGCACACCTAGATCCATAAGTAGCAACCCATAATTCCCCCACCCGCACCTCCTCAACAGCACCCATCCTTACTCTGGGTCCTGGTCTGTTCTGGACATACCACTACACGCTGCCTACTCTCCACTTCACGGGACCCATTTCTTACAACTGTCTTGACCTATGGGTCATCAGGCTTTTCCACCCTTATATTCCGAGTATGTATACACCCCAGCCAGAATGTTCAGTCTATCACCATCTTTTGCTGTTGCCAATTTTTGGGGTGTCCCGCAAGGGACGCTTCTGCCTGTGTTCCAAGATTAGAATTCATTGGTGCACTGTGTATGGTTGTATCCTGCCTGTGGTCTGGGGAGCAGTGGATTTTTTACATTGTTTGTGTGCATGTTTCCTGTGTATGGCTTGGGGGGGGGGGGTCATGCTACGTGTTTCATGTTTCTTGTTTGGGCCCCTCACTTCCATTGGCATAGCCTGTGAACATATGTCATTCTGGTGTGCTGTTTCCTATCATAGCTGTATATCTGTGTATATCTATGCACACACACACACACACACACACACACACACACACACATATATATATATATATATATATATATATATATAAATATATATGTGTGTGTGTGTGTGTGTGTGTGTGTCTGTAAAGCAATGCATACCCTGCACAACCGCACTTACACATGCTTCCTAGTTTTTATATATGCTTGAACCTGCTTACTAGTGCCTTATTCATTATGACACTGCCACTTCACTCCAGTTAACTTTTAATTGATATTTTGCAGGTTATACAGCGGAGAGATGTCGCAATATGTTCATGTACAGATTACCAATGGCAAATGGTATGTGATGAAATGGGATTTGGTATGGGAATGTCTGTTCATTAGGCGGTTACTCTAACCAATACACTATTGCTGTGCTGCTTCATTTGCATATATACCCATATACCCATGGCTCCTGGTTCCCCAAACATACACCCCAACGCCTCCCTAACACTGCAGTCATTCATTCTCCATTTGGATTTGTGGTGTATCCACACCACTACACAGTGGCCACTCCCTACTCCTATAGACCCACCCCATCGGTTGACTCACTCCGCATATCCTCAGAATTCCCAAACATTTAGTCCACAAACATTGGTGACATGAGCGACCAAAAGAATACTATTCATAATTTTTGGATTGTCCTACATGGGACACGCATGTATTTATGTCAAGATTAGACTCTATACTTCATTACATCCTTACTCCAGTTAACATGACACTACAATAAATTAATACGTATGACTATGTGGTAACGCACACGTTACATATGAGAGCCTAATTATGTACGTGTTCAGTGTATTTCTTTTACAAATATACCAGTTTAGTAATTGACATTGCCATGGCAGGCAGATCACAGGAATGACTCCATGTGTGGGAAAGTCCTCACATTTGATTATATTCAGCACAGCACTGACTTCGGACATTGTGCACACTTCTGCGTTTTAGCAGTTTTGTCCCGTCCCTCTTCTTTACAACCTATTATTCTATCTACTGTCGAGGTTTGTAAGGGCACATTCATGTTATTTATGTCTGCAAATAGAATGAATGTGTTACAGAGAATGTACTTCTACATATTGATGTCTGCATGTGTGTATGCATATATACTAAGAGCTCAATGACCTCCACGGGGCGGTCCAATTAGAACCAGCCCATCCAACCCTGACACGCCTGGCTCCATAATTTCATACCCATAGTTCCTCCACCCCACCCTTGTTCAACATACACACATACCATCCATTGTCCACTTATCACAGCCATGACACACCTCCACACATCACCCTCTCCCGAGTGGTAGGGGCCCTACACATATGTTGTCCCAACCCATGTATTCTCAGACTCTCCCACCATTTAGTCCTTGAACATACCTGTCCTTGCTTGTGTAATGTTCGGATAGCCAAATGGTCTATCAATTTTTGGGTAGTCCCACCGGGGACTACCGTCTGTTTGTAAAGTAGACTTAGCAGATCAGCAGTGTTACTCCCCCTGGTAATATCCTGCCTGTGGTGTGAGTAGCAGTGCTTTGCTCACTCCTGCCCAGCTTGATATGACATACGCTGACAGCGTTATATAATACTGCGGTTGCTGTTGATTCCCTTCTCATTCCTTTTGTATGCTTTATTGTTACGTTGTTCTTTCTTCACAGATGTATATATATATATTACTTATATACATTTCTTGGCACTGCTTAGACCCATGCAAGCGCACTCAGACTTGTTTACTGGTACTTATATGTGTTTACTGCTGCTTATTTGTGCTTACACCTGCTTACTAGTACCTTATTCATTATGGCAGCGCCACTTTGCTTGAATGATATTTAAGTTAATTATCTCATGCGATACTCTTATGTTGGTTTTACAGCAAAACGATATGTGCTATTGTTGGGCTCGAACCGTGAATGCCTGTTTGTTAGGCGGATGCTCTAAATACTACACTATTGACATTTACGTTGATTTCGCATGTTTTTCCCTATTTGAATGAATATAATGTGTAAGCTATGCTCGGCAGAGGGCAGCGTTGCACAAACACGCTGTGCTTTGCTTACACTTCGATATTGCAGCGATTCAAATGTATAATAGGGACACAGGAAATCTAATTGTGAAAGTTCTAGGGACAGGGCTCAACATTTCACTACGTGCTTGTGTGTTTACTACTTCAATTTTACTTCACTGTTCGTGGACACTCTTGTATGCTTAGCATACATTTCGGTATCCATGGACACTGAATTACTGAGCCTAATTATGCGTGTTCAGTGTATTTCTTTTACAAATATACCAGTTTAGTAATTGACATTGCCATGGCAGGCAGATCAAAGGAATGACTCCATGTGTGGGAAAGTCCTCACATTTGATTATATTCAGCACAGCACTGACTTCGGACATTGTGCACACTTCTGCGTTTTTGCAGTTTTGTCCCGTCCCTCTTCTTTACAACCTATTATTCTATCTACTGTCGAGGTTTGTAAGGGCACATTCATGTTATTTATGTCTGCAAATAGAATGAATGTGTTACAGAGAATGTACTTCTACATATTGATGTCTGCATGTGTGTATGCATATATACTAAGAGCTCACTGACCTCCACGGGGCGGTCCAATTAGAACCAGCCCATCCAACCCTGACACGCCTGGCTCCATAATTTCATACCCATAGTTCCTCCACCCCACCCTTGTTCAACATACACACATACCATCCATTGTCCACTTATCACAGCCATGACACACCTCCACACATCACCCTCTCCCGAGTGGTAGGGGCCCTACACATATGTTGTCCCAACCCATGTATTCTCAGACTCTCCCACCATTTAGTCCTTGAACATACCTGTCCTTGATTGTGTAATGTTCGGATAGCCAAATGGTCTATCAATTTTTGGGTAGTCCCACCGGGGACTACCCTCTGTTTGTAAAGTAGACTTAGCAGATCAGCAGTGTTACTCCCCCTGGTAATATCCTGCCTGTGGTGTGAGTAGCAGTGCTTTGCTCACTCCTGCCCAGCTTGATATGACATACGCTGACAGCGTTATATAATACTGCGGTTGCTGTTGATTCCCTTCTCATTCCTTTTGTATGCTTTATTGTTACGTTGTTCTTTCTTCACAGATGTATATATATATATTACTTATATACATTTCTTGGCACTGCTTAGACCCATGCAAGCGCACTCAGACTTGTTTACTGGTACTTATATGTGTTTACTGCTGCTTATTTGTGCTTACACCTGCTTACTAGTACCTTATTCATTATGGCAGCGCCACTTTGCTTGAATGATATTTAAGTTAATTATCTCATGCGATACTCTTATGTTGGTTTTACAGCAAAACGATATGTGCTATTGTTGGGCTCGAACCGTGAATGCCTGTTTGTTAGGCGGATGCTCTAAATACTACACTATTGACATTTACGTTGATTTCGCATGTTTTTCCCTATTTGAATGAATATAATGTGTAAGCTATGCTCGGCAGAGGGCAGCGTTGCACAAACACGCTGTGCTTTGCTTACACTTTCGATATTGCAGCGATTCAAATGTATAATAGGGACACAGGAAATCTAATTGTGAAAGTTCTAGGGACAGGGCTCAACATTTCACTACGTGCTTGTGTGTTTACTACTTCAATTTTACTTCACTGTTCGTGGACACTCTTGTATGCTTAGCATACATTTCGGTATCCATGGACACTGAATTACTGAGCCTAATTATGTACGTGTTCAGTGTATTTCTTTTACAAATATACCAGTTTAGTAATTGACATTGCCATGGCAGGCAGATCAAAGGAATGACTCCATGTGTGGGAAAGTCCTCACATTTGATTATATTCAGCACAGCACTGACTTCGGACATTGTGCACACTTCTGCGTTTTTGCAGTTTTGTCCCGTCCCTCTTCTTTACAACCTATTATTCTATCTACTGTCGAGGTTTGTAAGGGCACATTCATGTTATTTATGTCTGCAAATAGAATGAATGTGTTACAGAGAATGTACTTCTACATATTGATGTCTGCATGTGTGTATGCATATATACTAAGAGCTCACTGACCTCCACGGGGCGGTCCAATTAGAACCAGCCCATCCAACCCTGACACGCCTGGCTCCATAATTTCATACCCATAGTTCCTCCACCCCACCCTTGTTCAACATACACACATACCATCCATTGTCCACTTATCACAGCCATGACACACCTCCACACATCACCCTCTCCCGAGTGGTAGGGGCCCTACACATATGTTGTCCCAACCCATGTATTCTCAGACTCTCCCACCATTTAGTCCTTGAACATACCTGTCCTTGATTGTGTAATGTTCGGATAGCCAAATGGTCTATCAATTTTTGGGTAGTCCCACCGGGGACTACCCTCTGTTTGTAAAGTAGACTTAGCAGATCAGCAGTGTTACTCCCCCTGGTAATATCCTGCCTGTGGTGTGAGTAGCAGTGCTTTGCTCACTCCTGCCCAGCTTGATATGACATACGCTGACAGCGTTATATAATACTCGGTTGCTGTTGATTCCCTTCTCATTCCTTTTGTATGCTTTATTGTTACGTTGTTCTTTCTTCACAGATGTATATATATATATATATATATATATATATATATATATATATATTACTTATATACATTTCTTGGCACTGCTTAGACCCATGCAAGCGCACTCAGACTTGTTTACTGGTACTTATATGTGTTTACTGCTGCTTATTTGTGCTTACACCTGCTTACTAGTACCTTATTCATTATGGCAGCGCCACTTTGCTTGAATGATATTTAAGTTAATTATCTCATGCGATACTCTTATGTCGGTTTTACAGCAAAACGATATGTGCTATTGTTGGGCTCGAACCGTGAATGCCTGTTTGTTAGGCGGATGCTCTAAATACTACACTATTGACATTTACGTTGATTTCGCATGTTTTTCCCTATTTGAATGAATATAATGTGTAAGCTATGCTAGGCAGAGGGCAGCATTGCACAAACACGCTGTGCTTTGCTTACACTTTCGATATTGCAGCGATTCAAATGTATAATAGGGACACAGGAAATCTAATTGTGAAAGTTCTAGGGACAGGGCTCAACATTTCACTACGTGCTTGTGTGTTTACTACTTCAATTTTACTTCACTGTTCGTGGACACTCTTGTATGCTTAGCATACATTTCGGTATCCATGGACACTGAATTACTGACTTATTATTAGGGACGGGCTCTACCAGTAGGCATAGCAAGTTTTGCAACTGTCGGGGCATGCTTACGACTCCGTAGAGCACTTGTACTCACCCCCTGCACTCACACACGTTTCCTGTGCACGTCGAGGGTGCGGAGGCATGCCCTCATACATATTCATATGGTGCTGCTGCGCCATCTGTAGTGAGAATGCTCGGCGCAAGGCTAAAACCGTCCTTGCGCCGAGCTTCTTGAATCCCAGGGATAATGTCATTTGATGTGGGGGTTACTGAGGCATTAAGCTATAATTGCCACTATAGTTCTCGTTGTTCAAGTATAATGCCCCATAGATCCTCCCAGAACTCTGTTTTACCTGCTCAAGTACTGAGAATAAAAAAGCAATGTTCAGTGTTATCTTTTATATGTTTATACAAGGCGTTTGTGGTTTTTCCTTTATTAATTTTATATGTATACTAGTAAATATATATATATATATATATATATATATATATATATATATATATATATATATATATATTCTTTTAACTTATACTACTTCTTCCCAATATAAAATCCATTACATGTTTGACATACCGCAATATAAACTACACTACTTGTATTGCAATTAAAACACTCTGTAACATCATAACTTTAGAACCAACTAATATAGTATCGCCTGTCAAAATATGTTTACATTGATTACAAGCTCTGCACTTGGCCTTACTGCCTTTTATAACTTTATGATCGCTGGCTATGTTATCAAAGTTATTTCTAAAACTGGAACCCCTTTTATATACCACTTTGGGCTGTCCACCCAACTTTTGAGCAACCTCCCTATCATTTTGTATGAGTTGCCAGTTCTTGTTTAAAATAATATATATACTGACTATCAACTGAAAAAATAGTGACAAATGCATGGCTAAGCTGTTTGTTGTTGTGATTAATATTATTACTTTTCATAATAGGTGGCTGCACCTGGTGATTATTATGGGGGCTTACAGTATTCTCCATATGGGTACTCTGTGTACTAGTGTTATTTAAAAGTGGAACATAAAAACCTGAACTTCTTTTATTAACTACCTCTTTTTAACAAAATTTACCAGTTCCAAAGGATATCTTTTATTAATCAACATGTCTGGCAACAAATCGGGTCTATATTAGTACAGCATAAGTTTAGCTTGCCAAACATCGAAATGTCGACAGGTAACCAGCGAAAGCTTAAAACTGTGAATGGCCACTTCCACAAATTTTTTCATAGGGAAAAAATGTACTTGGCCATTATTGGGAATTTACCCTTTTCCCCAATATAGGACAATCTCATAGTTGGTATATTTAGTTAGTGGGGGGTGTGGGGGGCACAGCCCCCCAATTAATTAGGGTTTAAAATTTTATTTTAGTGTCTGATGGCCACGTGAAGTTTTTCCCTATGAAAAACTTAGCAGAAGTTGCCATTTGCTGTTTTAAGATTTCGCTGTTTAGCTGTCGACATTTGGGCGTTCAACAAGCTAAGTGGTTGATTTTATAATATAGACCCAAACAAATTACATTCTTTTAAAAAATCATGTAATTCAGATACCATTCTCACTGCCCTTACCATTTGGCTCTTAACAACTGCCTGTTTTTGATGTTAAGGGTTGCTACTGGCAAAATGCAAGAAGGAATTTGAGTAGGTTGGTCTTCTATAGATACAAGATGCTAAACAATTCTTGATTTTATCTTTTAGTAATTTAACATTCAAACAGGATATAGAATCATGGCCTATGGTATAAATAAATATGAGAAATTGGGTAGTATTATTTATGTAGTCAACAAATTGTTTTATTCTATATATTGTATCAATCCAGGCTATAAAGATTTCATACAAAAAGTGCATGCACATAGCCCATGATGTTTTAAATTCACTATGGAATACATCACTGTGTTCCAAATGCTGCCATAATAATATTTGCATATAAAGGCCTGCAGGCTGCCCCCGTGGCTATCCCAGTTTTCTGTTGAAAGGCTGCCCCGTGGCTATCCCAGTTTTCTGTTGAAAGGCTGCCCCCATGGCTATGTCAGTTTTCTGTAGAAAGTAAAACCCTTCAAATATATAGTTATTATAAAGTACAGTCTCAAACAAATGACTTAAGGTGTTAATTTTAACTTTATCTAAACATAAAGTTTCTATTAAATATTCTGTAAGCCACTCTAAATCTACTACATGAGGGATGTAAGTAAACAAGTCTTAGATATCAATAGTATGAAATATCACATTAGAGATATTTTCTAACTGTCGATGCTTAGCCAAAAGAAATCCCATGAATCTTTACAGCAATGTTCAATATTCATACCACTATTTTTTAATTTATAATATATATATCTAGCTATAAAGCTAGTTTTTGAGGTGCCCACATCCATGATAGGTCTAATTGGTGGATTATTGGATCATTTATGAATCTTGGGCACCCCAAAAATTGTTGGAATTTGTTTTTCTTTAATGTGCATAAACGTATATCCATCAGGACTAATTTGTCCTTGCATCAGCATATCATATATTTGTAAATCTATTTTCCTGTAAGAAACATTGATTTTATTAATAGAAATGTCAGTATATGTATTCTTAAATAAAATATTAAACATACTTTGAATGCAATTGACACCATTATCTGGATTGTAGTACTATGTGATCAGCCACTGATGTGTCCAGACAGTACCATGTCCTCTTCTGTTTCTAAAATTGACCCCTACTTGAGTCTGGTAAGTCCTAACAGATAAATAAATAGAGGCATTCATGGATGCTTGGTGTGCCACCATATTTCACATGAATGTGATCTTGGCATTATCTCTACTCTCTAACACTTCCATTTTGTGCAGGAAATCCTCACATACACTCTGGAGGACTTTGAACATTTCTATATGATTCTCTGTGAGGTGAGAGTGATGACAGTCCTGTGGGTGAGGACTCAATGCTCATTGTCAACCAGCTTGATGTCCATGGTCCTGGATGTTCCCACTCTCATCCCACCCATGGTATCCACCAACCTCTTGTGTCCATCACTGCCCCTCTGCCATGTCTTGTTTGTCTCATCTGTCTGGAATTGCTTCCTCACCTATCCAACTTACCAGACCCAGACATACCTATGTCTCTTCCCCATTCCATCTCTCTCCAAAAAAAAAAAAAAAAAAAAAAAAAAAGAGCACCTGAACCCCCCCCCCCACACACACACAAAAAGCTTCCGATACATAACTCTTCATTTTGCACATGTCTTTTCTTGACACATTTGATTTGGTCCAATTGGCTATTCAACATGATTGCATTGTGGTCACCCCTCTCTCTAGAGGTGACAGTCCAAATTCAGCTAATATTCTGCATATACTATCAGTTTTTACTGTTGAAGAAATGGATAGCTATGGTTCTTTCCTAGCACCCTCTCGAACATTCCTGTATTACATTCCATTTGTTCTTTCCCCTACTTGCTCCTTATTTCACCGCTGTCCTATCTTCCCCATTTCTTTTCTTTAATACATTATTGCAACACCACCAAGCAGCAACAGCAATACAACATAACATAAAAGTGTTAGATTCAGTTGTATTTGAACCCAGTACCATCTGGCTCCAAAAAGGAATGCATTATTAGCTGCATTAACACATGCCACCACAGATTCAGTTAAGTAGCAGGCATATTTCAGAGACAGAATACTGATTGTCAGACATTAGCATCCCCATTTCCCCATGTCCTATCTTCCCCATTTCTTTTCTTTAATGCATTATTGTATGATGGTGTAAATACAGTACCAACAAACACCTACAGTAAAGCAAAAATACTTAAAACTGTTAAATTCAGTTGTATTCAAACCCAGTACTATCTGGCCCCAAAATTAACGTATTACTGCATTATCTGCATTAACACGTGCTACCAAAGAGTCAGTTACATTGGATGTGTATTCCAGACTCAGTACTGTCAAACTTTAGCATCCCCATTTCAACACTGTCCTATCTTCCCCATTTATTTTCTGTAATGCATTATTGTGCAATGGTGCACATAGTGCATAGTGCACCAATGCACACCAACAATAAAGCAAAAGTAGTTAAAAATATTAGACACCACTGTATTCCAACCCAGTATCATCTAGCTCCAAAAAGGAATGTATCACTGCTTTAACACCTGCTGCCACAGAGTCATTTAAGTAGCAGGTGTATTCCACAGACACAATACTAACTGTAAAACTTTAGCACACATTTGTGCAGTGCTTAGCGATAGACAATCAGGTGTATCTCACATGCGTATACACTTTGCTAACTGCCAAGCATACTTGCTGCTCCTAGTGCTATGAAAATGTATATACTATGCTGTGCTTCTGATGTTTACTGTCCACTTCCTTTGTATGACATGAAAGTACATGTAGAAACATTACAAACTGATGGCCCTATCTAATTGTATGTCATATATTTAAAGTACATCCATGTGCTGGTACCCCCTCAAGCACTACAACCCTAAGGTGTCAGTATTTTTTCCACACATATATCAACCACACTGCAAAATACAATATCAAATATTGTGTGCTGTGCAATCTTTTTCCACACATATATCAACCACACTACCAAATGTAATACCAAATGTTGTGTGCTATGCAATGGGCATCAGTCTGCTAATATTCAGAACTACAACTACTGACCCACACACCTAAAAAGCCTTCTGCATGGCTACTTCAGGAATCAGCATGGACCATATCCACAGGGACAGAGATGACCTTCAACACACTTGAATGTACCCATTTTGAGTTTGGCAAGAGTAGATCTTGCTTATTGACCTTTGTGGACTTTTTAGATACTGACCCCAGATATCTGGATGATGGACAGCAGGATATTCTGTCTATGTTGAGTTATCCAAGGCTTTTGACACTATCCACCATTCATGTCTCATACTGAAGATCTCCCATCTAAGAATTAGGCCATACTGTACTAGATGGAGAGCCAACTGGCTCAACAACAGAACACACACTCTCAAAGTCGGGGACTGTATCTCCAACACTAGCCCACTTACTGGTGGAATACCATAGGGATGTGTGCTGTTCCCTCAAGTTTTTGGGAAATACTTCCCTGAAGCACAGGCAACAGCAGATGGCATGTGATTTACCAAGTTTGCATATTATTGTTAACTGGATGCACTCATATAGAGCCACCCAGTGATGGTAACATGTTACAGTAGGAGCTAACACAGATTGAAGATTGGTGACAAAGTCACAGACTAAACATTAAGCATACAATGACTCTGTTACCTTTCTCAATGAAGTACCCTGCTAATTATGATATACATAGAACCCCCCCCCCAAGCTCAAACACAGTGTTATGAGACTTGGGAACACATTTTGATAATAATCTACACTTTCACCTCTATGTGGCAATAGTGGTGACACACACAATCTGCTTTGCATACATCATACATATGGATATCACATCCAAGACCAGGATAGTCATACCTCTGCTGTACTCTACCCTTATCACACCAATAATGGAGTACAATGCCCACATACCTCTGTACCTCACCAGACACCTGTAGCAACTGGAGAGAACACAGGGCTGTGCCTGTGTGACTTCCAGGCCTCCAAACATGACATACATAGAAAGACTGACATACCTGTCATTGTACTTGGTATCATGCAGACTGCTGAAAGGTGACCTTTGACTGGCCTGCAGAGTGCTCTGAGACCCTGGCTTTCTGTAAATGATGGGCATCTGCAATTCAAATGGGGTATCTCTAATTTGCCCCAGGGTTCTCAGCCTAGCCTGTGACATAAACAGAATATGCTGGGGAGACAGATATATCTCACAATGATTCACACTCCTCTGTAATAGGATCGCTCTGCATGAGAAGCAGTGCTCCTCGATGACGGTGTTCAAGTGCAACCTTGACTACTAGTTGAGTGATTGTAAAGTCACCTGTGGTCTGGCACCTATGTCCCTCATGGACAGGGCCAGTTGGTGTTGCTCACAAACACGCTATACTAAAAATGACCATCTAACTATTCTCAATAATGGTATTTGTGTTTTACACAGCTAGGGTTCTAAAGATCCTAGTGCTATTAGGCTAGCAACCTCATATGAACCTGTGAAGCTATGTACCTGTGCAGGCTTCACAACCTGTCATCCACTATAAGTTTACCTGCACTACTATATAATATAGACTTGTGCTGTGGTGCTTCTGTAGTCTGTGTATTTAGATAGGTAAGGATTTTGTTCTCATTGTGTGTGTATGTGTGTGTGTGTGTGGGGGGGGGGGGGGCATGTGTGTCTCTAGACAGCAGAGCAGACATGTAACCTCCAGTTAATTCTCCAATTATATTGAATGCCTGGATTTTGGAACTTCCTCATGCCCAGACATCCAGGTTATAAAGGCCTCTAAACCTCTTGTCTCAAACATAGCCTGCTCTTGTCACCTAGTATAAGTTTATCCGCACTCCTGTATCAATCACTTTGAGCTGTGGTGCTTGTGTTATGTTCTGTAGTCTGTGTACTTAGGTAGGGATTATGTTCTCATTGTTGTCAAATTTGTGTGTGTATGTGTATGTGTGTGAACGCACATGTGTGTGTGTGTGTGTGTGTGTGTGTGTGTGTGTGTGTGTGTGTGTGTGTGTGTGTGTGTGTGTGTGTGTGTGTGTGTGTGTGTCTAGACAGCAAAGTAGATGTGTGTATCCTATAGTTACTTCTCCAATTACATAGATTGCCAATATTTCAATACTTGCTCATGCCTACACATCCATTTCATACAGGCTTCCCAAACCTCCTGTCTCCCACATGGCCTGCTGATGTCATCTACTATACATTCACCTGCACTCCTCTATAAACCAGACTTGAGCTCTGGCACTTTTATTAACTGCTGTGTTCTGTACTCTGTGTACTTAAGTAAGGGTTTTGTTCTCACTACAGTTGACATGTGTGTGTGTGTGTGTGTGTGTGTGTGTGTGTGTGTGTGTGTGTGTGTGTGTCTGTCGAGACAGCAAACCAAAAATGTGTATCTTACAATTACTTCTTTGGTTACATAGATTGACAGTATTTTGATACTTGCTCATGGCTACAAATCAGTTTCATACAGGCCTCCAAACTTCTTGTCTCTCACATCGCCTGCTAATGTAATCTGCAATAACTTCACCTGCACTCTTGTAGAAATCAGACTTGTACTGTGGTGATTCCATAATGTACTGTGTTCTGTAGTCTGTGTACTTAGATAGGGGTTTTATTCTCACTGCAGTCAACTGTTTGTGTGTGTGTGTGTGTGTGTGTGTGTGTGTGTGTGTGTGTGTGTGTGTGTGTGTGTGTGTGTGTGTGTGTGTGTGTGTGTGTGTGTGTGTGTGTGTGTGTGTGTGTGTGTGTGAGAGAGAGAGAGAGAGAGAGAGTTGTTGCTTGACATTACAGAGAGCATTTTTACAACCTCTTCTCATCCACTATAAGTTCATCTGCACTCTTATATAAAATAGATTGTACCACGGTGCTTGTGTAACATACTGTGATCTGTAGTCTGTGTACATAGATAGGAAGGGGTGCTGTTCTCACTGTAGCCAACTGTGTGTTTGTGTGTGTGTCTAGAAAACAGGGTAGACATGTGTATCCTACAGTTACTTCTCCAATTACATTGAATGCCAGGATTTTAATACTTGCTCATGACTACAGATCTACTTCATAAATGCATCTCAACCTCTTGTCTTTCACATGGCCTGCTGATGTCATCTACTATAAGTTCACCTGCACTTCCTGCACTTCCTGTATGAATCAGATTTGAGCTGTGGCTCTTGTGTTAACTATTTTGTTCTGTAGCCTGTATACTTAGGTGGGCAGGGTTCTGTTTATACAACAGCTGAATGGGTGTTTATGTGTGTCTACACAGCAAAGCAAATTTGGGTATAGTACAGTTACTTCTCCAATCACATGGGTTGCCAGTATTTTGATACTTGTTCATGCCTACATATCCATTTCATACAGGCCTCCCAAACCTCTTCTCTCCCTCATGGCCTGTTTATGACATATACTATAAGATTACTTGCACTCCTGTATAAATTAGACTGGAGCTGTGGTGTTTGCATTAAGTATTATGTTCTGTAGTCTGTATACTTAGGTGTTCTGTTCTCACTGCAGTCAACTGGGAGTGTGTGTGTGTGTGTGTGTGTGTGTGTGTGTGTGTGTGTGTGTGTGTGTGTGTGTGTGTGTGTGTGTGTGTGTGTGTGTGTGTGTGTGTGTGTGTGTGTGTGTGCGTGTGTGTGTGTGCATCGATATATGAGTGATATATGAAATAATAAACTAACAAATGTGTTAGCAAAACATGTATCTGAAGCTGGTATGAGTCACAGCCTTAAGTTCTTGGTACTACAGAAATTAAATGAAAGTTTAAGGGAAGGGTATTTGAGCAATGAGACTGAACTTGCTGAGTTAAAATGGATTGTCAACTTTAAAGCATATGTGCTACCTGGTTTGAATAGTGCTACTGCTTTAAAGCCTCTCCTAAAGAAGAGAGGCTTAATACACTGATGAGTGTAAACACCTAACAATTTTAATTGTTTTTAATTAATTGGAAGATTTTTGTATTTACAGGCCTGTTTTCTCATACTGTTTGTTAAGGTCTAAAGAAGCGAGCAATTGTGAAAGCTTTGAGATGTGCATCTGGACTGAATAAGTTGATGTATAAGGAGAAAACAGTGGATGTTAATACTAAAGGTACTGTAGAGATCGCTGTCCATGCTAATCCCCTGATTGGTGTGTCATTTAGTGATGAGGATGTTGCACCTGATAATGTTGACTATAATGAAGTACAAGCTTTTAAAAAGTATTTTAGAGTACTAGAGGATAGACTATTTAAGCATAAGCATCTGCTCTAGCAGTGCTTTCATTTTGAAGTAGCTATATTCCATCAGATAGTCCCTAGAGGGCTACGGGTACTAAAAATGCCATCATATGGTGATAGTTTGCCTGAATTGCTTAAAAGGTGGCAAACTCTTAACTTGCAACTAAGTCTGGACTATATGGCATTACTTAATGACTATTTTCGCCCTGAAGAGGATACTTTATCACAAGAAATCAATGATTTGACTTCCCATCTGATGAGCACATTTAAAGGAGAAGAATTTGAGCAGCTATTGAATGACCTATTACTTAATGTCTCTGTTTATGAAAGAAAAATAGAGAAAGAGAAGACTAAGAAGCTCTGCAGGGATTTTACGGACTTCTGTGATGGTAATGTATTCTCCTGGCCAATGTATACCCAGATGAATGCCCATACAGAAAGTACGTTATCGCTAGATCAACGTACCGCAACTGTGACACCCAAAGCTGTTAATGGAGTAGTTGGTGATGCACGATGAGCTGTAGACTGTGTTAATGCTCAAAATCTTGTTGTGGGAAAATGTGATGTCAGCCTTCACCCAAAAAATGCCTGTGACTAAACATGTAAGTACGGAAAGGTCGCGAGTGGATTTAAAGGCACTGAATGAACCTTTGGATGTATCTGGAACTTTTACAGCCATCGAACGAACTGCTCATTCTGACTGTACCTCTATAGGTGGTCACTCACCTCATAGAACTGTAAGTACTGATGCTTTGCCTGCTGTGGCTAAGGATAGTACTGTACCTAATGCTCACTCAGATCCAGACAAACCTGCTGAGTTTTCATCTGTTACGGTATCTTTAGACTTTGTAAGTGAAGGAACATGTATAGGCTTGTCTGTTACTAGCTGTTAGCAGTTCAGATGTAGTTTCTTTATCTGTGGTTGATGTAAGTGATGGTATTAATGTACATCTATCTAATGATTCTGTACTTTGTGATTCAGGCTGTGCTCTAGATGTGGTTAATACGAAGAGTTTAGACTCTGTAGTTAGACCTAAAATTCCTAGTATTTTTTTGGACAAGAGCTCTGTCCCTAATAAGAATACTAACTCGAAGTCTGCGTTTTTTTTTTTTTTGGAAAAAGCACTACCTATCAGGCAGGACAAATGTATAGGGAGGTCAAGGAGTCGCAGAAGGAGAGGCAGGATGTAATGAGACCCTCCAACATACTCCAAAGCCCCTATGACATGCAGTCAGAAGTGAATAATTTGTTTTTTAACTTGTCATCTAGTGAGCTCACAATGGAACAGTTAGCCGTGTTGAACAAAGGTCTTTATTTTATACCTGCCACGAAAATGGACCTTGTGGAGATGATTTTAGATCTTAAAGTGTTTGCCAGGAACATTATGTTGAAGACGATCTTTTCAGGTAGTGATACTGGAGTCTGCAGCACTTTTAAGAAACCTAGCAAATTCACACCAGTTAACTCTCCAGCTATGGAGTCTTTTGTTAAGTTATGTGAGAATGACTTAAGAAGGTCCTTTAGTGACAAAAATAATAAAAGTTTTTTTTTTTAATTTAACACCTAATGAGCATGAGGCACTTAATCAATTGGTTAGAGCAGAGCATCTAGTTATTAGACCAGTGGACAAAGGAGGTGGAGTTGTAGTGTTGGATAAGTCTGTCTATCTGGACAAAATGCATGATATGTTGTATGACAATACAGTGTATGTGTTATTGCAGAAATTTCAAGTTAATGGTATAATTAACAGGCTGAATTTCTTTTTGCATGACTTATTAATGACAGAGCAGATAGACTATTCTCTCTACTCTTATTTTTCTGTAGAGCACCCCACTATACCACAGATCTATGGATTGCTGAAAGTGCACAAAGAAACCAAGGATCCTCCCTATCACCCCATAGTTTCAGGAAGGGGATGGCTTACTGCTCCAATGTTGATATATGTTGATAAACAACTGAGAGGCGTATTGGACAAAGTTGATACAGTTTTGAGAGATAGTAAACAGTTTCTAGAGCATTTATACAACTGGGCTAGGGGTAGATCTAGTAATAAAATCAAAATAATGTTGTTTGTTACTCTGGATGTGAAATCGCTGTTTAATGTGATACCCAATGAGGATGGGATTGAGCAGGTTAGGCAATTCTTGATTAAAGAAGGTGGCTTCTCTAACTCTAAGGTTAGCATGATCTGTGCCCTGCAAGACCTGATCTTAGAGAATAATTTGTTTCTCTTTAAGTCAGAATACTTTCTACAAATTGTAGGGGTAGCAATGGGCACAGTATGTGCCAACACATATGCAAACTTAGTTTTAGCCAATTGGGAGCTAGAATATGTCTTCAGCAAAGATCTATATGAAACACATGTTATGTTTTATAAACAATTTGTGGATGACATCTTTTTTGTCTGGGATGGTCCTATGGATGAGGTTAAGCCTTTGTGGACATGTCAGAGATTTCAACTAATTATTTGTCTTTTTCTCTGCATTACTCTGTTGACATTATTGATTTTTTATACATTACTGTGAGCAAAGATATGTTAGGTAACATGTCCACTAAAATGTACAAGAAACCATGCAGGAAAAATAATATCGTACATCATTCTAGTATGCATCCATCCCATGTTACTAGGAACGTGGTTAAGAATAAGGTTTTTAGGTGCATGAGATTGCATACTAATGCTGACGCTTTAGATCAAGCTTTAAGGGTGCTAAAGGCAGATCTATTGAAGAGGGGCTGTAAGGGCAGTGAGATAGATAAGGAAATTAGAAAACTGAATACATTGGCTGGTGTTAACGTAAAACCCTACTTCTCTGATAGCTCAAGTATAGTGAGGGATACAGAGGCTAACAGCACCAAGGGTGTAAATAGGGTCTGTTTGACCTATTCAGCAGAGGTTAATAAAGTGTGTGAAATCATAAAGAAAAATTGGTCCATCCTGATGACTGATCCCTCTTTTAGTGAACATATAGAACCAGTTCCTAAGTTTTGCTTTAGAAATACCAAGAACTTAAAACAGCAACTCTGTTATAAGCATAATGAACCACATAGGCACCTCAACTCCCAGTTTAAGGGCACTCATGCATGCCGGTCCTGTAAGGCATGCAGTTATATATGGTCTGCACACTTGATTATGCATCCATTAAGCATGAAACCTATGCATCTGTCCTTTTATGCAGACTGTTGTATGAAAAATCTGGTCTATATGGCTAAGTGCAATGTATGTGATTCATATTATATAGGAAAGACAAATCATATGTTTAAGGACAGGAATCTGCAGTATTAGAGTGATATACAAAATAATAAACAAACAAATGCATTAGTGAAACATGTATCTGAAGCTGGTATGAGTCACAGCTTTAAGTTCTTGGTACTACAGGAGTTAAATGAAAGTTTAAGGGAAGGGGATTTGAGCAATGAGACTGAACTTGCTGAGTTAAAATAGATTGTCAACTTTAAAGTATATGTGCCACCTGGTTTGCATAGTGCTGTTGCTTTAAAGCCTCTCATAAAAAAGAGAGGCTTAGTACACTGATAAGTGTTAACACCTAACAATTTTGTTTTTAATTAACTGGAAGCTTTTTGTATTTAAAGGCCTGTTTTCTCATACTGTTTGTTAAGGTCTGAAGAAGTGAGCAATTGTTAAAGCGCTTACCTGTTTTTATTTGTTTTTATCTGTTTTTTGGAATTAAAGTGTTCTTACTCTCAGCATTGGGCATCTATTCATGTGCTGTGTTCTGTACTCTGTGTACTTAGGTAGTGGTTTGTTCTCACTGCAGTTGCCTTGGTGAGTGTGTGTGCGCGCGCGCGCACGCGCGTGTGTGTGTGTGTGTGTGTGTGTGTGTGTGTGTGTGTGTGCATGCGTGCGTGTGTGCATGTGTGCGTGTGTGTGTGTGTGTGTGTGTGTGTGTGTGTGTGTGTGTGTGTGTGTTTTTTTGTCTGGGCAGCACAGCAAACATATATTTTAAAATTACTTCTCCAGTTACGTAGATTGCCAGTATTTTAATACTTGTTCATGGCTACACATCAATTTCATACAGGCCTCCTAACCTCAAGCCTTCCACATTGCCTCCTAATGTCATCTACAATAATGTCATTTGCACTCTTGTATAAATCAGACTTGTACTGTGGGGATTGCATAATGTACTGTGATCTGTATTCCACGTAGTTTGATAGGTTGGGGGTTTATTCTCACTGCAGTCAACTGTTTGTGTGTTTGTGTGTGAGCTATTGCTTGAGATTGCAAGAGCATTTTTACAACCTGTTCTCATCCACTATAAGTTCATCTGCATTCTTATATAAAATAGACTTGTGCCATGGTGCTTGCATAACATACTGAGCTCTATATTCTGTGTTCTTAGGAAGGTAGGGGTACTTTTCTCACTGTAGCTGACTCTGTGTGTGTGTGTGTGTGTGTGTGTGTGTGTGTGTGTGTGTGTGTGTTTTGTGTGTGTATGTGTGCATTCGTGTGTGTGTGTGTGTGTGTGTGTGTGTGTGTGTGTGTGCGCATGCATGTGTGTATGTCTCTAGACAGCAGAGCAGACATGTGTAACCTACAGTTAATTCTCCAATTATAC
The DNA here is from genome assembly GCF_019279795.1 of Protopterus annectens. Taxonomy (NCBI): domain Eukaryota; kingdom Metazoa; phylum Chordata; order Ceratodontiformes; family Protopteridae; genus Protopterus; species Protopterus annectens. The sequence continues at coordinate 1,657,425,606 of NC_056737.1, read as the reverse complement.
TGAATGCCTGGATTTTTGAACTTCCTCATGCCTACACATCCAGGTCATACAGGCCTCTCAACTTCTTGGCTCGAACATGGCCTGCTGATGTCACCTAGTATAAGTTCACCTGCATTTCTGTATCACTTTGAGCTGTGGTGCTTGTGTTAAGTTCTGTAGTCTGTGCACTTAGGTAGGGGTTCTGTTCTCATTACAGCTGAATGGGTGTGTATGTGTGTCTACACAGCAAAGCAAGTGTGTGTATAATACAGTTACTTCTGCAATCACATGGATTGCCAGCATTTTGATACTTGCTCATGCCTACATATCATTTTCATACAGGACTCCCAAACCTCTTCTCTCCCCCATGGCCGGTTTATGTCATCTACTATAAATTAATCTGTACTCCTGTATAAATTAGACTGGAACTGTGATGTTTACATTAAGTACTATGTTCTGTAGTCTGTGTACTTAGGTGTTCTGTCCTCACTGCAGTTAACTGGGAGTGTGTGTGTTTGTGTGTTTGTATGTGTGTGTGTGTGTGTGTGTGTGTGTGTGTGTGTGTGTGTGTGTGTGTGTGTGTGTGTGTGTGTGTCTAGACAGCAAAGAAGATATGTGTATTTTAAAGTTACATTGCCAATTATATGGATTGCCAGTATTTTGGTACTTGCTCATGCCTACACATCCATTTCATACAGGCCTACCAATCTCTTGTATCCCACATGGCCTGCTGATGTCATCTATTACAAGTTCACCTGCACTCCTATATAATTCAGACTTCAACTGTGGCATTTACATTAGTTACTGTATTCTGTAGTCTGTGTACTTAGATAGGTAGGGGTTCTGTTGTCACTGCATTCAACTGTGTAGGTGCTTGTCTGGACAGCAGAGCAGATACTTGTATTCTACAGTTACTTCTCCAGTTACACAGATTATCAGTATTTTGATACATCTCATGACTACACATACCCTTTATACTGGTCTCCCATCCTCGTCTCCCACATGGCCTGCTATTGTCACCTACTATAACCTCACCTGCACTCCTGTATAAATCAGTTTGAGCTGTTGTGCTTGGGTTAAGTTCAGTAGTCTCTGTACTGAGATAGGTAGGGGTTCTTTTCTCACTGTAGTCAACTGTGTGTTTGTGTGTGTGTGGGGGGGGGGGTGGCTAGACAGCTAAGAAGATATGTTCATTTTAAAGTTACATCTCCAATTACATGGATTTCCAATATGTTGATACTTGCTCATGCCTACACATCCATTTCATACAGGCCTCCCAACCTCTTTTTTCCCACATGGCCTGCTAAAGTCATCTACTATAAGTTCACCTGCACTCCTGTATAAATCAGACTTGAGCTGTGGCACTTGCATTATCTATTGTGTTCTGTTGTCTGTGTACTTAAAATAGGTAGGAGATTTGATCTCAGTGCAGTTGACTTGGTGTGTGTGTGTGTGTGTGT
>NC_056737.1:1657321667-1657421667 GCF_019279795.1 Protopterus annectens | reverse complement strand
CTCCCTCATGGCCTGCTGATTTCATCTACTATAAGCTCACCTGCACTCCTATAAAGCAGACTTGAGCTGTACCATCTGCGTAAACTACTGTGTTCTGTTGTTTGTGTACTTAAATAGGGAGTCTGTTGTCACTACAGTAAAGTGTGTGTGTGTGTGTGTGTGTGTGTGTGTGTGTGTGTGTGTGTGTGTGTGAAAGTGAGGTGTTGCTTCATACTACAGAGAGCATTTCACACCAGCATGTGGGACACTGTTATCTTCTCCTCAACAGACATTGCTGATGTCATTAGCTATAAAGTGTTGTCTGACACCCTCCCAGTCGAACTTGAGCTGTGATGCTTATGTAAAGTACTGTGTTTTGTAGTTTATTCCCTTTGATAGGCAGGTGTTCTGTTCTCACTGCAGTTGACTGTATGTGTGAGTTTTTGCTTGACATTACAGAAAGCATTTTACACCAGCATGTTGGACACAGTTATCTTCTTCTCAACAGACACTGCAGATGTTGGCAGCTATAAACAGTTGTCTGGCAACATCCAAGTCAGAGTTGAGCTGTGGCACTTGCATAAAGTACTGTGTTCTGTAGTCAGTGTACTTAATTTGGTGTTCTGTTCTCACTGCAGTTGACTGGGTTGTTAGGTGTGTGTGTGTGTGTGTGTGTGTGTGTGTGTGTGTGTGTGTGTGTGTGTGTGTGTGTGTGTGTATGTGAGCTGTTGCTTGACATGACATGGAACATTTTACATCAACATGTGGGACACTGTTATCTTATGATTTATAGAAACTGCTGATATCATCAGCTATAAAGTGTTGACTGACACACTCCAAGGCAGACATGAGCTTTGGCACTTGTGTAAAGTACTATGGTCTGCAGTCTGTGTTCTTAGATAGGTAGGAGTTCTGTTCTCACTTCAATCAATTGTGTGTGTATGAGCTATTGCTTGGCAAGACATATAGCATTTTACACCAGCATGTGGGACACTGTCATTTTCACCTCAACAGACACTGCTGATGTTATCAGCTATATCACATTTTTGGATATGCAGTAGTCCCACCAGGACATGGTCAGGCAGAAGTCATTTCATCCTATACAATAAAGTTTACACTAACAAGGCTTTCAATCTATCCATGTACATTACAGCATAGTGTTTAGGCCCTGTGTTATCTTGCTAAGAAAGCCCTGTATTCTCTCTAACTGCTACATGTGTCTGGTGAGGTACATGTAAAAAAGAGCATTATACTCTGTTAGTGGGGTAATGAGGTTTGACTACAGTACTGTCATACAATCCTTAGATATCAATAGGATGGCATTACTCAGGATATGCACAACATAGGCTTTCAATAGCAGTGTGAACTGTTAATGGTCAAAGTTCAGATTGCTATCTAAATGTGCTCCCAGTGTTTGCATCACTGGGTTTCTGCATAGTAGGACTATTGTCAATACAGTGATTAACATAGAACTCCACTTTTCAGATGGACAACACTATAAACAAACATTTCTGCATTTACTTGTAGATCTTGTGCTTTGTCATTATTCAGTTGTGTGTGTTAGCTCCTCCTGCACTATGTTATCACCATTGGCAGACTCAATGATTGCACACAACATGCAACAATCAGCAAACTTGGTAAGGCAAAAGCCATGTATATTTTAGCCTGAACTGTTGAGAAATACAATTCAAACAGTGAAGGGCCATGCACAGATCTCTGTGATTTGTCAATGGTGACAGTTGTACTGGTACAGGTTGATTCATCAACTTTTGCATAATGTGATCTGTCAGTGAGCCAGTTGTTTACCCCTCAACTGACGTAAGGTTTAATCCCCAGCTTGGGGGTTTTCTCAATGATACCTGCATCTGTAATTGTGTCAGACCCCTTGGCTAGATCGCAATAGGCAGTGTACACTTTTCTTCAACAGAAAATTGTGGCAAAGAAACAAGGCAGGAGAATAAAATAACACTTTAATTGGTAAGCGCTTTAACATCAAACAGGATGTTTCATCAGACCATAGCAATCTCACACATCACTTCCTTTATATAACCCTAGATTGAATAATTAATTAATCGATTAAACAATTGTATTTTTCAATTATAAAAACACTAACATTCAAATTAATACATATGCATATCAATAAAATAATAAATAAACACACATTAAAATTCATCTTAAAGGATGTGCTTTTAAATAGGGTTTGATCGAAGCTCTATCATTCAGTCTTGGTGGGCGGTCAGTTTGCAACTCTATTATCCATCTTAACTATTGAACAGACTTGGGCCATCTTACAAAGTTTTAAATACGAAAAACAGATTCAGGACAAAGAAAGCACACTTAGACAGCAAACAAAAAGAATAATAAATGTAAAGCGCTTTTCGTTTGTGTAGGATGCACAAACTTCTTCAGACAAATGATTACAATTAGTGTCAACCTTATATACTCAAACAGATGTCAGTTCAGTGAATCAATCAAGAAATAGGACACTAATTGACATTTAAAGAAATAATAACTGCAAAAACATGCTCGATACAAGCTATGATGCACATTATGCCCCCTACTGAAATACTAATACAACAACAAAATAAGATTCAATATCAAATAAAAATGTAAAATTTAAAATGTTGAAAAGTAAAAACCTAAATTAAATAACTACTAACAAAGTCATCTTGCTAAGCTTTTAATCTTTAAAATACTACTAATAGAGCAGCTTTCATTTAATCCAGGCACATTGTACACATTCAATCTAATTTGCCAAATGAATTCTAGCTCTTCTAATTTTAAACCAACTGGGCCCCCTCTTGGGTTCTGGGTTTTATCCATCTTAACTATCTTTGCTCTGTAAGGTTTCTAACATCACCAAATCTAGGACCTAAATTAATACATTCAATTACTCTAAAACTAAATTCATGAGTGTCATCAAACTGAACTATATGTTTTTCTAAAGCTAGTCTTCCTATAACTTTGTTTTTTATTGCTAATAGATGTTCCCTTATACATTCTCTCAAGGATCGATTTGTCATACCCACATAGAATGAACTACAGATATTACACACTGCTAAATAAACTAAAATTCTAGTAGTCCAATTATCTGTGGTTTTAAATATATATCTCTTCAAAGTTTTGGGATGAATAAATATATTCTCTGCAGCTAACACTTTACAAATGCTGGTTGTCTGAAGAAGCAAACACATTGCAAAAGTGCTTACCTGATTTTATTTGTTATTTTATTAAAGTATTTATATATTTGTACAACTTCATCCTACTGGACATCTTTGAATTTTGCATACTATATTACTTTTGGATTTGTCCTGGTCCTGGCATGCTTCCTTTTATAACTTTACAAATGCTGCAATTTTTACATGGTACCAAACCTTCATTCAATATGCCATCAATTTGTTTTCTACCATTATTATAAAAATAATAACCTCTTTAAATTCTTTTTTTTTATACCCAAACCAAGGTTGTTCTCCTACTACATCCTGTATTTTCTATCAGTTTCTAAAATAAACCAGTTTTTATTTAATATTTGCTATATTCTATTAATATTACTAGAATATTGAAGGCTAACTAGTACAATTTCTTTTATATCTTTTCCTGTGGCCACCTTGCTGTAGATGTAAGCTTGGAGTACACTCATATTCAGTTATATCATTTTGCACAACTTCCCAATATGCACCCTACCCCAGTTGTATGTTAGATCCCCGATAGATGTCCATTCCATTATTCATGTAAGGATGGTTACTCACAAAGACATTCTCCCCATTTTTACGTCACCTTTTATGACAGACAAAGACAACACATTTTCACTTAACAGGCCATATTGCACCACATAGATATGTGCTTGGTGTTGCTGCTACAACCATCTGCTGTTGACATGTTCTCCTCTGCTGTACATGTGGGAGTTTCACCTGTACTCTTTTACTGTGTTCATTCCTCCAATTCATCTGTGTGTCCCTATTCAATGCACAGACTTCCCCTGGTTGATCATTTTACATGGCAGTCCCATGTCTTGTTACAGATCATTAACACAGCTTCAGTATAGAATGCCAGGAATGGGATATCACAGTACTCTGCACTGTAGGCCCACTGTCCTGTACTATGTTTGGACAATATACTTCATGTTCATACCTCTCAACTGTCCAGATATTTCCAGGATTTTCAGATGTTTTCCTTAATAAATATGGCTTCCTGCCATATCACTCGGATGACATCTTGACTGATGTAACTCAATGTTACACAGATTTGAGTGCATAACTCTCAACTGTCCTGATCTTTGGAGAATGTCCAGTTTTGTCTAATATTTAAGATCTTGTCCTCATAACTTTTTTCCTGGCAAATGATTGGCATGCCATTGCAGAGTGCAGTCAGAAACTGATGACTGACATTTAAGTTTCAAACTCCATGCTCTTTAGAAAAGTCATGCTATATACATCCAATATATTCTATCAACTTCCTAAGTTTGTCAGTGCAATATTAAAAAGCTGTCCCTAATTTTGGTCCTTTACCCCCCCCCCCATTACTATGGCTTTGTCCACACTTGTTACTTTAGGAGTTTGTGAGACATTTCTATGTGACATCTATGCCAAATACATCCCTACTACTGGTTATTTTTCCTCTCATTAAGTTGGACTCTGTGCAGATATGTTGCATTTACACAATGACAGCTATCTGAAAAACCCATGGTGATCATTGTGGCACTGCATGTAAATCTATGCACTGTAGGTATTCTTCCTTAAATGGAATTGCTATCCACATTCGCTGACAAGGTTTCACTATATGTAAAGCTCTGGTGATCATTGTGACATTTCGTGCAAACTGCAGACCGTAGATGTTCTCCTTTACAGGGAATTGATATCCATGTTTGCTTATGAAGTTTTACAGCCAGCAACACTGTTGCAAGCCATGAAATGTAGCTTAGGCTCCCTAAGCCTCATTAATATGCATTGCGCGTTGCCATGAGCTGCAAATCATCATGCAAACATGTACTCTCTGTGTGGGCTCTGCTCAAAGCCTAAACAGAATTTATTAAATCCCAGGGAGAGTTTTTAGTGATATTCAGTTTTATGTCAGACATGGTGAGTCAGCCACAGCTGCAGTTTATTCATTTCCCCATATATAAACAATTACATGATGCACAGTAGGTTCTATAGACTACTTGATCACTACTGCAATCACCATCAATTTTGTTGTAAATTTTCTTACCTGTTAGATGGCAGATTTATTAGTTAGTGTTGCATATAAGGCTAGAAAACTTACAGTCTGGGGATCAACATCCATCTGTCCCTTGCTTTCTATTGGTCCTGTTGTGTCTTTTAAGTCTCTAATATATATATTTTTTTTCCTCTTTTAAACATAACAGAGGGCCAAGACTCCAGGATTTAACAAACTGATTTGTTTTCATTAATTATGACACATTTTTCGAATAGTTGTCTTGATTTCTTGGGAGTCCTTGGAGAATGCAATGGCCATGTTCTCTTTTCTGCCTTCTTTTCTGGGTTCAGCGTAAAGGCTGTGAAAAGTCCTGATGGTACATTTGTGAGGGCCTAGTAGGCCTGGGTTGTCATTTTAATTTAGTGTTATAATGGGTGTGAGAATCCTGTGTAACATGCTTTTTTTACAGTTCCTGGCATGAAGACCTAATGGAGGTTGCTGTTTTTAAAATATCTTCAACACCCTTTGAAATTCTTTCTCAGAGCTTGATGTCATTGCACTTAGTTATCTGTGGTTGCATGGTTTTGCATGTGGTCTGCTGTAGCATATAAACCATGGTAGGTTTGCAGTAGAGATTGCTGGTAGCACTTCTTGTTCATGTTTTATTTGTATGTATGTATGTACATATGCATTTGTTTATTTATAGATAATGTGTGGTCCAGAAAGCTCACAATATTATGGCTGTAGGTGGTTCTAAGACTTCATAAATGTGGTGGAGTCATTAATATAGTCAAACAATTGACTAAGTGTGTCCTTGCTGTTTTCCCATAGGCTGAAAATGTCATCAATGAATCAGATAACATTTTAAGTGCCTTGGAAAATGGACTGGTATACAATCACTTCTTCCCATTTATTTATAGTGGTGTTTGCAAAACTGAGGACCTTAGCCATCCCCTTTGTGATGTCTCTTGTTTGCTTTTATATTGTTATCATTAAAGCCAAAGTAGTTATTGCATAGGGGAATGTTTAGCACTTTTGTCATAAGCTGAATTTCTCCTAGTAATAGAGTAGTTTTATTCACCATGGCTTAGTAAATTGCTATGATACAAAAATCATAGGGAAGAATATTATAAAGGGCCTCTATATTGACTGTAACTAATATAGTGTCATCAGCGACTAGAATATCCCATATTCTGCAGAAGAAGTCAAGTGTATCCAAAATAAAAGATTTTGTGTCTGCTACTAAGTGGTTTAATTTGGCATTTATAGTAGAATGAGATCAGTTCTGTGATGGAGCAACCTCTGTTCAGTAAGGAGGGCACTCAGGTTTTGAGGTTTATAGATCTGGAAAAATCTGGTAATTGGGTGGTATGCCATAGTCAGGAATCCATGCAGCCAGTTGTTGATCAAGTCACTATCTTGGACTTTATTCAATGCCTACTGTATGCTTTTGTAGTTGCTAAACTCTGTGTTGAGATCTGTGGATGTGTAAAAATATTTTGTTAAGTATTCATTCAATCTTGTTAATGTATGTGGGGTTATCATTGAGTAATATACACCTTCCCTAGATTCTATGGATTTTGTCTTTGCTTAGTTGTCGGTGGACTTTAAGTTAATCTTTGCCCAAGTTGTAGGAACTTTTCGTTGTAGCTCTTCCAGTGAAGGAATAATCCCTTATTTTCCACTTAATTTCCATTTTTGTTTATGTGTTATAAAATTAATTTCTGGAAAAAAAACAAAGAATGCAAATGCATATTTCTAAAGGAGCAGTATAATCTCTTCCTGCAGCATAATAATTAATATAGTACAGGAATACAGGAAATACAAGAATCTGCATCATAATCATCATAATTAAAATACTGTTGGGTATTATACAGGACCTTATATACTTTTGCTTATACCAAGAGAGCCAGACAGGCTATCTTGTAAAGGATTGGCCCTACTTCAGATTCAGATTTTTGTTAGTAACTTGAAGTAGTGTACCCTTGGTGAACAAGCGAGATAATTTGAAATCAAGTAATACATAAAAAAATGTATTACTGTAAATTAAAACACAACATGTTAATAGCTGCTTGAGTTGGAATAATATTCAAACTAGTTCTTGAGTTTTATAGGAAAGTTAATAACAGAATAGTCTTTACAATATTCAGGAGAAAACACCAATGAGAATATTAAAAGTTAGAATAAAGTTTGTTCTATTAACTGGTGTATTAAGAATGCACAAGAGAAATTATTTGAGATGATCTCTTAGGATAAATCTTTAAAAAATCAGCATTGCTGATACAATATGATACATGTTGGCTCTTTAATGTTGTAGACAACAGTGGAGGATTCAAGAAATGCAATCAGTAGGTGTTTAACTTTTTGTAAAAACAAGTTACTATCAAGCTATATGTTGTGATAAATACTTCAACACAAACGCTCTTAGGATGATTTGTAAGGTACACTTGTAAATCAGAATGCCCATGGTGCTTTCTGAATGTAGATCTTTGTTTCAGAATTTAGATAACTATTTTGAAATTAAATGCATATTGTATTACTATCACAATTTATTTCTTTATTTCCCCTCCCAGATTTATTACAAATATTATATTGTTGGATTCAGCTCTGACGTAACAAAATAGTTAGAAATGAGAAGCATCAAATGTTAACATTTAAAAGGAAGAAAGCTACCACTAGAAAAATACTTCAAATACAGTCCAGAAATTCTACTAGAAGTGCAAATTATTGTCATAAAACAGCAGGTCTAACAGTAATTACATGCTTTAGAATTAATCCCTGTTATGGTGGTTCAGCTGAACTTAGGGAGCATTAATGGCTGAGCTGTGATGGAATAACTTATTGGAATTTAAGTAAAAGAGAATAGGGTAGGAAGATTAATCTGTAATTACCACCAAATTAAAATTAAGCAGATCAGCTTATGGATGCATAGCAGATAAACAAACAAAACACTGTAGCAAAATGAATGCCAGTGTGATTTCTCAGTATTGCACAGTGAATTCAGAAGGGAATCGATGTTATCATACGTAATTAGTTGTACAGCTGTTGCCCAATTTATAAAGGAGGACACAGCATTGAAGTATATTGAATTATTATACTATTTATACATAACTATAGGCATGCATGAATCAGAAACAGTCATTGTGAGGCAAAATGGTACAGTGCTGTACTCTCACAGCTAAAGAGCTTAAGTTGAAGTCCCCTGTCTTTAATTTCTGTATGCTTGGAGTTTGCATGCTCTCATTGTTTCTGTGTGAGCTTCTACCAAAGATACTATTTTCTTCTGAAAGATATGGTTGCCAATAAGTTGTTTTAAACTATGTACACAAATATCATATGCATTTGCCCTGTGGTAAAAAAGGATCTGCAGGGTTCAGACCATTTACCTAGCTTGCATAGGATTAAGAACACACAGAACGTGCAGTCAAAATTTTTGCATTTAAACACTAATATAGAACTACAGAATCAGATGTCTGTACATTTTCAACCATTCTAAATGTGATTTATTGCTTGATTAAATAAATGCAGAGTATCTACAGCTGTTATTTGTAGCTGTAGTCTAAGCCGTATAACTGCATACATAATGTCTGCCTAAATGGTGATCTTAGTTGCCTCTTTTCTGGCAGCATCATTCTTCTTTCCATTTCAGTCCCTCTTCTTGTCTTATATGGATTCCATGGATGTCTTAACTTTATATTTTCAAACTTTTTGTTGTAGCAAAATCTTACAAAAGCTTTCTTATTACTCAGTGAACCACATTTTTCTACCTGCTGTAATTATGCAGTTTTGTAATAGCTATGTAGTGAATGGAGTGCTGTGATTACTCTCAAAAATGAGAAAAAAGATAAAACTTATAGTTTCTGTACAAAGAGTCCTGATCATAACATCTCCTCCAGATGGATGTAACAATCGTTAGACAACCATTTAAGCTCTATTATGAATGGGTCTCAAGCAAAAAACATTCCTCAATTGTCCCTAAATATCTTACCTTATATTTTCATTCTATCAATTTGTAAGTCTGTAGGTAATATTTAAAAAATGTTGCTGATTTTTCTCCAGTTATATTTACATGCTGTCTAAGCACTTTACTGGTTTTCAAAGCCAGTAAGCACTTTGCTCTTTTGTATTTGTTTTTGCTGTAACCGGTAATAAGTGGAGTAGATAAATCTCCATGCACTGCAAGGAATTATGATGGGGTCTCACTATACCTAACCAATTATTATGTGTTCTCAACATAGCAAAGCTCTTGAGGTGAATTTCTTGGCATCCATATTGTGAACACAATAATGTGATTGCAATCATAATCATTTGTATAATGACTCCACATCTGTAATCACATAATAATCACCTGCTAGAAAGCATAAGATCAGCAGGTGTAGTACTCTAACACTGGTTAATACAAAGCAAACATAATGTTATAAAGAAAAGGCATGAGAAAAATTTAGAAGATCAAATGTACAGACTTATTTTCTAGCAAAACCAAAATACATTAAGAGAAAACTTATATTCCCATACTTGGACTACTTCAAACCAAATTAAACAGAGGAATCAGAATATTAAATTCAAGCTAAGCACAATGTCACCATAGCAAAAGGCTGCTAATCATTAAATTAGAATTGACAAATGATCGCCCACCACCTATTTGAGTTGATCAGAAGTAGAACTGGCTAACTGGGAACTGACCGATGAACCAGCAATGTGATACTGAGGTCAAAACAATCAAAATTGTTGAAGTAAATTCCTCATTGCAGAGACAATGGCGAAAATCAGGCCGGGGAAAGGGCTAAGGAATTAACACACACACACACTCAAAGAAACAAATAAATAAAATGTGTGAAAATCATAACAAATAAACAAAGCTAAGAAAATGGGTGGAATCAGACTGAACTAACAAAATTATACTTGTCCAAAAAAAAAAAAAAAGCAAACTATAGTAAATAAAAGAAACAACTATCAGTTAGTTTGTTAGTTAATTTGTTTACCACTGATTACTGTACACTGATCACAGTAGACCATCTGCAGGCACAGCCCACGCAAAGAAATTCACAAATAAAAAAGTAAACAAATAAACAAATAAATAAATAAATACATACATACATACATACATACATAAAACAAAGTCACAAAAATGGAGTAATTACAGGAGGTAGAGAATCTACTTGACAACTGAAACTATGAAGTATTAAAAGAGCAAAAAACAAATATGAATTCATTTTACTAGTAAAAATGAGAAGGAAGCAGCAGGTGAGAACAGAGGATCAAAGAAGAAGTGATGCAGGTGAGAAGGGAGTTAGGCAATGTGTCCAGCAGAAAAGCACTAGCTCTCAGATGGTTGATGATGGTGTCTTTTGAGTTGTGCTCTGTAAGTGGAAAAAGAAAAGGCTTCTTCTATGTATGGGTAGGGATTGTCAGAGTTTAAGCATAAGAATGAAAAAAGATTACTCTGTAAAGTAAAGTGCAGTTTGGTTTGGAGCATCTGGAGAGAGGTAGTTAATTGGTAGAGGTTGTAGAGGTTGTAGGAGGTGGTTTTATTATACAGTTTGGCTGGAGGAGGTGGTAAAGCACCATGCTGAAGTAGTTTGAAAAGAAGAGACCATAGGAGTAGCTCAGCTCTGTTAGAGACTGGTAGCCATTTATCATTGGACAGGGTGGTGTAATGGTGTAATTGGAAATGAATTGGAAGATTGTATTTTCAATAGACTGTAGAGTAAATGAGTTCTTTTTAGAGGCTATGGCTATGATGGGGAGCCCATATTCAAGATGAGTAAGGAGGACTATTTTGCCTATTTCAGCTCTAGCTACTCTAGAGAGAAAGAGAGACATACTCCAGGAACAAACTAAAATGTAACTGATATTTTTTCCATGTGTTTTAAATGTGGCTTTGAAGTTAAGCGTCTGGTCTCACCATAAAGCCAGATATTTAAAGCATGTGATTCTTTCTTTTGGGGAACCATTCAGCTTTTTAAGGTTCTGAATATATTTTTGTTTTGTAAGGGTATCGGATCAGTTTATGTTTGTTTAGTCAAGAATGACGGGAGTAGAGGTCAGAGTGAAGTTGGTTTTGAATTGCTGAATGAGAGGGACTAGATCAAAGGATAGCCATGCCACCTGTACAAATAGTGATAGGAAGATGATGGCAGTGAGAGGGTAATTTATTAATAAAGACTGAAAACAACACTGGGGTGAGTATGGATCATTGAGGAAATCCTCTGGTAAAGGGAGCTGAAGGTGATAGGGATGAGCCTATTTTGACTCTGAAATACCTATTTGTTAAGAAATGTTAAAAACAGGTGATAATGTTGGGTTTAGCTCAATTTCTTGCAGGGAGTCAGTGAGCAAAAAGTGGTCAATAAGTTCTAAAGTTTTGGTAAGGCCAATTAAGACAGCTCCTGAAAGGATTCCTTTATTAATATTGTGAAGGATCTCATCTGTAAGTGGCCATAGTGCTGTCATTGTGCTACAGACAACCCAGAATCCTCAATGTGTTAGAATGAGGAGGTGGTACTGTTGGATGTAAGTTGATGGCTGTAGATTATTCTTTCAATTATCTTGCGAAGTGTAGGGGAGGTAGAGATAGGGAGGACGTGGGAGGCTTTTTCTGGCTGAGGTTGTTTGGGAGTGGGTTTAACACGAGCAGTTTTCCTAATATCTGGTGCTGTGCTTTGAGTTAAGTAGAGGCTATAAATATGGAGAAGAGATGTGGTAAGCATGTCTTTGCAGGGTGATATAAACCAAGGAAGTAGGTATTCAGTACCAGTAGGTGGATCCAGGGTTATGTTTTCTGGAAGGGGTTCAAGGTCTTTGTGAGTAATTTTCTTAAAATAGAAGAGGGGGAGATCTAAGGAGAATCAGATGTGGATAACATTCAGTTCATCAATGGTACAACCTGAGAATTTAAAACTAAAGCAAATAGATTCTAGCATAACAAAGCAAATAACAAAATACTAGGTAATGTTGTGTAAATAGGAAATAAAATGACAAAATTGTAACAAATGTCCACATCACTAGTGCTACTACATATGGACCGATGAGTAAAAGTTCTTATTTGTAGAAGAATGTTCAGGGAATAAGTTTCTTAGGCTTCAGAATGCCTTCTGATGAAGTGCTCTCATTGAACCCTAAGCTGCAAAAAGCATCTGGATAAATTTGCCAGACTCAAGAAAGAAGATGTAGCCCCTGCCAATGGGATCTTGGGGAGACAGAATGAAGAATGCAAATTTGAAACCTTTGAAAAAATATGCATTTTTGCCTCTCCTTATACAAGGCATTGAGTGACAAATGCCTCCTGATGGTATATAAACTGTTCATAGGTTCTGTCATTTAGCTTTCTGTAGTTTATGTTAGTGAAGAAGGCACTTTAACCCTTCCACCACATAATCAATTCATCAATACTGTCAGATGCTCTCTGTTGGGGCAGTATAGGTAACATTGCTCCTTGGACAAGTGAAGCTGTCTCAGATATCCATACAGGATCAGTGAAAGCAAGATTCAGAAGGGTATACCCCAGGTGTTAAGACACTGAAGGACAAAGGTCCAAAGGGATCTCTTGTTCTAACTAGTCTATCATTTTCCAGACTGTCAATATACGAACTGAGAACTGAAAACGAATAAGCGTTGAAGCCACAAGACATACGAGGCAGACCTCCACTTTTGAACATCCACAGTATTTATTAAGAAACATCACTTTCCACACTACAAAAACAATAAATGTAAAACACTCTTAGCGTTTTTCGTTCAGATGAATATCTAAACTTCTTCAGACAAGCACTGACACTGCCAATGCACATATTTAAGTAATTAGTTAATTAAAATACTCCTCGTTCATCAATGAATGATGAACGAGGAGTATTTTAATTAACTAATTACTTAAATATGTGCATTGGCAGTGTCAGTGCTTGTCTGAAGAAGTTTAGATATTCATCTGAACGAAAAACGCTAAGAGTGTTTTACATTTATCGTTTTTGTAGTGTGGAAAGTGCCGTTTCTTAATAAATACTGTGGATGTTCAAAAGTGGAGGTCTGCCTCGTATGTCTTGTGGCTTCAACGCTTATTCGTTTTCAGTTCTCAGTTCATATATTGACAGTCTGGTTACTGGTTTGTTTGGTAGCGTAGTTGCACACGCATAGAGGATGGACAACTCACAAGACGGAGACAATTCCTCGCAAGGGAATTTGACACAACTCTTGGAATTAATCAATGCACGCTTGGACCGCTTATCGGAAAGGGTAGATACTGTTACCAATACCGGTGGTAAAGCAACAGAGTTTCCAGCTAGCACTGACCGAAGTCCAATCCAGGCGCAGGGAGGCTATACCAACAAAGCAGTGTTACCATCGCGTAGACAGACCGGGGAAGGGAAAACGGCTACCTCAGCATTACCAACTAATAATTTTGATCCTAGTACCTGGCTGAACGACGAATTAAATTTTGACTACACACAGGAAGGCACCCCAAGGCCAACTGAAAATACAAGTAGGTCATCCTTAGTAGAGAAATTAAAACTATTTGATACCAAACTGTTTAAAATTAAAAAACTTCAGTTGGAATTAAATTATTTCAACAGATGTATCAAAGAGAAGATTGTACCTAAGGGACTTAGACATTTTTCTTACCCTACTGGTTTAGAATATGGATCAGACTTTTACAACGACCTAATTGGACTGTATAATAACCATGGGTTAGAAATATTAAAGTGTATGGTTAAACATTATCAACTATCCTTGGGGGATTTGACCAAAGAAACTATGGAAATAGAAAAAGAAATTAAGGAGGACTTGGATTACCACAGGTATGAATTTGAGTACAATAGAACTCTATCCAGTATTGCTCAACAAATGTTAAAACTAAAAGCAACAAAGTTGAAGAAACTAGATAGAGATCTAAAAGCATATAGAGAGGGGTTGGCTTTTCCTAAACCACCGGGGTCACAGAATACGACCAGAAGGTTTAGGATGAATACTAACCAAACTAAAGGGCCAGACCAGCCAAGAGTGCAGTATAACAGGAATACAACGGATGGTTATACGACAGACATTTCAAACATTGACTTGGACTTAGAGAATGGGGAATGTGACCATCTTGGGGATGAATTTGGTGAACCAAGTGTAAACCAACCCCAGGATGTTAATGAATGGCATATACAAGGTCAACAAAAAAACTACAGAGGGGGGAGGGGGGACAGTTGGAAATCCAATCCACCACCTGGACCCAAGAGGCAATACAACACACGCAGTACCAACAAAAATCAGGGTTGATTTTACATGAAACTGTGATCAACAAAGATGGGGACTTTACTGTGTATAACTATACTGAGTGTTGCATAGACAAGGTATTGGTTGAACTGTTTGCAAAAGGCCTTACATTTGTGCCAACAAAGACCTGTGACATTGTAGAACTTTTAATTGACCTTAAAATGTTTACTCGCAAGTTAAATTTAAGCATTATGTTTGGTAACACACAATTTAACGAAAGTGAACTGCGAGTAACAAGTAGTTTTAATCCACCTCAAAATGTACTGCTATGTATGTTTGAACAATTATGTGAGAATGAATTTAGAGAGATAATTAAAAATTGTTCGAACAGTAGGTACAACAGTAATACATCAGAGGAAGAAAGAACTTTACTCACACTATTTAGGAGTCTCCCACTAAGGGTTATGAAGCCAGATAAGGGGGGGGGGGTGGACTTGTAGTAATGTATAATATAGATTACTTAAACATTATGTCAAGATTACTCGAGAGCGACACTTATGAAACAGTGAGTAGGAATCAACTAAACCAGGCATACCACAATATTAGACTCTTTATTAGTGACTTGTTCACGGACGGGTTAATTGATATAAAACAAAACACTTACTTAACTATGTTGGCCCCAAAGATCCCAAAATTTTTGGTATCCCCAAACTTCACAAGAATTTAGAGAATCCACCATTTAGGACACTAGTGGACGCGAGGCAATCGATAACTTATCCCTGCGCAAAACTGGTGGACTCTATTCTTAAAAACTATGTGAAGAAGGAGGACCAAATTTTAAAGGATTCATGGTCCTTTTTGGAAGTAATGCAAACTACAGAATTTGATAATACCCTAAACTTTCTTACTGCAGATGTGTGTGAATTATATACATGTATCCCACAAGACATAGGTATCCAGTGGGTGGTAGAATTTATTGGATCAAAGGGGGCCACGAGTAATGAGTGTAACCTGGTAGAACAGTTACTAGATTTTATTTTAAGAAACAATTTTGTTTCCTTTGATAATAAATTGTACTTGCAAAAGATAGGTGTGGCGATGGGGTCCCCAGTGGGCGCAAGTTTTGTAAACTTGGTAATGGCCCACTGGGAGACAAACCACATTTTTAACAATCAAAGGAACAAAAACATAGTTAAATATAAAAGATTTTTGGATGACATCTTTATCCTATTTAAAGGACATGAAGAGCAAGCAGATGAACTGGTGGAGTATTTGAATTCAACCACTACATTCTTAAGATTTACAAAGAATTTTCAAGAAAAAACTATTTGTTTTCTTGACATCGAGTTAAGTAAGAATATAGGGAGATACATAGCAAAAATCCACAGGAAAAGTACATACTCTAACACCTTCCTCCACTTTTCTAGTTCACACCCTTGTCATCAAAAGAAATCTGTGGTCAAAGGCCAACTGGTTAGGGCAGCAAAAATGACCACATTGGATGAAGATTTTGAAACAGAATGTTAAAAGCTCCATACAATGTTTTCTTGTAGGGGCTATCCAGGTTCATTCCTTCAAGGAATTTTTCAAGAAGTTATTACTAAAAGAAGGAAAGGTATTTACACAGCAATACTGAATACCAACACAGTAGTTAACCTGGAGACGAATGTATTTAGCCCAAGGACATGTATAGGTGACATAAGTATGAATATATCTGATAACGTAGGAGGAGTTTCTACTAACATGATAGTGAGTGAAAGGAATTTCAATACAGCGTTCACATTTACTTTTTGTCCGGAAGCACTTGATATTTGTAGGACAGTTAGAAAATATTGGTATTGTTTATCAATGGATAAAGAGTTTTCGAGAATTTTTAATTACGGTCCGATTATAACATTTAGAAGAGGAACAAATATGAAACAACTACTTGAGAGGAAACCTAAAGTGAATAGGAGTAAAGGAGGGACAAAAAAATGTGAAGCATGCAAGTACTGTTCTTATATAGAGACATCAGATACTTTCACTATCAGGAAGGAGACTTTTCACGTCAAGGAAACATACAATTGTAATAGCAAAGGAATAGTATATCTAGCTCAGTGTAGACACTGCCCGTCGCTTTATATAGGGAAAACAGACAGACATTTAAGGGACAGAGTCTACGAGCACATTTATGCAATCACGAAGAACAAAAATGAGAACGCCCTTGCTAGACATTGTGTGCAAAATGTTGGCTATTCATTTAAATTTATGGCTATCAGCCAAACAAATAAGGAGACACAAAATTTTGTGAATGATAACTTATTAAAATTAGAACTAGAGAAGAACGAACTAAGTTGGCAGCTTCGTTTAGCAGCTTGTAGGGATCCAGGGTTGAACGAAGTATGTTCAATTGCATGTATTTTAAAAATTAAGAGTTTAGTTAGATAAACAAAATGTTACATATAGGTTTAACATTAGAAGGTTATTGCAAGATAGTATATGTATGGTAATATTGTAGTTTTAAGTATAGACATTAACATCTAGCGTACTAGACATGTGAGGTATGTTACTTTCAAGAGTTTGAAAAAGATATGAGCATTATAGACACAGTATATAGTTCAAGGTGTGATTGAGGAATGTTTTTTTACCAATAATATACATTTTTTAATTGATTATCATTTAATATTATCACCTTTCAATTTCCGTTGTGGGTGATACATACTGTTTGGTTACATAGACATATTATGAACATTACAATGCAGATTTTAATGTATTTAGAATTTGTACTTTTTGTATGTATATAATTTTAATAATCTGTTAAGGTAATGTATTTCTTTATATACATAAAAAACAGGTACTTATAAGAATATTTTAACTTTTTAGTGAAAAGGTTTCAGGGGCATTAATTTGGCAGTTGGACACAAATGGTATTAGAACGAAGTATATACAATATTTGGTAACATGTTTTTTTAAAAGAAATATAAAGTTAGACTTATGACACGTAAATCTGTAAAAAGAGAGCTATAACTTTAAGCAGCGAGATGACTTGATCATCTTAATTGATGAACGAGGAGTATTTTAATTAACTAATTACTTAAATATGTGCGTTGGCAGTGTCAGTGCTTGTCTGAAGAAGTTTAGATATTCATCTGAACGAAAAACGCTAAGAGTGTTTTACATTTATCGTTTTTGTAGTGTGGAAAGTGCCGTTTCTTAATAAATACTGTGGATGTTCAAAAGTGGAGGTCTGCCTCGTATGTCTTGTGGCTTCAACGCTTATTCGTTTTCAGTTCTTAGTCTATCATTTTCTTGGACTTCTTGTCTATAAAAAGCATTCTCCTGAAGGATTTCATAGGTTCATATGTTCGTAAGTCATTTCTAGGCTAACAAACCTAAGGGCCATTTTTAGGCCTAGTCATGCGTCCCAGTTGTGTTTGCTAGGTTATGGGGGTATAACAGGTTTGAGTGGTCAAGCATTTAAAAGCTTTATCTTTCAAATAGGAGCATAGGTAGCAGATCAAGACGCATCCATTGATCCAAGCTGTGCTTGAATATCTGTATGGAGAAATTCGATTTCACATAAATTGGCAGCTTGTTTCCCAGTAGGCATAGTCTCTAAGGGTGATGTGCACAGCTGCAGTAACTACAGAGGGATTAAACTGATCAGTCACAGCATGAAGTTACGGGAAAGAGTAGTGGAAGCTAGATTAAGAAGGGAGGTGATGATTAGTGATCAGCAGTATGGTTTCATGCCAGGAAAGAGTACTACAGATGCAATGATTGCTCTGAGAATGTTGATGGAGTAGTACAGAGAAGGTCAGAAGGAGTTGCATTGTGTCTTTGTGGACTTAGAGAAAGTATATGACAGGGTGCCTAGAGAGGAGTTGTGGTATTGTATGAGGAAGTCGGGAGTGTCAGAGAAGTATGTAAGAATGGTAGAGGATATGTACGAGGGTAGTGTGACAGTGGTGAGGTCTATGGTGGGAGTGACAGATGTGTTTAAGGTGGAGGTGGGATTACATCAAGGATCAGCTCTGAGCCCTTTCTTATTTGCAATGGTGATGGACAAGTTTAGAGACGAGATCAAACAGGAGTCCCCGTGGACAATGATGTTTGCAGATGACATTGTGATCTGTAGTGAGAGTAGGGAACAGGTTGAGGAGACTCTGAAGAGGTGGATATGCTCTAGAGAGAAGAGAAATGAAGGTCAGCAGGACTAAGGCAGAATATATGTGTGTGAATGAGAGGAAGGATAGAGGAATGGTGAGGATGCAGGGAGTAGAGGTGGCGAAGATTGATGAGTTTAAATACTTGGGATCAACAGTTCAGAGTAATGGTGAGTGTAGAAGAGAGGTGAAGAAGAGAGTACAGACAGGATGGAGTGGGTGGAGAAGAGTGTCAGGAGTGATTTGTGACAGATGAGTACCAGTAAGAGTGAAAGGGAAGGTCTACAAGAGGGTAGTGAGACCAGCTATGTTATATGGGTTGGAGACAGTGGCATTGACAAAAAGGCAGAAGTCAGAGCTGGACATGGCAGAGTTAAAGATGTTAAGATTTGGACTGGGTGTGACGAGGGTGGACAGGATTAGGAATAAATATATTAGGGGGTCAGCCCAGGTTGGAAGGTTTGGAGACAAAGCCAGAGAGGAAATATTACATTGGTTTGGACATGTGCTGAGAAGGGATGCAGAGTATATTTGGAAAAAGATGCTAAGGATGAAGCTGCCAGGTAACAGAAAAGAGGAAGGCCTAAGATAAGGTTTATAGATGTGGTGAGAGAGGACATGCAGGTGGTTGGTGTGACAGAGCAAGATGCAGAGGACAGGAATAAATGGAAACAGATGATCTACTGTGGCGACCCCCAACGGGAGCAGCCAAAAGAAGAAGAAGATAGTCTCTGAAGCACATACCTGCCCCTTCAACATGTCTTATTTATGTTGCAGGTTAGGTTCAGGCCCCTAGTTTGGGAATTTCTGATGCTGTTTTATGTATGTACAACAGGTCCATAAGGGCTAAATCAGAGGCTGCTTTGAAAACCGGACATAGATCACCCTTCAGCAGCCTATAGGAGACTGAGAACAAGGATAAGGCTTTGAAGCAGCCTGCATAGGATGTTTTTTCTACACCATGAATTATTTTGGTGAAGATGCTCTGAGCATGCTCCAGTTGTTGCATATGGCTGGTCAGGTACATATTGAAAAGGGCATTGTACTCAGTGATTGGTCTAGTGAGAGCTGAGTACAGTGGAACAATGACATTTTTGGACCTAGATGCCATGCCTTTCCTTATACGTTGTGCAGCATAGAATTAATTTCTTACTACAATAGACTATGATGATCAAAGATCAAGTCACTGTCTTCAAGCATTCCCTAATCCTCGACAACAGGGTAAATTCTTTGGGATATATTATCATTGTAGTAATTTCCAGTGGTGGCTGTCTTATTATATGACACTATTATGGAATTGTTGGCATTGAATGTTAGATTGTGTCACTGGTAGCAGTTATTAGTCTGTGTTAAACCTTTTTGGAGGATGTCTGTGTTTTGGAGGAATTCTATGACTGCATCTAGCTTGCAGTCATCAGCAAGCCTGGTCAACCAGAGGCCACTAATGTTGGTCTTGACTTTAAGAAGTAGATGTCAAAAATGAACAGGATCGGCACTGAGACCTGGAGGACTGTGATATTGACTAGCCTTTTTGTGGAGGCAGACTCACCTATCCTGTCTAATTTTCTACTTGTGAGCCATCTGGCTATCCAGCAGGTGATATGGGGTTTATACCTAGGTTTTTGACTTTGTCTACAATGTCCAAGTGGGGTACTGTGTTGAATAATTTGGTCAGGTCATGGGAGGCAGTATGCATCATCTTATCTTCATCTATTCTTTTGGTAACATTCTCTATGAAATCTGCCAGGCTGCATAGGTATGACCTACCCTTGTCAAAATCAAACAAGGGTTGGATTCGATTTCTGAAAGCTTTCTATGTCATTGTTTTCATGGCCATGACTCATTGGGCTTATGGGATGGTAGTTTCCCAGATATGTGGATGGCCCACCTTTCTGCAAAACAATAACAGCTGCAAACTTCCATTCACTTGGCATGAAGCCTGTTTGGAGGCAATGCTAAGTAGGACTGACAGGTCATCTTTCATTATATGAAGGAGACATTCTTGGATGTTACCAGGTCCTGTTCATCCTGTGCTTTTAGTTCTGGAGAGTGCATTATGGACTTGTTCCCTAGTGATAATTGTGGGGCTGTGGTATGGAATATTGAGAGGTTGGAGTGGAATTTATTGGTGAGTAGATTTGCTATACCTCTGCATCAGTAACATTGGCTCTATTTACAATTAGTTTAGCACATTGTTGTGCATTGTTTTGAAATTTCAGACATAACTGAGCATAATGTTATCTTAAATTTGGCTTTGTTATACATAGTGATTCCCCTTGAGTTGTTTATCTAGTTTGTTAAGAGAGCTCTCACCTTGCTGGGCATTGAACTTTCTATTTTTGATCATGTTTTTCTTCCTTTTGTTAAAAACATATTTGAGTTGGAATTCCACCTTCACAACTTGTTTGTAAAATTGCCCAGTGCTTACTTTTACGTGTTGACAAAGTCCTGGGGTCTTTGAGCCTACAAGTTTGATGTTGTGTTTCATTCCCAGACTATAATGGGGTAGTTGAAGTCACTGATGATTATGGTGTTGAGTTGAATGGAGAGTGACTTGAGTTCATTGGAAGTATTTATTTCCTAGGTCATACAGGGAGACCTATAGCTTGCAAGTATATGGTATGGGATTTTGTTTATGTTATCTGTATGTCAAGGAGCACAAGTGCATCATACTACTTAACCAGCCTTGGTATGTGATTAGTTTTTATGTAAATTGAAACACCTCCACCTTTTATCCCTTTGTCTACACTAACTGGCCTAAATTGTGTGGAGGGCATTATAGCCCTGCACTGCTAGGGTGTTTTCCATGACATTAGACAATATATCAGTAATTGCACAAATGCAGAAATGTCTACATTCTTCAGGGCAAGGAGAGGTTGCAGGGAGTCGATTTTTTTTGTTAGATTTCTGGCATTGAGTAATATCACCTTTAGAATGTTCTGGGTTGGTTTTGCTAAATTAGATCGTTTCTCAGGTTGGCAATGTGTAAAAAACTGTACAACTGGGGTGAACATGGTTTTTGTTTTAACCAATATTTAAATCCCCTGAGGAAACAGATGCAAACTATGCTTGTCAAAGCAACTTGGTCTGTTGAACATCAGGTGCAGACTATGCTTGTCAATGGATCTTGGTCTGTCGAACATATACTCTCAGGCTGGCAAATATTGCACCCCCCTAGGATGACACCAAAAACTAAGCCAATTAGTGAAATTATTTTTGTTCATATCGTGGCATTATCCTTGGATACAGCAGAATGCTGCTCATTGCTGGGCTTATACCAGTCTGAGCCAAACAGATCAATAGCTCCATCATCTCTCATTTCAGGTATTCAAAGGAAGTGCATCTCAGATAATTTAATCCCACATGGGCTATGACTGAGTCGTGCTGGTACTTGTGCTTCAATGACCTGAGTGTGTGCATAACCTTGCATATCCCGGCCCCTGATAAGCAACTCACCATGACCTGGTTTGTGGAACTTCAGTGTGCCTCACAATGGAATCTCCTATGATCAAAATGTTGGACTGTGTGGTGGTTTGCCTTATGTGCATATCTGTAGAGCCACTGTGAGTTAAGGCTGAAGATGTTATGTTGGGTGTTGCTTTGCTCATGTGTTTTTCAGGTTACTTAGGGTACTTATTGTACTTGTTACATCTGGAATGCCTTTGTGGCGTTGGTTTGGGGACATTACTTTTAAGAGCCTGAGCATATGTGGGTCTATGTGTTTGTCCCGAGTTTGTGTGTGGCAGGTATTGTGTAGTGTTGCATGTTTCAGACAACCTGTCTGGTATTTGCAGTTACTGTATGTGGGACCCTTGCCAACAGTGAAAGTGTATAATTACATCTATCACATACTTTATTGAACTGTTTGAGAACTAAATGGTTGTCAGTTAAAATGGGACAATTTCTACATTATCATAGGATACCAAATTCTATCAAGCTGGCTGCAGAGACAGTTGAAAAGCAAAGATCCATGGTTTCAGATATATACATTTAGATTTATGGGTCTTCTTCTAAAACCCCACTCCCAGAAGATTGACTTTCACAATGCCGAAACTACAATCATGAAACTACGGAACCTAGAATGTCTGCTGTTTACTACTGTAATTAAACACTTGTCCAAATACAAATGAAACTTGTGCTGAGGTAAGTAAAATCCACCTATGTGGGGGGGGGGGGGGCTATGCCCCCCTCACCCCCGAATGTGGGGACTGAGTCCCCCCAACTAAATACATCAACTCTGGGTTCGCACTGCAGTGGAGAAAGGGGCATGTTGGACAAGAGTTTACTTACCCTACTAAACAGCCGACGTTCAAGGTTACGCGGTTTTGTGATTGTGGTCTCGTCATTATGAAAGTCGATCTTCTGGGAGTTGAGTTATAGAAGTAGACCCAAATATATATATATATATATATATATATATATATATATATATATATATATATCACTGAAAACACCGCAGCACAATGGAGGACATAAAAAACAAGCTATGTCCTCCACTGTGGTGCGATAGTCATGGACCTTAGGGTTAGGGCATGGGTTAGGGTAAGGGGATAGTTAGTAAAACTATCCCCTTACCCTAACCAATGCCCTAATCCTAAGGTTTGTGACTATCACACCATAGTGGAGGACATTGCCACGTCCTTCACTGTGCTGCAGTCGTCACGGACCTTAGGGTTAGGGTACAGGTCATGGTACGGGGATAGCCCTACGGGCTATCCCCTTACTATGACACCGCCTTAATCCTAAGGTCCGTGAGTACTACACGGAAGTTCAGTACAACACCCGTTCATTGTACTGAGCTTCGCGTAAGTGCACTTTCAATTAAGTGCACTTTTGCTGCAGTGAGCATTCCATGCACTATTTCGAATTAGTGAAAATTCAGTCTAGTGTATGGAACCCATGTATATATATATATATATATATATATATATATATATATATATATATATATATATATGGGTCCAGGACTAATGCCCGACTGGCCATTTCACCGAATTTGAAACAGCCCGGCATACTTAAGCGAAAGTGCTTTTCACCGAAGAAGCACTTTCGCGTAAGTATGCCTGTTGTGGAGATCGCACTACCGTCAGGATAAGGGAAAATTCCCTTTCCCCCACTGTAGTGCGACCTCGGAGTAAGAATATAAAAGTAGGGGGGTGTGAGGGTGCAGGGGGGCTTGCCCACCTGCAAAAATGTAAATATAATGTTTATTTTTTTTTTTTGAACACTCTTTAACGAAAGCGCTTTTTCGGTGAAAGCGCTTTTGTTAAAGTGTGTTCGGTGATAGTGGATTCAGACTGTTGAATTTTCGTTTAACAGTCCTAGATCCATATATATATATATATATATATATATATATATATATATATATATATATGGGTCTCCTGCATTTAATTGAATGTACATTTGTTCAACAAACACAGGGCTATGATTTAATGTCAATAGTATGGATG
Organism: Protopterus annectens; assembly: GCF_019279795.1. Lineage (NCBI taxonomy): Eukaryota > Metazoa > Chordata > Ceratodontiformes > Protopteridae > Protopterus > Protopterus annectens. Next base: position 1,657,397,744 of record NC_056737.1, on the reverse strand, counting down.
ACCAAATGGTAACTATGTCAGTGGTACAGAATGTCGATACAGGTAAGTGAAGTTTGGGGGGTGGCTGATAGCCTGTGTGTACGTGCGCACGCGCGCGTGTGTGTGTGTGTCTGTGTGTGTGTGTGTGTGTGTTTGTGTGTGTGTGTGTGTGTGTGTGTGTGTGTGTGTGTGTGTGCATGTATGTGTGTGTGTGTGTGTGTGTGTGGCTGCATGCATTTGTGTGTGCACGTGTGCGTACATGTGAGGTAGCATTAAGGTTCAGGATGAGTGAAGTATGGGTGTTGTGTGTTTGTGTACGAGTTTCTGTATTTTAAGGTAAGGGTTAGTGTTCTGTTAAGGAATAGATGTAGTATTATTTGTGTGTGTTTGTGAGTGTTTGTATGTCTGAGTCTGTACTGTGTATTGGCAGTGTTATGGGAAGTTTTAATGATGGTAAAGTGTAGGATTAGGGTTTAGGGAAGTGACAGAGTTAGGGATAGGGTTAATGCCTTTTACTAAGGTGGTGCGTAGCCAAGTTTTCCTAATAGAATAATGATGTCCTGTATACCAATAGGACATTGAAGACCAGGCATTTATAAGCTACCTCTGTCCATAAGGTACATGGGTGCCAGGCCCATTGTAAATTTCCTATCCCCCATCCACTGGTCTTGGTTATGCTTAAATTGGATAATAGATTAACTCAACTTCACATTGATCAGAAGCCTGTTTCATAGAAGAGGAAGTCTCGGGGACACATATCTGTCTCTTCAGCATGCACTGTTTAAGTCACAGACAAAATTCAGGTTCATAGACCTTGTATTCCTGGTACTGTCTGACTTGCAAATATGCAGATGACTCATAAGTATGGCCTTTGCAGATGACTTCTAAGCCAGACAGAGATTAAACCTCAGCAATTTATAATAGCCTGAGTAGAGGCAAAAGCAGGTTTGTTTCACGTGGTATTATTTTGATAAGAAACCCCTGAAGTCACTCTTATTCTCTATGATTGGTCTAATAAGGGCAGAGTACAGTGTGATAATGACCTCTTTGGACCATAATTCCATACCCTTAATTCTAAGTTGCACAATATAAAAGGATTTCCTCACCAATGAGAACATGTGGTGATCGAAGGTAAGGCTATTGTCTAGGTGTGTACCTAGATCCCTGACCACTGCATCAACTCTTAGGGGTGTATTTTCAATATGGTAATTAGCTTGCATTTGAAATAACTTCCTGATTGAACAGGTTCCCAATAACAAACTCTTAGGAGTCACAATTGGTGATAACTTGAAATCTGACCTACACTTCCAAACTGATATTAAAAAGACACCAAAAGCTTGTCATCTTCTATAGCACAAAACCCAGCCTAACAAACAGAACTAGAGAAATCATAGGTAAAGCATACCTCCTACCTACTGTACTGTATGCTTCCCCACTCTTTAATAATGTATATTAATCCACACAAACAAAGCTGGAACAATACTACAATAAAATAACTCACTTTGCTGCAAATTGCCCATTTAGAACTCGTCATTATTCTGGCCTTAATTAAACTGGCCTGAACTCCCACATAACCAGCACTATAGTCAATTACTACTGGCTCATACTCTAATATACTACCCTGATAGGTATGCACCACTAAAAGGCATGTTCAGCACTACCACCATATCAAAGCTCTTCACTCTAAAGACCAACTCCTCCTCTCCATAATGAAAGCCAAAAATGCACCGGGAGCCTTCTTATACTCAGACTCTGTAGATAGCCTCTGGAATGCCCTCCCACATGCTGTCAGGCTTCTTGAAAAACTTATTTTTTAACTTTATAATAGTATATTTAAGGTTGTATTTTTTTAAGTCTATGAGTGATTGAGCGGTTTTTAAATCAGGTGAGTTTGGGAGGGTTGTTTAAACTGTTCAATGTTGAATCATTTTATCTGAAGAAATCTTGTGATTTTAAAGACAAAAGCACTCGTCTGATATTAAAGTATTTTGTAGCAGCATCCGGGTGGTTTTTGTTTCTCCTAGTGTTTTTTAATAGTCTGTACTTGCTCTGGACTTGTTTTTGGAGTTTACTTCTTGAAAAACGAACAGGCATTCAAAACACATCTAAGAAACACATTTCAGCATCCTGGCACTGTAGCTGTACATCTCCAGGCAAAGTATGACATCTCTGCTTTCTTCCTCTTCTTCTACGATACCTCTTCCCTCGTCTACTGTGCTACCAAGTATCAATCACTCTGTCTTCACACACCTCACCTTCCACCTATGCTTCTCTTAATTCTTTTTCACTTATTTCATTTACATCTCATATCCTCCTTTTGCTTTCCACCCTTCATAAATAACTCAGGCCTCTGTATTGTGACATCTGTGCTGCTGCATAGTTATTTAACAATATCTGTATAGAGTATACTTGGTATAGGAAGCCTTACTACTGCATGTATAGTAACTATCTTATCTATTTTGATATTGTAAAATATATTTTAATTGCATTTTACCTGACATTGTTGATATTAAATAACTTAAAATATTTTGTTTGTACTGCATGCACTGGAGCTTTTCTCCCAGTGCCTCTGCTAAAAAGGGGCCTTTGTGCCCAGCCAGATTTCTCCAGTCAACAAAAGTAAAAAAAAAAGAAAAAGAAAGAAAGAAAGAAAGAAAGAAAGAAAGAAAGAAAGAAATATACCCTCTTTAATTTTATGAGCTACTACTGAATTCAGAATGGTATTGATGAGCTTTATCTTGTCACCTCTGCCAAGGAAGTCTTTTTATACGGTATGAATGATTCTGGTGAAACTTTGTATTTTCATGGTGAGCTGGGTGATTTCTAGTTCCTGAAATTTTTAAGGTTGACTTTTGTGTACAGGGGGTTGACTGTTGCTAACATGCAGGTAGTTGTTTGTTCTTTTTAATAGTGCTGCATGTACAGGAAGAAGTTGTTGTACAGGAAGAAGTATGTAGACTAAACTGCCACATCCAAGAAAACTGCCTGCTGGGATAGTAAATCTAAGGACATCAATGGAGGTGCTGATATGCCTAATAAAAGCTTCAAGATAATCTGTTTTATTTTTCTAAATGGGGCAAGTATCAAAGGTAAAGCTGAAGCGGCCATCTATGTCATAGAATAAAAGTGGGAGGTAAGGATGTGTTTGGTTTCTGTATTGAACATAACTACATTAGTGAAGCTCAATATCATGGCTGCCCCAATGGCAACTCTGTTTGACTGTCTGCAGAACTGTGATCCAAAGGTATAACAGTCATTGCCAAGCACTATGCACAACAAAGAGCCTAGAGTTATTGTAACCTCTGGACAGTATGTTAATGATGTGCTGGAGCTGTTTGTTGGCCATCACACTGCAGTCATATAGGAGCATGGTATAAAGGAACTTTTTTTTTATTTCTAGCTTATATTCAGATAATCCTCAACTTTCTTTTTCTGTAAATTTGAATAATTCCAACTATATGCATTGAATCCCTCAACAAGGGGCTTGTGGTTTTATTCAAGATAGAACTATCACTGGCCATAGGTGGTTGGACTATGGAATGGATCTTCTTTGCTAATTTGCGGCTTAGGAATACCAAATGTTGATATGATTCTGGCATGCCTCACTGTCAAAAAAAAAGACCTGAGTAAACATAACTATCAGTCAGTTCTGTAGCAGTTGCACCAGTTCTGTCAAATGATCTGTTGGTGTCATCCACTGAAGAACCTATGTAAAACTTCAGAACTTACAATGTGACCATCTCTTTGTTGTAGTCAGCTGTTTATTAAACTACATTTCAGAGCCTAGTGTCTAACTAACTTCATAATCCAAATGGAGAGTCTGGAGGTAAGGCATATATTGGTTCTGGTTTTCTCTGATAGTAATGCTGTGAAAATTCTACTTTGCAGATTTAGTCAGCAATGTCCTAATGTATTCTTTCTCAGAAAAACACATAGTACCATAGTGTGGAATGGGGTTGAATCATGCAGTCTAGGAGAACTGTCCCTGTTAGAATAATATTGAGGCTTTTCTTCTCCTGAGAGCTATGTAGCAGCCATGTTTATGATCATAGACTATGGAGTGTTCAAAAAATATTCTTCTGAAAAGTCCTTGACTGCTGAATCCTCCCTTCTTTATTGCTTTGCAGTACTGACTAATTCATGAAATGTAGATATAAAAGACTGGTCACCTTTGTTATAGATGAGAGGCTCTGGACATCTGTCTGCCAGCTCACCTCCATGTGCAACAAATTGGGACCCTTGTTGTTGTTGTCACACCTCCTCTCAGAAGCTGTGATCTGGTCACATCTTGGCATTATGCCAGTGCTCTTGGAGGTATCCCCCTGGCTAAGTCTGTTGGCTATCATTATGGATTTCCCTGGAAGTTCTGATACAATTTCCTAGTCTGTTCTCCCTCTCCTTCTTCCATGACATTCACATGACCCCCAATCAAAAATGACACTGCCTCAAGAAATGACCATCTCAGTTAAAATTGTGTCACAGATGGGAAAACCCAAGGAAGTCTGTTAGAAGACAAAGGATATCTGGAATAAATGTGACATATAGAAACAGGTTGCCTTCAACTAACAATTGAAAATACTGTGTAGATGTCAAGTTATGGTTGGAAACCTGATTATTATATATTTGTTTACTGACTAGAGTTACAAGTGGAGCATTTTTTCCACTGTTAAGCAGACCAACAGAAAAGCTTGTCTGCATAAATGCATTGACTGGCTTGCATCTTGTTGTAACATTGCATGTCACTTCCTACATTACCATTTCATATGTTCTGGAAGATTTGCTTGGAGGTTTGATTCTTACTTAATGACTGCTATACTTAATACACTACTGTGGAGTGCTGTAACCGCACAATACTAAGTATTATCCACCTTTCTAACTGAAATGTATTAATCTGCTGCTCTATACCAGTAGCTTAGCAGTCCTTCTTCTCTTTGCTTACTACATTTAAGCTGCATGGCAACTGTTACAGTTAGATCGAAAACTGAAGCAACACTCACCACAACAGCATCACAGAGATTCCAAAAGGTTAGTAATCCAAAAAAATTAATTGCTTGAATCTAAAAGTTTATTAAATGAAATAAATTGCTTGAATCAAAAGTTTTATTAAAGCCTTTTGATTTAATACACTTTTGGATTCATGCAATTGCTGTTTGGATTTACTAACCTTTTGTAATTTCTGAGGCATTGTTGTGGTGTGTTTCCAGTTTATGATTTATTGGTGTTTCCTTTGGTTCCTGGTTTGGAATCACTGTTAGCTCCATTACTTTTAACTATGTCTCCCTTTCATCTCTTCCATGATAATGAACATTTGGTTCAATAAGATTATTTCTTACTGAGATCTGGTTCGGAGAATGATACCCTCTGTATCAGTTCTGAAAGCAAATTTCAAAAGAACTGAGAAAAAAAATCAAACAATATTAGAGCGATTACGCACCCCTGCTTCACTCCACTGAGAATCTCAAAAGGCTCGGATGTGGATCACTCGTACATGTTGGTCTCCTTCATGCCTTCATAGAAGGCCCTGATAATGCTAAGCAATGTTGGAGGATAAGTGATCTTTGCCAGAACTGCAAACAGACCTTTCCTACTGACAAAGCTGAATGCCTTGGTAAGATCAATATAGGCAATATACAGAGGTTTGTTCTGTTCCCACGCACTTTTCCTGTAGTTGCCTAACAGAGAAAACCATGTCTGTAGTAGACAGTTCAGCTATGAACCCACACTGAGACTCGGGGCAAACTCCTTCTCTCTAAGAACGTGGTCTTTGAACTGTTGAGGCTTAGATAGAAGACCAGGGTGCTTAGGAAGCATCTAAGGGAGTCCTTGTTCACTGATGATGCAGTTATTGCAGCTCACATTCATCAGGAACTTCAGTCACTCATGACTCGCTTTGTGGATGCATGTATGAAATTCAGTCTCACAATCTGTTTAAAGAGGACCTAGGTGATGGGTCAAAATGTGGGCAATGAGCCATCAATCAGTTTGTGCGATTATGAGCTGGGGATTGTCCATGAATTTGTCTTGCTAAGATATACAGTCTCTGATAACTTGTCACTTAGTAGCAACATCAACAAGTGCATTGGAAAAGCCACCACATGTTTTTCAGGTTGACAAAGCGAGTATGGGCTAACAATAAGCTCACTGTATACACAAAGGTGCAGTCTTACTCAGCCTGTGTTTTGAGCATATTACTGTATGTCAGTGAAACATGGGCTCTATGCTCTAAACAGGAGCAGCATCTCAATGTATTCCATATGCACTGCCTTAGGCAAATACTTGGTATCTCATGGCCATACAAGTTCCCAAACAGCACCTTGCTTGAGAGGACAGGCACCACCTCCATGTTCACCCTCCTGAAACAGAGATGTATGCACTAATTGGGTTATGTCTCATGCATGACTGATGGCTGAATACTGAAAGACCTCTTTTTTGGAGAACTGGAGCCTGGAAAGAGGTTGAAAGGGTAACCCAAACAGCACTACAAGGACATATGCAAGCATGACCTCAGTGCTCTCTCCATCAGCGAGAACACCTGCTATTTTCTCACCTCAGACAATTATGCCTGCAAAATGAAAGTGAAGGAAGCTCTTGCTATATATGAATCCACCTTGTCAAGGAGAGCAAAGGATAAGAGAGACCTTAGGATCTGTGCCTTTGATGCCAAACCAACACCTGTCTACTGCTACTCAGAATGTGGAAAGGACTGCCACTCCCTCATTGGATTCCACAGCCACAGAAACCACTGCTCAAATCAGTCCAATAGAGGCACAGACTCATGATCCTTTGGGATTGAAGGATGCATACTCCTACTGAGATCTAAACTCTGCTTTATTTCATCTTTATCAGAGTTTCTACAATGTCCCTTTATTTCTTTAGTCTGGAAGCACACTCTCCATTTTAGCAATGGACAATTTTTGACCTAAATTTTATAGCTCTTATACTTTTGTCTGCATGTTAATAGAGTTGTTTTCTACTCATCTATCTGTTTTCTACTTCTGACATCTGGTGCATTATAAAAGGTAGCCAGGTATCAATGCTTACTGGCCTGCCCCCACATTAATGTCAGCATTCTGTTAATCACTTCTGTTTCTCAAACTCTCTTATTGCTCAGCTTTTTTTAACCTTGGGTATAAGCTGCTGCAACCCCCTGTCATTTTTTCTGTCCCTCTTAAGCTTGCTAACTTTGAAAAGCAACATATTCTTCACAACTCATATTACAATTATTGTCTCAGTGTATATGGCTTTGTCAATATGTATGGCATACAATTGACTAATGTTATTACCTGGTCTTGAAATGTTACATAGCATCACCTTCTATTCACTTCTTTTCTGAGTACTTACCTTCGTTCAATCTCCCCATTTCTTATTAAGTAACCACTACCCCCAGTGTTCCTTCTCTTGTTTGATTATTGACCTTAACCCTCTAGTGGTCTTTCTCATATATGATTATTGACTCCAATTTCTGCTTAATGGGTCTTCATATTAGAATTTTCCACCAGTTCCACATTTGTCAATAGTTTCCCTTCCACAACTATCTAATGATGGTTCCCAAAATATAATCCCTAATACCATAGAAACTGATGGTGATATAATCCCTGATTCCATAGAAGCTAATGGTGGTTTCTACTTGCAATCTATCATTCCATAGAAGATGATTGTGGTTTGCAACATAAATATTCCACAGACCTGCATCAGATTGAATCAGTGTTTTTATAGGTTCATAGGTTCATATAAGTTTACTAGGCTAATGGCGCTAGAGCCCTTACAAGCCTAGTCATATTTACCCTGAGTTGCACCAATTGTCAGTGGTTTGGTAAGTGATGTCCACAGAGGTAAAGATGTATGGTAGTTAATACTGACTTCCTCTGTCCAGAAGGGACATGGGCACCACCCAAGGAGTGAATTTGTAGTCACCCATCCATTGATCTAAGTTGTGTTTGTGGAGGGTCATGGAGGTCGTCTGTTCCATGTGAATTGGAAGCTTGTTCCAGAGAAGTGGCAATCTACGGGAGATGTATGTATCTTTCCAACATGATTTGTTCTTGTTAGAGATTGAGTTAAGATCCCTGGAAGGAGTAACTCTTGTACAGTTTCACTTACAAATGTGTAGGATTTCCATCAGGGCCCAGTCAGAGACTACGCTGTTAGCCAGGAGCAGATCGCTCCTTAGCAACCTGCAGGAGACAAACAATAGAGACAGAGTTTTCAGTCTTTCTGTGTAAGACTTATTTTGTGTACCCTGTAATTACTTGGTGAGAAACCTCTGTCATCTCTCCAATTGTTGCAGGTATCTGTTGAGGTACATGCAAAAGGGACCATTGTATTCAATTTCTGATCTGATGAGGACCAAGCATAATGAAATCATAATTTCCTTTATGTCCTGAGTACTGTAGATATGTGGTGGTCAAGGTTCAGGTTGCTATCAAACTAAGTACTCAGATCACGTATCACTGAGTCTACACTTGGGGGAGTGATGTCTATAATGTAATTAGCAGGGATGTCAGCTTTTCCAAAGGGAATAATAATGTATTTTTTGCATTTAGCTTTAATCTGTGGTTTTGGCACCCATCATTTGTCTGTGTTAACCCTGTCTGCAGCATATTAACATCATTGGGGACTCAATGTTTGCTCCTAATTTGCAATCATCAGTGAACTTGGTCAGCCACAGGCCATCTAGGTTTGCCTGGACTTCTGAGAAATAAATTCTGAACAGCAAGCGGCTCAGCACAGAACCCTGTGGTATGCCACTGGTCACTGTTTTTTTACTAGAGGTATGCTAGAGGTAGACAGTATGTGTTCTGTCGGTGAGCCAGTTGGCTAGCCTCTGGTAATGCAGGGGTTAATTACTAACTAGGAGAGTTTCTCTATATATAATACTTGAGTGCAGGATTGTGTCAAATGCCTTGGCTAGGTCAAGATAGGTGGTATGTGCTGTCTTTCCCTCATCCAGGGCCTTGGTGACTTTTTTTGAAGAAGTCAACCATGTTTAATGGGCATGATCTATCTTTAACAAATCTGAACTGGGTTGGGTCCAGAGTTTGGAGATTATCTATGGCCTTGATAATAAGGTCCATAATGATTCTTTTCATGGTCTTGCAGATGGGGCATGTCAAGCTTACGGGCCTTAACAGGGGTCCAGGGAAGTAAATAGTTTGGTAAGAAACAGCCAGGGAATTGTTATGGCTAGGCTTCTATAGGCCCTAGGGTCGATAGCCTAGTACCAACATATGAACCTATGAACCTATAATTCCCAGTGTCAATTGATGGTCCCCCTTTGTGCAGAGGGATTACTGTTGCTGTCCTCCATTCTGCTGGAACATAGCCAGTTCACAGGCTGTGGTTAAACATGGATTCAAATGGGTCTGCTAGGTCATATTTTAAGTTGTTTAAAAGGCAACCTAGGATGTTGTCTCATCCCACAGATGCAGTGTTTTTGGCCTTAGAGAGAGTGGCAAGATGAACTGCTCTCTTGAGATAATAGCCTAAGAATGGCGGCAGGTATACTTTGGGAAATGACTGGAGGGGACAGGGGGAGTGAAGTTGGTTCCAAATCTGTCAGCTAGCAGGTTGGCCATTACCTCCAGTTGAGTATGGATGGTGCTATCAACACCCAGTTCAGTACATAGCTGGGTATTCCCTTTTAGATTTTGGACATAGTTAGAGAATGCCTTGTGATTATGCTTAGCTATGCAGGCTATTTTTCCTTCATAATTAGATTTAGTGTACTTGACAAGATCTCTAATTGTTTGTTTAAGCTAGAGAGGGATTTCTTCTTCTGCTAAGACAGTTCTCTCTTGTTCTTTAACATTGGTTTCTATCTTTTGTTGTATAGCTTGTTTATACTATGGGCCCACCAGGTTGACTTATTTTTTTTTTTGGAAGACCTGGTTTTAATCCAGTCAGGTACAGCCAATTCTCTAGAACTGCTTAAGTGGTTATACAGGGCAATGGTGTACACCTTTGCATAGGAGTCCATGTTATCTACCTTTGAGAGTGCTTTGAAACCTCTTATACCATCACTTAGCAAGAGGTAGTTTGCCACTGAAAAATTGAAAAGTTTTAAAGTATTTTTGAGATTGATGGGGTATCTGGTCTTATAATTGCATCAAACAAGACTGATTTATGGTCCAATCTTACCAGGCAGGGCATCACACATAGGATGGTGCAATGATCTCCCATGTTAGTGAGTACTATGTCCAAGACATTTGACCCTCTTGTGGATGTGCTGAATAGCTATTCCAGAGCATTTGCATTGACAAAGTCCAATAACCTCTGAGCCAGCATGTTTGTGGTCCTGTATGTTTCCCGGTCTATGGTAGGATGATTAAAATCACACATGAGTAGGTTGCTAGGTTGTATGGCAAGTGGCTCCAGTAAGTCCAGATATAAGATATGCTTTTTCCTCTTTCATGTGGGGGGACCTATTATTGGCTATGATGTGGAAGAGGGCTTTGCCTGTAGTTAATTGAACATGGAGTAGCTCAAGAGAGTCATACTGTTGGACAAGTCCTGAGGTATACTTATCCTTAATGAAGAGGGATACACCTCCTCCTTCGTTTCTTTCATGCTCAGTTTGTGGTCTGAATGTATGAAAGGTATTGTAGCTCTGCATGGCCAGGATGCTTTCTGCACCTTTGAACCACATCTCGGTGACTGCACAAATGTCAGCATCTTCCAAGGTGAGGAGTGCTTTCAGGAATTGCAGCTTCTTGTTTAGACTTCTAGCATTAAGCAGCAGTACCTTGAGTTTATCTAGAGAGGATTTTGTTATGTTTGGAGGTTGGTTATTTTGACACTGCCTAAAAAAGGCACAATAGTGGTGGCTAATGCCTTTGCCAGTATCCGAAAGGCTAGAGCAGACAAGTGCAGACCACCTCTAGCAAAGCAGTGTGGCATGTCCACCATGTCTTCCCAGGCTGAAAGATATTGGTTAATTCTGGACTGACACCAGAAGCTACGTCAATTGTTAAATTCAATCATTTTTTGCTTGTATTGTGGCATCATCCTTGGAAAAGTTAGAATGCTGCTTAAAGCTAGGCTTATACCTGCCTTTCACACATAATCTAAAAATATTGACATTTTTCTCTTCATATAGTCTACTAAGGTACATCTCAACAAATTCATCCCCTAATGGACTATGATGGAGTCATACCAGCACTTGTGGTTGAGTGACTTGAGTGCTTGAGTGACTTGATGGATGCTGGCAACCTGCTGGCAACCTGACAGGCAGCTAGCCATAACCCACTATCCACTAGTGATGGGAACATCTGTGTGTCTCACAATGGAGTCACCTATGACTAGTACATTAGGTTCTGTGGTTTTATGCCTTATGCTTTATTTGTTGAGAGACTGGCATGTCTGTTATGTATTGTGGCTGTTTTTTTGCATTGTTATGTGTGTAAGTGTTTTCTGCTTGGGGGACCTCTGATCTTTTGTTAAGTTTCTAGTGAGTACCTCTGCATACAGTATGTGGGTTTATGTGTTGTGTCCTTATTTAGTGTTGGAAGTGTGTGTGTGCTGACAACGTGTTTTGCATTTGACTTGGCCTTATGTGAGAATGTTGCCTCCAATTTCATAGTGTAACCACATCTCTCTCATAAAGTATTTGTTTGCTTCAGGAGTAAGTGTTTGTCAATATGCATGAGAAAATTGCGACATTGCATCAGGATGTCCATGTCTATCAGGCTGACCAGAGAAATGATAGGAAACTGCCCGTCGATGATAGCAGAGTCTTACTGTATGTTTTATTAGAGAGAAATGGGTTAATTTGACAGGACTGTGCTGGTAGTGCTGACACTACAAGAGGGACCTATACTTTGTGTAGGCTAAGGTTGATCAATAAAGCAACACTGCTAAGTGCACAAATTAGTTGGTCCTAGAGCAGCAGAAAAGATTGAAAGGGTTTCACTGACGGCTTTTTAAAGAAAAATTGAGCTTCTAGGCTTTTCATCTATACAGGATGCTGCTAACATCTGCTGAGTGAAGAGCAGCACTGTACAAATGCAAGAGTTAAATATGAGAAGAAAAGAGAAACAAGTTTTAGGCCAACTACCAATCAGGAAAGCACATAATAAGCCTTTCACCAGCATTAGCACACTTCTGCCCCAAGGGTGCAGAAAAACATCTTTTTTTTAATGTAGAATAGCTGGTTTAGAGCCCAAGTTTAACAAGACCACACTACCTACAACAGCCCTACAACTAACAGATACAATGTAATACAGTGCAATTAACTACTTAAAGCAACAAGAGGCAGTACAGTTTCTTTTTCTATAAAGTGCAAAAATAACAAATAGTTTAAAAAACTGCTGAAGTATAGTCACATTATATAAGAGAAGTGAAAGATACTTATTTTTATCTTTTCAGTAGTGGAATACTCCAGGTGAAAGCAGATTCTCAGCAATCTATAGCAAAGTCGTAAAACAACAAGCAGTTCTGAATATCTATGTCAAAGCTCATGCAAATATGAGGCTTAAATACAAGCAAAGACAAACAAGTTTTAAGCTAACTACCAATCATGAAAGCACACAATATGCCTTTCGCCAGAAGTCCTCAACTCAGATATGTTAGATCAGCACACTTCTGCCACAAGGGTACAGAAAAACACCTTCTTAATGTAGAATAGCTGGTTTGGAGCCCAAGTATAATAACATACCTCTCAAGTGTACCTCATTACGAGGAATGTACCTCATATGGGGTCTTAAAAAGTTCATGTTCCTCAAACTTCCACATTGAAGGGTCTGTCACACAATCAGTGATAGGATTTCTTTAACTGATATCCATTTAAATAGAAATTAATTATATTAAATTATTAAAAGATCTTTTTGTAAGTAAAATCAGCATAGTTTAACTATTCTATGACCTTCCTAGCTGAAGTTGTTAGTAAGCCATTAGTAAGCCATTAGTAAGTGTTCCACATTTTGCCCATTTGCTCCACATTATGATGGCTAGTGTTCCTCACTTTGGAGATGGGAGGTTGAGAGCTATATGTAACAAGACCATGCAAACTACCTACAACAGTCCAACTAACAGATACAATGTAATACAGTGCAATTAGCAGCAGACAGAACATGTTTTTTTGATACTGCCAAAGTACAGTCACAGTATATAAAAGCAATGCAAAAAAAATACTCAGAGCCTTTTGTGTGCTTCCCAGCTCAGACAGACCAGGTAAACACCTACTGCCATTAGATGAATAATCCTAGTCCTCCTAATATAAAAGCACAGTAAAGGAGTGTCTGGAATGAAATGCTACCACAAACAAACTGAAAGGATATGAATTGCTACCACAAACAAACTTAAGGACACGGATACAGCAGTGCACTTTAATCAGCTTATTAAGAGTGTGATTATTCAATAATTGTACTTTGCTTTGTATAAATGAGATGAGTCACTCAGTTGTACAGAATTTATAAAGACACTAAAAACAAGCTAAGCTGATTAATAAGCCTTCCAGCCAATAAAACTACATGCAGAAATCTCAAGTGTTTTCCAAACATAAACAGACCAGACTACCTGCCTGTACACTAGATGGAAAATCTACTGATCTCTTGTTGTAAAAACAAGTGTTTGCTAGAGTGTAAAAATATACTACTTCATCCAACTAAATAATGAATTCAGATCAAGTAAATTAGTGGAATAGACAATGAGGCAAAATGCACTTTTTCAATATAAGCACAAGGAAAGGCAAATAAATAATTCAAGATATCAAGAGCAGTGTAGAAAGGGAGGAGCTTATTAAGCTCAATTTACAGTAGGGGTAGTCAGCTTAAAATCACCAGGTTTAAAAAGCACATCAACAAAGGGGAGGCTGGGTGGGAAACATTAGCAGGGAATCACCATCAGTGCTTTGGTTTATGCAGGATTGAAATTTTTTCAGCAAAAGACCAAGGCCCAGAAATTCACTGTCTATTTAAGTATCACTTAAGAGAGACAATTAACCAATTTAAAAACATGTGAAATGTGCAGCCTAGATAATTGTATTACACAGCGATAGTACCATAAGTTAAAACCTTCCCATAAAACTCAATGATAGTCATTTTGATTTTAGCCATAAAAGGTCACTGGCCCCTATCAAGAAGGAAGTCAATATTACTGAATATTTGTCCAGGAACTTTGCATGTTTGACAGAACTAGCAATTGGCTTTTGATTATGTGAATGTAACTGGTGAATACTCCCTTCCTAGATCACTAACATTAAGAGAAGAATAGCTTGCAAGATGAGCAAACATTCAGTATTCTGCAAAAAGTGATGATATTTAACATGCAACGGTATGCTGATGATAGAATGAAGATGCAAATATGGAATTGATAAGGAGAAAATATACATACTTCCAGAAAAACAGGTTCCAAATTAATATTAAGGGTACTCTAGAATGGATATAGTAAGCTAGCACATTAAGCCAGCTCACGGAAAGAGAAAATGAAATCAAAGGATAGGACAAAACTATTTCCTTTTACCAATTTAACAAAATGCTTAGAGTTTCTAATACACTGACAGGAATTGACATGATTCCTTAGTCGGGGTACAATTAAAATTCATGTGATTAGTATTGTTGCAATCTCTGCTTTCCTAGAGTGCTCTTCTTAGCAGCTGCAATGTAGTCAGAATTGCATCCCAGCACAGAACTCTGGAGGGCTCCACCAGTGAGTGGTGTCTTTTTGGAGGTAATTTCCTCTATTTTGATTATCTGTGTCCTATTTGTGAGCCAATTAGAAATCCAGTGGGTGACATATGAGTGTAGGGGTTTATTTGCAGGTTATTTAGCTTTTCTACTGTGCCTGAGTGGCTCCTTCTTGTTCAAGTTTATATATATATATATATATATATATATATATATATATATATATATATATATATTGCATTCCTCTTTCAGGCTGATATTTTCTTGATGCTTCAATTTTCCTACTCTAATTATTGCACTTAAATATTTATAAAGATCAAATGTCATTCCCACATCTGTTGAAGTTTTTAACATTTCTTGCTTTGCTTTCTGTTGCTTATGTGCTGAGCTGTGGAGTTTTAAATCATTGACAAAAAGTCGATAAGATGTCATTGGACAAGGTTAGTTTCTGGAAATTAATATGTAACTATAGCTTAGTCTATTAAGTAAACAGCTTAATTAGTTAAAAGTGAGAAAAATCAATGGTGATGACAAAGAATCACTACGAAACATCCCTCTTTGGATTTGTTATCCCTGAGATAGTATTTTGCCCCTTATCGTGACTCAACTGTACAATGCTATTATGTAAATTATTATCATAACAAGTATCTTCTACATCAGTAAGCATTCAATAATTCATGAATATAGAATGCTGTCAGATTCTTTTTGTAAAATTGATCAATGCCATACTTATGTTCTGACCCTTTTTACACACCTTTATTATGACAATCCTTTGCACCATATGATTTGTTTGCATTACCTTTTTGTTATTTTGCCATTATTAATTTCTTTTCTAAGAGACTATAAATTCTGCATGCAAAGATTTTAGTATGTAAATTATATATCATCTGAAGCCAAGTTATTGGTCTATAGTTCTTAGAATGGCTTACATGTCCACAATTAGCAGGATTTTTTTCTGTTTTAACCAGGGTGATGATAGATATAAATAATTTCTGCTTGGTACTAAATTATTGTGAAAAGATGTTAATGCCTTTAGCCAGTAGCTGAGTACTGCATCTGGACCTGTGGTTTTCCGGTTAGGAACCTATCTGAACTGTATCCCAATTTCATTGCCTGTTACTTCATTCCATTTCATATCCTCTATATTAGTGCTTGTTTTCCTGCATTGCATAACTCTTCTATTCATTTAACATATTCATGAAGTTCAATACGAGCTTCATAAATACTTTTTTTTCAGATCTACTTGTTTCTTCTTTTAGAATGGTGGTGTTATAATACTACTTTTTTTCTTTCCCAGTCTTCAGTAAAAACGTTTTTTTTTTTTGTTATTGAAGATTTGCTAGCTTTGCATGTTTTCTTTATATTTTCTGAATGCCTTCAACATATTTCTGCTTGCACTGATATTTTTACTGTATTACTAGAGATGGCATAAGATAAATCCTGTTTTCATTTGATGTCTTTTGCTTTTATTAGATATATCTTAGAGATGGTGATGATCTATTCTTTTTTTTTATCCTTCCAGTATTGATATGTCTTGACATATTTGTTTTATAGGATTTCTTTTCTGCGCTTTGTTACTCTGTATTTTTGTGGTAACACTTTTCTGTTGTTAGTGTTGCTGTACAGTAGTGTATGCTATTTGTTTTACATCCAACAAATCTGTCTTAATGGTCCCAATTACTCAGATCTTCTGTTTTATCATTTTTCTAACACTACAGGTTTTACTCACTTTATATATTCACTCTATATCTCTCCTCTCCCCACATCTCTCTCATTTTGTCTGTCTTACTATTTCACTCTCCATTAAATCAAGGAGGTCCTCACTAAAACATTCTCTTCTTAATTAAGCATGCCATGTTTGCTAGGTTCTATATTATATCATTGAATGCTTAAAAAAGTGAATGATGAATAATCGACCCCATGTAAGTGAAAACTTACAATCTCGAAAGCTCAGAATAGTGATTTTTTTCCAAGGGAAAAAAATTGCCATTCCAAAAAAAATAAATAAAAAAAAATAAAAAAAAAAATTGAAGGAATACATAAAGTGCTGTGCCCCCACATCCCCCCACTTAAATATACCATCTTTGAGATCACATACAGTGCCGAAAACGGCAAAGTAACAGAAGCGGCCAAGCAAATTCTTTCCCTGGGAAAGAATTTGCTTAGAAGCTGCCTCGCTATTTTGCCTTTTCATTGTTTTTAGTTCAGTAGAATGCATCTTCAGTCATCTAATAGGAACCCGTTTGCTATGTGTCTCCTGCTCTTTCTCTTGCAGTACAATTTTAACTAGACTTTCAACTAAGTGTCCTACAAAAGTATCCAAAAATTCACCTTCTGGTCTATCTTCACTAAGAATTTTCTCTGCCTGTTGCACCAATGTCTTGGTGTTACCTGGCTCATAATGTTGGGATATTGCCTGTATCATTGTCACCACTCTAAATCCTTCATTTCTATCACTTCCATTTCTATTTGTTCCTTGTCTACATCACTAAACTTTTTTGTTTCTCAATACATTCCACTTTTGTGTTTTATTATCCTTTACACATTTACAATACCTGGATGGCATTATCTCTGTGTATCTTCAAATATCTTATTGTCGTATTGCCTAGTATGGCTTTCTTTCTATGTAATTATGTCACCATAACAGATCTTACTTTCTCTCCCAAGTCCATGCTTATTTCTTTTGTATGATTTTTGAGTGCCTCTGGTTTTTGTTCTTTGTATTATAACATTTCCATAATCACATGTTTTCCAACTGGCCTAATGTTTCTTTATCTAGATAGTGATTTGCTCTGATCTGTTGTACTAATGTTCTTAACTTTTTATCTGTAGCTTTTGACAATTTTTTCTGGTGCAGTTATTTTTCTTTCCTTCAGCTTTCCTTTAACTTCCTTGCTTCTGTGTATAAAATCTAGTTTTGTTGTATAACAGACACAGTATATAAATTCTTTTTTACCTTCAGCCATATATATGTCTGTATTTGTCTTGCTTGATATATCAGTGCATTATTATTCATTTATGCATCTGTTTATTTAGTTGGTTAGTTTGTTTGTCTTTTTGTGGACAGCTACTTCCGTATACCATGGAGGGGTACTCACAGAGTGGTCTAGTCCTGTGAATGCAATATTTCAAAGTTCTGTGGATTCTACACTTTTTTCTTCCTATCTTGGCACCAGCAACTATGCTAGGAGATGGTACTTTTTTATCCTAGGATCTGTTCATCCAGACTTCTTTTTTTATTTTTAACCTGTCTTTCTCCACGATATAAAAATAAAATCTATATATCAGTATCAGCTCAGTGAGATTTTGTAAAACAGAGTCCACCATGTGAAGGTGTTTACCAATGATTGAGGATTTATTCTGTTCTGTCAATATTACTCTCATTTTAATTTCTGATCCCATCTCTCAATTAGGATGCCACTGAGGATGAATTTTGCTCCAGCAGTTATTTCTCAGTATAGACGAACTAATTGAGAACACACTGACAGACAGTTTGCAGTCCATATATCAGATGGTGGTTAATACAATAACAAAATGTCACAAGATTCTGTGAAGTGGGCAATACAGCACACAAAATGTTACAAAAGGTGTTAAGTGCAATAGACACTGGTGCTGTGTCACAGTACTAGACATGTCTACAGCAGGTGTGAATGCCACAACAACAAACACAATGCAGGAAAGTTAGAGTAATGCAGCAAGGTGTGTTGCACTATTAAGCAAGTCTGAACTATAGCAGAACAATAAGCAATTAGCCATAGCAAGGATGCAATACAGCAGACAGTGATCAATTAGTCACAGTTGAGAAAAACACAGGAATGCTGAAGCCAAACTCACTATGAGACAGAAGAAGCTGCAACCTGCGTTCATGTACAAGTAGGTACAGGCAATCACTAAGGTGTACTAGTTCAGGGAATAGGAGTTGAGAGGAATAGGACCACTATAAAGAGGAGTATTTGTTACTATTCTATCCACTCTGACATTGTGTTTTACATTCTGCAGTGCTGCTACATTAAGGGCAGCATTTCCCAGATCCTGTGAGACTATCATAAAGTCATCTCTTGTAGCACAGTTAGAAGGCAGGTTTATCCTACTTCAGTACAACTCAAGAGACTCGTGGTATTCTCCAAATATAGCAAGCTTAAAGCAGACCACAACAGTGCAGAAACAATGAAAATTACACCTGGTACATGACTAATTGAAATTCAAGCCAGAAACAACAAAATAGTGGCTTCTTATCTTATCACCAGGGAATGGAATGGCTAGGCCAGATTCAGGCACAAAAATAACACAACACAAACCAGGGCTTAGAATTGGCAGTATTTATTGCATTCTAATGTATAGAATATTTTTATTTATTTAGTTATTTATTTATTTTTATTTTACATTTGTTTACCGGGAAAGTCCGACTGGAACAAGGTCCATTTACAATGGAGGCCCGAGGAGAAAAGCTCCATAACATAACAGTACAAATACAACAAATGACAAAAAAAAATTCTGTACAGAGGCATATATACAATCAGAGCTCCATGTCTTTATATGACAACACATAATCCACGAATGACAGAAAATTTCTATTCAGTGGCATATATAGAATTAAGGAGATTTTTTGTGCCTTAGTTTGATTTGAGCAAGCTTGGTATATAGATAGCATAACTTTGAATTCCCTATTGGTAGTACAAAGCATAAAAATGAAGGAATGGAATCTGGAAAATAATGCTATTCGGGAGATATGTCATAGTGTGAGAAATAGTTTGTAGGATAGTAGTTCCTGATAGGGAGTATCTGAGTAGTACAGAATAGCTGAGGTAAGCAGTGAGGAGATGAGGTGTGGCAAGTTAGGAGAGCAGAAAAGATTTTATGTAATACAGGGACAGAGCCATGATTGCAAGAGGTGTGACTTTAGTGATGTCTTGAAAACTGAGATGGATGGTGCAGAGGAGATACTTTGCAGGAGGTCATTCCATTCCCTAGCAATGGTGTGGGAGAACAGACTTTTCCCCGCAGTGTTATTGGCTTTGGTTATGTAGAGCAGGGTTTTGTTGGATGAGCAGAATATTAGTTTAGAAGTTGGTTTAGGGCTGGGGTTTTCTGAGGGTTCCTTATTATGTTGAAGGTGAGGACTAATTGGTGATAGCTAATTAGCTGAGGGAGTTCTAACCACTGTAGTTGCTTCAGGGCAAGACAGTGATGACTTCTAAAAGTGGAGTTATTAGTGAATTTTGCAGTTTTATTGTAACATGACTCTAGTTTGTTTAGGTTTGTTTTCCTGATATGAATTAGGACTGGTGATGCATACATTAGGGTAGACAAGAGGTGGGTTTGGGCTAAGGAGATTCTAGCTTTGTTTGATAGGAACTGTTTGTGTTCATATAGAGTTCTTAGTTTCTTATGTACCTTTGTGATGGTTTGTGAGATATGGACATTAAAGTTTAGATTGTTATCTATTTCAACCACAAGTAGCTTAGTGTGAGGAGAGGGGGAGATTGTGGTCCCATTTTTGGAGGTGATAGTGAAGGTAGGAGATGTGGATTTGGATTTATTGGAGGTAAAAAGGAGTAATTTGGTCTTGTTAGGGTTTAGAATGAGTTGGATATCGGTAATCCATTGTTCCATGGAGCAGAAGGATTCTTGGGTAAGCTTTTGATGAGTATAAGTATAAAAAAGTTACGTCCCAGGTATCTTGGGACTGTTTTTAAAGTCATATCCAGCAGCAACATTCAGGGGAGGTTGGTCTTAACATAGCAAATACAACAGAACAATATCATGTATAAATATAATACATTTAAAACTGACGTTAAGCGTGCACAGGACAAGAAAATTGACCATGAATATATAATCAGTAGTAATTCAAACCAGAAACAGCAGAAGTAGTAGCTTCTTCTCTCACTGAGGGGAACCACCATGTCCAGTTTCAAATGCAGAATTACCCCACAATATAACAAAAAATAAAATTAAATCAACACTAATAAAATAAGTGAAAAATAGTATTACTAGATATTGTGGAACTGTTTTTCAGGTCTAATTTTGAAGTAGAGTTCAAGACAGGTTGATGGTGTCACAGTCTAATACTGTAAAGCCACGGCATCCACAAATACCAGTTTAAAGCAGACCACATGAGTACACAGTACTGCAGTGTAAGCAGTAATAATTCAAGCTAGATTAAATAGCAGTAGTGAGTAGTGACAATCTTCTTTCTCGGGGGCAGGGGGTCCAACTACACCAGCTGCAGAAGTAAAATTACCACAGCACAATATATTGCTTTAAATCAGCAAGAGTGCACTCATTTGCATAAGATAAGTACTAGAAGGTTACCGCCTGATATTGCAGGACTGTTTTTCACTTCAAATCCAGTGGCTGACTTAAAGACAGGTAAGCTTGTCTCACAATCCAGCACAATAGAAAGAAGAACTGTGAAAACACAACAAGTTGCACCAATTCACAACAGCACACATGCTAACAAAAAAAGTTAGTACTTCTATGCAAACAACAGAAAATCAAGCCAGAAACAGCATCACCAGTACCATCCCTTCTCTGTAGGAAACAGTAGAAGACCATTTTCAAATATAAAAGGTCCATTAGAATACGTTTAAATAAGTTAGTTAATCCACATCAACTGACATTGTTACTCTCACATGGCACTGGAAAAAAACACTGACAATAAAAACATCTCTTTATTTGACATAGTTATAACTAACATACCAGATAAATCAAACAGTTGCCGATACTCTCAAATGCCCTCAGCAAACATCACCCCATAATTTCTGTCTGGACATTCAAAGGTTGTAAACCTAAACTCATTATTTTGTCAACCAGAGTAATCCCGGATTCCATTGCAAATGTTCTCTGCAAAACTTCAACAACTAGATTGGAGTTTCTTCTATCAATGCAATGAGCCAATGACAACCATCTCCACTTTATTCAGACTTTCTTCTCTCATTTAAGAAAAACTGTTCAGATGAAAAGAACAAAAGTTCAAGGCAAATACTCCACTTGGTTTACACCTGATATCAAACAACAGAGATGAAGCATGGCCATAATGGAGGAAGAACTGCCATACTGTGTACATAAATTCAACTTGTAGTAACATTTAAAAAAGGAAACTATGCTGAAAATCAAGTACATCAAAACTGAATATGGCAGACAAGTATGAACCGTCTATCTATGACTACCCAAACAATTTTTGAAGGCAATAAAACAACATGGCACTTGCAAGATTTTAACAAAAACAGGTGGTTGTAATACTGGGTGGCCAAGGTGGCGCAGCGGTTAGCATTGTCACCTCACAGCAAGAGGTTCCCTGGTTCAGTCCTTGGCTGGGGTGCCTTCTGTATGGAGTCTGCATGTCCTCCCTGTGGTTGCGTGGGTTTCCTCCGGGTGCTCCGGTTTCCTCCCACATCCCAAAGACATGCTGTAGGTGGATTGGACACTCTAAATTGGCCCTATGTGAGGGTGTGTGTGCGTGCGTGTGTGTGTGTGTGTGTGTGTGTGTGTGTGTGTGTGTGTGTGTGTGTGTGTGTGTGTGTGTCTTCTGTGGAAGGTTGGGTGCCGGGCTGGCAACTTGACACTGTAAATCTCCACTGCCAATCATGAGCGGACAGGTGATCCGCTGTGGCAACTCCTAACCGGGAAAAGCTGAAAGAAGAAGAAGGTGGTTGTAATACTATTAACAAGTATATGATTTCTCAGAAGTAAAAATATCAACAGCCCCCTACTACATACCAATCGTTTTCCTAACTTACTTTCTTTCCAACCATTGTCTCTGCTTCTCAGTGTTGTTGACTTCCCACAATTCTATTTCAAGATATTTAATAAAAAAGATAGGAAAAAAATATTGAAAATTTGGACACAGGCTGTATACCTGAGTTTCACACTGTATACCCCCAAATTCTGGCACACATTTCATTGACAATTAAAAATCCTCCATTATATCTTTAAACACACCATGAATATTCCTCTGGCTAAATGCCCTGCCCAATCTCTGCAAATTATTTTTGCCCTAACATAGTTTATGATCAAATTATTGAGTACCTACTAACATGTGACATCATCACAGACAGACAACATGGTTTCTGCTCTAACTTTAGTTCTCTAACAGAAAATATGCTTACTGTCAGACCACATCTTTACAAACACTGAGGAAGGTAATGTTACAGAAGCCATCTTTTTGAATCTTAAGAAGGCCTCCAAAACTGTTGGCTATGTAATTTTTCTGCATAAACTGGCAGACACCGGTTTCACCATGAAAGAGGTACAATGGCTTGAGATCTATTTTGAAAACAGAAGTTTCTGAGTGATTGGATCTTCCAGTGCCACTCACACGGGGACCGTAACAATAGCATAACAAGAGGTCCATAAAATTCAGTCCTGGGCTCCATGTTATTTTCACTGCCTAGGAATTGGGATATGCCTCTGTTAACTGTATAATCTATGTGGATGACATTGTCTTGACCTGGTCCAAAACCATGGTCATCCATTTTGAGAAATGTATTTCAAAAGGATTTAAAGGTCCACTGAAACTGGCTTTGTAAAAATAAGCTGTTGAACAATACAGCCAAAATCCCAGTTAAGCTATTTAGCACCTAAAGCATTACAGTCCCACTAGGCACCCCTCTTGCTATCAGTATTCATCAGAGGCACCTAGGCCTAATCATAGACCTGAACCTATCATTTCATGAACACGTAGAAACTCCAGTCAACAAGGTATCAACCTAGCTTAAAGTCTCACACAACACATACACATAGTCTCATACACCCAGCTTATTCTTTTTTTTTATATATTTTTATTGAAATTGTATATACAGAAATGAATGTATTAACATAATAAATCAAATAACTCTATATGTAAGCGTTTACCTCAGTTCTTGTTATACATATTTTTAAACTTCATTAAACAGCCATAAACTGATTATAGAACATACATCAATATTTATCTAGAATGAGATCACATTTTATTCAAGAACTATATTCTGTGGTTATTTTATTAATTTCCATCTTAATAGTAAGCATTTCTTTATAAAACATGGCAGTGTTGGTATTTATAAATTCTGGAAATGAAGGAGGAATCTCATTTTTCTCATTTTTGTAGTCATTTTCCTGGATATTTCTAATAAACTCCAAAGAAGGGGGATTGAGACTTGAGCACAAATTTGATCAATGGTGCATTAAACAACACAAAAACTTTAGTTAATACAACATTGTCCATGTCTTAGTGCTTGCAAAAACATTGCTTTTTCCTAAAAAGGTTAAAGAATTTTATAATTATAAATCATGTTTTGCAAATCTGCTAAGATTAAGGATTTGCACTTCGTATAACCTGTTTTTTGTATATAAAAATATCTAACCTATTGACCACTGAGTCTAGTTTAGCCATTGCCATAAAGGTAATCCTCCATAGATTGGAATACTGCTTCCCTTTAACTGCAATTCTCCCTGCAAACAATACTATACTCAGTCAATCATATGAAATAAAATAATTAGATTCATGCACCTAGCCAAGGAGTACCATCACTGCATCATTCTCAACTCAAACAACTGGCTGTCTACCTTTTACAGATAGAGCTACTTTATTATTCAATATGCTTATGCACAGAATATTAAGTGATGGCAACTGTTAACACTCATTAGCAGCTGGAAGTTTAGCTACTAATCCCATACTCTTATAAACAATGACTGGGTTCAGTCATACTGTATGAATGAGCTTTCTTAAAACTAGTTGCAGATGTTTGGAACAACGTTCCAGAGAATATTTGGAATTTAGACCAACCACTGATTAGAGAATATTTGGAATTTAGACCAACCACTGATTTTTCAAGAAAACAATCAGATACCATCTATTCAAAGAAAATAAATGGAAGTGCTGTTGAGATATGAGCTAAGATATGCAGGTGACAATACAATAAATGGGTTATTGAAAGAAGTGAATGTTTAAGCAATACTGACTATAGATAGCATGAATTGTTTTATTACAAAAAACAAACTGGTAAAATGAGAAACCACTTCCAAAGGATAAAAACTAATGGCAAAAAGTAGTTAAAAACTTCCACAAAGGGTTTTAATTGTCGTCCAAACAAGTGAAGTAAGTGCTTTTGTCTTGCTTCAGTGAACAAAACTTCATCAGACAATTAACAAAACACAGCCCATCATTTTAAATAGGTCAGCAAGTCACATAATGTCTTAATTAAATCAAGAAAAAACGGCTTAAAAACACTAAAGAACAACAAGGCTACTAAAGCAAAAGTCATATCAACTTCTAAATACAAAAAAATACTAAAATCACTTCTGCAAAGTACTAAAATTTGAACAACTGACACAGGCACAACAAATTATAAAATAATAATATTTGCTAACAAAATTGTGTTTGGGGTGTTCATGCACATGCTTTGCTAAAGCATTCTCCATCTTTTGTTTTTTAATGCTATATATGTGCTTGTATACCCTTTCCTTCAATTTTCAGTTGATTTTACCGACATAAAAACAGGGGCATAATTTGCAGGTAGCTAAATAAACCACACTTTTAGAACAACAATTATACCTTTTGTTACATGAATACCTTTTGCCTCTAATACTAAATGTTGCCCCCACTTCCATAAATCTACAGTGGGGGCAGTTTTCACATCTATACATCCCAACTGCCCTTACTGTCTTATAGTTTCTCCTTTCAAGTAGACTTTTCAAGTTAGGTCCTCTCTTATATACGATCCTGGGTCTTTGTTCTACAATATGTCTCAATTCATCATCTGAAATAATTAAATTCTAATTTTATTCAAAATTTGTTTAATAATAGTTGCATCTAAACTAACCAATGTAATAAATGTGAAACTATATTTGTTCCCTTTCTCATCTCGAACGTCATCACTAACAAACTGGTCAGTACTGTTAAGGCTTCTCCCTGATGCTAGAATGAGTCTAAAGACCCCGTTTGCCCTCTTCAGTTTAACTTAGATTACTAATTCCTCTCTCAATTGTAAGGGGTGCATGAACACCCCAATCACAATTTTGTTTTTAGGATTATTGACCAAGGTGAACAAGACCCTCGGGGTGGACCCCTTTCCTTAAAGTTAGAATTACAAGAATGATTGTGACAAATAAGAACAAATGCTTATTGCCAACCTGGTTTAAATGATGCATGCTCATTAGCTTGCATCTTGAAATTGAGAAGTTTACAAAGGTAGCAATATATATATATATATATATATATATATATATATATATATATATATATATATATAGGTTGTCATTTTTATTTGATACTTTTTTGTGTCTGTCTCAATTGTTCAAATTTTAGTACTTTGCACAAGTGATTTTAGTATTTTTTGTATTTAGAAGTTGATATGACTTTTGCTTTAGTAGCCTTGTTGTCCTTTAGTGTTTTTAAGCAGTTATTCTTGATTTAATTAAGACATCATGTCACTTTCTGACCTATTTAAAGTGATGGGCTGTGTTTTGTTAATTGTCTGATGAAGTTTTGTTCACAGAAGCAAGACGAAAGTGCTTACTTCACTTGTTTGGGCAACAATTAAAACCCTTTGTGGAAGTTTTTAACAACTTTTTGCCATTAGGTTTTATCCTTATGAATTGTTTTGTTGACAGATGGAAGAAAAGAATTAAGGCATAGCTGTTCAAGCAGTAAATGAGCGGCTGGACAATGGAATGAGAAATCAGAGGGTATCTGAAAGGCATAAAAGATTTATTGGAAGAACAGAGATTAAACGTAAAGAAAAAATTACATTATGCAACATAGATTAAAATAATTCCAAAAATATTGCAAAAAAGATAGGAAAAAAGATTCAACAAGATAATGCTGGGATAAATGTATGTTTTAAAGAAGAAACAATGGCAATATTAATTATTACAAGTGAAAGAACAGAAAGTACTATGAGAAAAGAAGCAGACTTTTGAATGGTAGTGTATGTCAAGGTGGTTCATAAACAAGTATGATGTCTACTGAAGGACTATTGCATAATTGAAAAGGTTATACCTTTTTTGTTTGGATTATGACAATAGCATAGTAAAGCTTTTGGTAATTAGATGACTATGTGGAAAGATAAAGTTAACAAATGGGGTTAACAAAAGTGAGTCCTATGAGTAGTTCTTTGCTTTCAATAATTACAGCTGGAGTATTGACAAAATGTTTCAGTAAGATGCAGAAAGCACAGTGGGAATATGGGTTTTTATAACACTGGTACTGTACTATGCAGATGATTTAGTGGGAACAGCTAAGAATAAATGGTGAATAGTAGAGATGATTAAAGAACAGCAAAAAGTAGTAATAGCAAAAGGCAGGAGAAAACAGTTAAAGTCAGGAAATTTGCTTTCCCCTATCCGAGGTAGAAATGCTAGGAATTCAGTTTGGAAAATCAGTAGTTATTGATATGCAGGGTGATGAAATTCTGAAAAAAATCTTCTTTAAAAGTAGATTTATGGAAAACATTCAGAACATCATATAGGAAAAGCTTATTTGTTTTATTTTTATTTTTCACAAATAAGGAAATTAAGTCAGTCCCCTACTGTAATACTGAAGACAACTATCTCCTCACATCTCTACTGAGGTATGATGGGAAAGAGATGGGCAATCGGGAACATATTTGTTTGGGAATATAACAAAATGACATATTTTAAAAATTCCTTGCAGAGTACTTTGTCAGAAATATTGGGGAAGCAAATGGTTAACTAAGGAAGTGATTCTTTTGAGATGGAATATAGGATCTGAATTGCCCAAACATAGTAAGGCCTTACAAAATGTAAAACTGCTAGCTGCCAAAAAGCAATTTCTAGAAGATGGAAATCAAAATCTAAACCAACTGTGACTGAAATAATAAATATTGTAAATGAGTTAAAATAATTAAAATGAGATATTTAGTGAGATAAAATAATTAAAATGGGATATTTTAGTAAAAGGAAGGCGCACATTAAATAGAAATAAACTGAATTTGTGGGAGCAATAATAATCTTCTGGAAAAGCAGTGATGTTTAAGGGAAGGCAGGAATTGAGCAATTTAAGTAATGTTGGAGTGAATTATATATATTAAAAGCACACATTTGTATCATGCATGAAAATGACACTAAATGTCAATTTAGTTTGTTTTCTTTTCTATACTAACGTATGTATGCTAATTTATTTGCCTAAAATGTGAATACTTAATAAAGGTTTTTTAAAAAAAGAAAAAAAAAATCCTATAAGAAGATGGATGTTTGTCCTTGTTGTGACATGTGGTGCTAATTATTGCAATCAGTAAATTCAGCTGATAATGCTGAAGTCCAGAGAAGTGTTACAGCGTTTTCCTGGAAGCAGTTGATATATCCATGGCTCAGCAACAAACTATACCTAATCTCAAGGGGTGAACCCAAGAAGAGGACCTAAAAGTGTATGTCACAACTTCCCAATGCATTACCAATGAGAAAAGATGTTATCAAACAAATTGGACATGGATACACTCTGTACAACTTATGATGGATACACTCTGCTTGCATTATGAGGTATCCCATCTGTTCCTTCATAGACACGTTGAACCCTGACTGTAATGACTTTTTAAAGTAACACATATATATATATATATATATATATATATATATATATATATATATATATATATATATATATATATATATATATATATATACATCTATATATATATCTTATCTATTTATCTATAGCTATCTATATATACCTTGAAACTGCATACATTGACTGGCCTCAACTTTGAACTGGGAGGTGGAAAACCACAACAGAGAACAAGCACCAAACTTGAAACTGCATACATCGACTCCCATAGTCCGATGTATTCGACATAGCAGGAGGTGACAAGAGTCACCCATACTATGCATCGTAATATACTGTGACACTCTAGAGTCAACAGCTCATCAATTTTACTATTTTGCAGGGGGGCATGCACCCTTCAACCCTAATTTGGGGGGCTGCACCACACACACACCCTACAAATTATATATACCATCTCTGAGGTCGCACTACAGAGAGGAAATGGGTTAATTCCCTGTTCATGACTGAACTGCAATATCCACTCAAAATCCCAAACTCAAATGCTCAAGCCACACTACCTATTCGGTGATGTGTAGTCAATGTATTTTGGTTTGCAAAACTGCCTACTTGCAAACTGCACTTCAACAATCCTGTGCTTGACTGACTGCTGTTTGAAAACATGTTGTAAAATGACAGTACATCTGAAGATAAAAGGGTTCTGCTCCTAAAAGATGTACAGATTGTTTGCATACATGTAGAGAAAAACTGATACCCAAGTAAAAAATTAAACAGGTTTTGAGACGCCATTACACCCTGCTGCTGTAGTCCCATATTATGCACATGAAACCATAAGTAGGAAAATGTTTCCATATTTCAAAGAGTTTTGGAAGTAATGGGAAAAAAAAGCAATCTGTACTAATTTTATCTTGTACTTAAACACACTGGTTAAGCAGTCCAACCCCAGGAGCTAGAAGTTGGAGGCTACCCTAAACTATGGATATTCATAAATCAATGGATAGTAGAACACCAGCAATATTGTTGGATGGATGTGGGGAACACATGATATGGATAGTTATGCAAAGTGAGGAGGATCATACAGCCCATTCAATATGAATTTACACAAAAGGGTAGATGGAGGATGTACTAACCATAGGTATTAGCTACCCTTATAAGGGGAGTAATAAGATTCTGAAACCCTCATGCCTATATTAGTGTCAGAAAAGGCTGAACACTCTGCACTGACGGGAGCCCATAGGAAGAAAGCACTGATCTGACTGATCTCCAAGTAAACCATCTGAATTTTAAAAAGCCCCCTTGTGAGGATCACACCCTGAGGTGAGATAGAAAGGGCATATCCAGATTGGAGGGGAAAAACAATCATGGAGTCTTTAAGTCCTATACCTGTTTTGAACTTTGGAATAATTTTGTTCATAGAATAAGTAAGAAAATGGAGGAGATAATATAGCAGTTATTTATTTATTTGTTTATTTCTTTATTAGCACTGGTTTACTGTGATGGTTCAATTAGGTATGCAGAGTAACAACATATCAGAAGAGGCCTGGAAGAAAAGCTACATACAGAAAATACATGAAAAACAGATAATACAGAAATACAGATAACACAACAGAAAGCATAGTACAAAATATAAATTATTAACAAATATTCAATATTGACTAATATATAAACATATCAGATTATACACAGTTAGCCAGTAGGATAAATTGTCAAGAGTCATATAGGATCATAGGAGGTTAGTAGGCTAATGGCCCTGGGGCCCTTACAAGCCTAGCTGAGAGTTTATCTCCAAAAAAGAAACCTCAGTCAGCACCTGTTACCCCTGTCAGTGAGGAACACAGGTGGGATCCCTGGGACAAATTTATGGTTTCCCATCCACTCATGAAGAGGGTCAGTGAGGTACTCTGTTTGACATGTATGAGAAGTCCATCCCAAACACTGGGCTGCCTCTGGGATACAAACTTGTCTCTTAAGCATGATTTGTTGATGTCGCATATTAGATTTAGGCCTTGGTGACAGTCTCAAAGAAGTTAACCAGGTTCAACAAGCAAGATCCACCCTTGATGAATCCGAACTGGGTGGGGTCAAGTGCTTGGATATTGCCTATGCCATTGTTTATGTGATCCATAATAATACGCTCCATGGCTTTAAATATCAGACTTGTTAAGATAATGGGTCGATAGTTTACAGGGTCGGTAGTGGCACCACCTTTGTGCAAGGGGATGACAATGGAAGTTCTCCACTCTGCTGGAATGAAGCCTGCACTTAAGCTGTGGTTGAATAGGGTGTTCAATGACAGAAAAACAAAAAGACTTCAAAAACCACAAAAAGAAAAAAGGAATGGCACCAACAGCAGACTAGGCTATTGTTAAAACAGAAATACTTTACTTGTTAGCGCTTTCATGCAGAAGAATCTCCGCACTTCTTCAGACCGTCTGAAGAAGTGCGGAGATTCTTCTGCATGAAAGCACTAACAAGTAAAGTATTTCTGTTTTAACAATAGCCTGGTCTGCTGTTGGTGCCATTCCTTTTTTCTTTTTGTGTTCAATGACAGAGCTAGGTATTGCTGGAGATGATGCATAATACAGTCTGGGATACTATCAGGTCCCATGGGAGCTGTGTTCTTTGCCTTGGATAGGGCCTATAACACCTGATCTATGGAAATGTGGGGTGCGAAACAAATATTGCAGATGTCGAATGGGCCTTTGGCGAGGGACGGGCGGGGTGAAGTTTGCACTGAATCTATCTGCTAGCAGGTTGTGGTACTGTTAAGTACTAATTCAGAACAAACCTGGGCTTTGCCATGGAGGTTCCTGACATAACTGAAGAAGGCTTTGTGATTTCCCTTTGTTTCAGAGGCTAGTTTGAAATCATAACTGATTTTGGAGGATTTCACTAGTGATCTAATTTGCTTGTTGAGGCTGAGGAGAGAGTTTTTACAATTTGGAATGTGGTCCTTGTTAACATTGGACAACAGGTTCTTCCTTTTGTTGTAAAGCCTGTTGATAAAGGATGTCCACCAGACAAGTTTGTGTTTCCTTTAGGAGCAGGTTTTAGTTCTGTTGGGTATGGCTGAGTCTATACAGTTGTACAGGTGCTTATATGCTGCATTGGCGTACTCCTCAGCATAGTTGTCTACATCCTCTGAGGGGGGCATTTGTGTGAAGCTATTGATACCCTCCCTTAGCAGGTTGTCTTCAGCTTTTGAGAAAGTTTTTTAACCTGGTTACAGCTGGGGTGGGGGGTGGGATAGAAACTTCGAATGAGACAGACCGATGATCTGATCTCACCAGGGAAGAACATGCTAGAGGAGTGGTGCAGCAGTCGCCCATGTTCATGAGAACCAAGTCCAGACTGTTATCTCCCCTTGTGGGGGATGATATAAGCCTGTCTATTGCATTAGAACTGATGAAGTCAAGGAATCGTTGGGTGAGTGCATTAGTGCAGGAATAATTCACCAAGTCTATAATGGGGTAGTTGATGTCAACAAGGATCTGGGTGTTAGGGTGAACCTTGATGGAGTCAAGTAGGTCCAGGTAGGAAGAGTGGGTGTCTTGAGTCATGTAGGGGTGTCTATAGCTGGCTATATATCAAAAGTTTATTGCTGTATAATGTATGTATCAGAAGTGTATTGCTGTATAATGATTAAGCAATTGATTCAGAGTCAAAAGAGAAATAAGAGGTACAATATTGAAAGATTTCAGAAGATATGAGTAGGCAGTAGTCACTGAGAAGTGTGACTGTGTAAGTATAAGAGAGCAAAGAAACAGACCTATAACATGGATAATATTAATTCATCCCATTAGCAGCAAGTGTATGCAGAAACTGAAGGGAGGCAGTCTTTCCATAATACTTCCTCTCTACAATTTTTGCATATGTCTGGACAGGTAGGCCTAACCTAGTGTAGAAGAGAAGCATAGTAAGGAGTCCATGAGGTACTTCTTCAGTTGGAGTTTGAAAGATGTATTAGAACTGATTTGTTTAAGGGCTAGAGGTAAGGAGTGCCATAGTACAGACACATAGCATATGAGTCAGCTGCACAGCCATTACAATTAGTTGCTTGGAAAAGTAGTTTATTATTGGAGTAGAAAGATCTGTTTGGGGAGTTACCGCCACTGAAGCTTCCAGTGACTTGGTGATGAAATTCGCACACAGTCATTGCAGTTGTTTGTATATAGACAAGATGGAATCCCAGATTCTAGCTAGATATTAATGGTCGGATACCATAAAAAGAATTGAATTTTTTTTTCTGGGTGCTCTGAATGTGAGAAGACAGCTCCCAAGCCAAATTTTAGAAATATGTCTTGCACCCATATCTATAATAGAAGTTCCTTTTGGAAATAGTGTGAGGTTTCTACTAAGGTGCAGGGGTATTTCAGTGACTATAGATTATACTGTAGAATTCCCAGAAGTAATCCTTCTTAGAAAAGCCATTTCTAAACCTGTAGCACACGTTAGTTATGTTATTCTCAAAAAGGATACCAGCAGAAATGCTTATAGATAAATACTCTCCTTTATGTGTAAAATCATGCAC
The DNA here is from genome assembly GCF_019279795.1 of Protopterus annectens. NCBI lineage: Eukaryota > Metazoa > Chordata > Ceratodontiformes > Protopteridae > Protopterus > Protopterus annectens. The sequence goes on along the minus strand of NC_056737.1, from coordinate 1,657,365,118 downwards.
TAGCTCTGCCAGTGCTTTAAAGGGAAGCAGCTTAAAGCCTCCATATATACTCCTCAGAATGATGCTTGGTAGGGTGCAGTAATATGTCCTTAAAGTCAATGCTCTTAAAGAGGCATTGAAGAAGATGGGAAGACTGGTATCAGCTCATCCTACATCTTATATTTACAAAGAGTCAACAGGGTTTTGCTTCCCTGAACACCCTAGATGATTATTAGACATTGCTGAGACACACAGGAAGACTACCAAAACCACTTTTTAGACTTACTGCGTTACATCAGTCTCAAAGGCCTTCTGAAGATGGTCACACATATTTTTCATGAACATATGGAAAGAGTGCAAGACTTCAATCTGATATATTTAACAGAAATTCTGAAATCAGAGAATTCCAGGTCAGGGACCAAGTTTTAGATGTGATGCCCTCAGGCAAAAATCAGTTCCTAATTAAAGCAAGGACACTCCAAAATCAATCAGCATGTTAATTAGTGAACAATAAAGTGACATTTGGAGCAAACGTTCCACAGACATATTTTTAAGCTATGGAGGGAGGTAGAAGCCATCACTGTTAATTTAGCAATTGATTATGCCACGAAAAAGAAAGAAGGGTAATATTCATACCTGAGATGCTAATAAATGACAACCTTTCTAAACCCCCAAGACAAGAGATATGAGAGGTCTTACTCTGAAATAAAGAAATTTCTTTGGAACTGCCTGGCAGGAATACACTTATTAAATATCCCCCACAAACTATTCCTGAAGAGAAAATCCAGTTATAACCTTACAAGACAACAGAATCCTAGAAAGAGGCCAACTGAGAAGAAGTATAAGATGCTCCAATGAGGAGTAATTAAAGAAACTAAAAGTGAGTGGAATGGCCAGCTAGTCCTCGTCTCAAAGCCAGATTGCACCATCATTTTTATAATGATTTAAGGAACAGTATCAGCAAATTGAACAGGTAGCCATGCCCAGTGAAGGTTAGTTAACAGAGTGGTTAGGGAAGGCAAGGTTCCTTATTACCCTGTAGTGGCAGATTCTATAGAAGTTAAATGATAGAGTGCCTTCTCTATTAGTGATGGGCTATATTAATACTTCCATTTGGTCTCCATATAGTTTAATGACTTGATCCTCCACTCAGCAGAGTATTACTCACATCTCCACATGATCGAGTCTAGATTCCTGAAATAAGGTAGGCTTAAAGAAAATACTAAAAAATGCAAAGTCGAAATGACAAGCACAATGCATCTGGGGTATATAAATGAGAAACGGTTGATAAAACCCTAGAGGGAAAAGACTGCATCAAAGAAAGAATGGCCATTTCCCAGACTATGAAGCAGGTAAAATATTTTAAGGGCATATGACTTTTGCACATTTTCCCTGCATTGTGCACACCTTTCTTATCTTGTGAAAGGGAAGATGTCCAATAAATGACAGTGTGCTTTGAAGCTGGGGATGCAGCCCAAGACTTTAAATAGATTTTTTTGCAAATATGCAGCAACAATAAGGTCCCTTGATTTCTCTAAACCATTTTTAATGCATATGGTTGCAGCAGGGGTGTCTTGTCTCCGAATGTAGAGGACAAATGACATCCTATTTACTGTCTGAACAGAAAACTGAATAAAATGGAAACTATATATTTAAGCCATAGAATGAATAAACCTAGCCATTAAGTGGGCAATATGTGTTGATGCTATTCCTTTTTAAGTAAAGAATTTACCCTGTTTAATGATAATGAACCATTAACACTGTTACAGCAACAGAAGGAAGGCAATGTAATGGTTTATCGGTTGGCCCTGACCTCAATCATTTAGCTTAAAGATACATTATCAACCTGGTGCCCCAATCCACAATGCAGACAGTCAGTTGATGGCTTAAAGACTTTCTGTGTTGCCTGAAACTTGAGGTTTCAAGTTTGGAAGAGGGTCTTCTCTAGCACACTGTGATGGTATCACCTGATAAGGGTATTTTTAGGGTGGCAGAAAGAACGTTTTGTATATGATTGTGAATGAAATATCTGAATTTCAGAAAAGCTCTCCACTTTTGTACTTACATAGCACATTGTACGTGTTTGCAAAAGAGATATCTGATGACAGAAAAAAATGCCTATTACTGTATAACATACTGCTTATGCTGGAATGCAACATCTTGCTATCCCTTAAAGGAGAATACTTGGAAAAGGACTGTGAGTGACCCCAGCTGCAACCCAGACCCTTTTTAAAGAGTGAGATAAGTAGCCCATGTTAGAAGCCACTGAAAGAATATCCAGAGGTGTCTGGAGACAAATAACTAAAAGAAAAATGAGCCACAGACCCAAGAGCCAGCTCTGAGAAACCGCAACCATAGCAGGTTGGAATTCCAGTGAAGGGTCTTGTAAGGACTTTACATATAACCTGCAAGTATGATTGTATTCTGTGGGATACCTAAATGCATGTGTGATACTCTGATTTTTGTACATAGTGTAAAAAATCGGTACCAGAAAGATTTCTTTGTTGTTGTTGTTCTTGTCAGGATGAAAACAGTATTATCATTTTCTTTGACAAAGTAAACCTTACATCTTATTTTGACAATAAACACTTGATATCAGCTGTGGGCATGTGTGTGTGTGTGTGTGTGTGTGTGTGTGTGTGTGTGTGTGTGTGTGTGTGTGTGTGTGTGTGTGTGTGTGTGTGTGTGTGTGTGTGTGTGTGTGTGTGTGTGTGTCTGTATGTGGTTCCAGTGAACAAATGTTACAGATAGTGTTGCACACTATAAGTCTGTGTGTGTGTGTGTGTGTGTCCGTGTGTGTGTGTGTGTGTGTGTGTGTGTGTGTGTGTGTGTGTGTGTGTGTGTGTGTGTGCATGTGGTTCCAGTGAACAAATGTTACAGATAGTGTTGCACACTATAACTGTGTGTGTGTGTGTGTGTGTGTGTGTGTGTGTGTGTGTGTGTGTGTGTGTGTGTGTGTGTGTGTGTGTGTGTCTGTCTGTCTGTATGTGGTTCCAGTGAACAAATGTTAGATAGTGTTGCGCACTATAACTGTTTCCAATGATTTTGAAAGTCATTATTAAAAAAAAAAGTTCTGTTAGTGAGTATGTAAAGACTACATTTGTTTCCAGAAGAAGATTATGAGACTCACCATATTAAATAAGTTTCATTTATTTAAAGTTGCAGCATAAGTCATCCATTAAAACGAAAAAGAATCTGATAAGTCTTGTGGTTACTAAATCACATAACAGAGTGAACTTCAGTGATAAGAATAGACTTAATTTTAATTTGGAGTCTTGGTGACCTTGTATGTTCTGTAACCTTTTAATGCACTCTTAGAAGGAAACTTTAATGTTCTTAACAGTATGCTCCTATTAATGGAGTTGTTCTTAAAATGTGTTAGCTGTAGCTCATGAATCATTCTCAGCATGATTAAGGCATGGACACTTATGTGACTAAGGATTATATTCCTAGAAGCAAATGTCTTGTTTCTGCTTCTTTTAAGTTTTCAGAACAGACTGTTTTATACTCATGATTGATTTTATTTTTATGCCACCTGAAACAGAGCAGTTAATCTGCTTTATGTTTCTAACCCTGAAATACATCATTCTAAAATTTAATATGTCATGTCATGCATGATGGTGATAACACTGAGTGCCTTAAGGCATTCATAACCTAGACTTCCTACTACACTACTGTGTATAGAAATATATATGTAGCATCCGAGTAGACCTTTACCCCACCTGTAAGTGTATGTACTTCATATACCATGGATCTCTGATGTTATGGTTTGAAATCCAGAAGATTACAGTATCCTTTGTGCTAATCTAGGAAATAATATGCCATCACTATTTTTATAATTCTACTCTGTGTGATTTAGACCAGCAGTCACTCTTTATTTCATTATGTTCTAACCAAGCCATGTGTCTGTGAAAGTTTGGTTATGGCTGACCCTTTCAGGGTTTAGAGGTTTGTAATAATATGTCTGAAGCCATTTATTCATATGAAAATTAGCCATCAACAATTTCACTTTTATTTGGCAGAGCTCAAAGCAGTGTTTTAGAATAACAGTTACAATGCACTTCCTAAAAGAAACAATTACCATTGGATGCAGCATACAAAGCTGATTTAAATGTTTAAACAGAGGTAAGCCACATCAAATTTCTACATTGAAATACCATGCATTTCTTATAAAACATTTGCATTAGCTACAAAGCTATAGTAAAACATGGAATCTGGTTTTAAATAATATTCACAAAGTAGTGCAAAGTAATGTTACTTTAAATGATCTAACTATAGGTGCAAGCCCCTACACCTTCATACATGTGCCATCTTAGTAGAACCAGCTATAAGGTTGCATAACCTCTTGGTCATTTATTAATTTCCTTGTCTTCAGCTCATTTGTTGAAGATGTCTTAAATCCTTGAGTCACTGACAAAGCATGACAATAATGAAGCTATCAAGTATCATTATCCTGCAGTATGTCAAGGGTAGGAAGGATTATTTTTCTTTTTAGTAACAATATATATTAGTGTTTAACAAAGCAGGGTCCATTAAAAACTGCTTCTCTGAATTAAAAAAAGAGAGAAAAAAAGAAAATGTAGTAGAGGTGTCCTGTTGTCCACACGTTTCCTATTTTCTGAAAGAGCTTACCCTCTTGGAATAACTTTAGCATTTACTTTTTTTTATCATGTTCCCTACTTCCTCCTCCTTTCTTCAAGACTGTGGGTTTCAAGTTCCAGTGATGTTTCTTTATCTACTTCTATTACAGACAATTTGGCCGTGTTGCCTTCTATTGTATAGTGTCTATCATGTGTTTTTGTAATAACAGTAATAAGGTCTCTATAACAAAAAATATATCTCCAAATGGGCCTGATGATAACCTGCTGTTTCCCTTAGGGATCTCCATTTTATGCATGCCAGCACTTTGTCTGGTCCTACTATACAGCTCCCCACTCCTTATATAGTTTTAAACAATCTGACATGAACGCTCTCAGGTCCCAGTCAACTTTGTTTAATATCATTGACTCCCCTCCATTTCTGTGCTCTCTTTACCTTGCCCCACTTTGATTAGTTTTGGACTGTCCTCAAGTCTCCATGCATACCACTATTCCTTCAGTCTTGCTGAAACACATTCTTCTTCTGTAGATCCTAGCTCATGTTAACATTGCTGTCTAACATTCTGTTATCAGCAAAAAAAAAAAAAAAAGTATAGTTTCCCTCTAGACCTTCTAAAATGTCACTCGTCTAGATTACAGTACCAAAATCCAGTAGCACCACCAAAGTACGCTGCAGTGCACAAATTAGAATTGGTGGTGCTACTGGATTTTGGTACTGTTTTCTTATTTTTATCGGTAACACTGCACATAGACTGAACAATGGAATTATCCAGCAACCTGTATTCTGCTGATTCAGTCACTCAGAGGGTAGTGACTGATATAACTACAAGCAACGTTAACCCTGTTCTGAAGCTTAATTTGGACAGCACAAAGTTATTGATATCCGTTGATTCAACAAATGACTTACGTTTTGAAGAAATATTCAAAACAATGGAGAATGCAGCCTACCTCTTAAAGCGTTTGCAATGGCAATGCTTCCACATGGAGGCATGCCTTCATCACCAGCTGATTCCCCGTGGGCTCTGAGCTAAATGTATACCTAGCTACGGAAATACCTACCCGGAATTGTTAGCTAAATGGCAGGCGATCAGCATCCACACTAGCTTCAGTTACATGAAGCTACTTATTTACTTTTTTAAGCCACAAGAAGAAGAGATTAATAAAGTCATTGAAAGTAAAAAAAAGAAGCTAGAATCTGCAGATTTGTCTGAACCTAATTTGCATAGGTTGGAGAACTTGCAAGACAAACTAGCAGCCTATGAAGTGAAATTGAAGGAACAGAAGAGCCAGAAGTTACTAAGGGATTATAATGATATTAAACAAGGCCACCTTTTTGAATGGCCTAGAGGCCCTAGGCAGGGTGACAAGAGGAGTGAGAATGAGGTCACTGCAGCCAACCAGATGCATAAGAGGTGAGATGAAACACGCCATGAAATGACAGTTAGAGCTAAGGTCCATCAAGTGAATGGAGCCCATACTGATATAGATGTAACCAATGGGAGTGTGTGTGCTCACAATGATGATATATAATGTTTGACTGAAGGAATCCTTGATGTTCCCTTGGAGCAAGTTAATAATACAACAAATGCTCCTAATCCTACTTGTACGAATGAATCATCCTCTATGCCCACTATACAAGCAGGAGCCATACCCAAGAAAGGATCGCTACATCTCCCTATTGAACAGCAACTTCCTTTTTTAATACATGTGAAGGAGCCACCTGTAGGCAAACCCGCAAGCGAGAAAGGAAGAGAAGGAAAGGTCTGTGATGAATTCATTAGTTGTTAATATCTTGAATAGTATTCTGAAAAAAGAGTTTGTTACTCTACTTGAGAAAGGATTAAGTTTTATACCAGCTTTACGTTCACCTCTGCATGAGTTTGTGACTGATATAAAGTGTTTTGGATGTAATGTGACATTAAAACATATTTTTGGGTCCAATGTTAGATCAGATCATGACTCTGAAAGACCACCTAGGAAGCCTAGAACATTTGTTCCAGTAAGCCATCCTATGGTTGAGATTTTTATGTGCTTATGTGAGCAAGAACTAGCCAAAATTAGAACAGATGGCAAAAGTAAACACTATCAGAATTTGATCAAAGAATAATTGGATGCTTTAAAAAAACTTCATACTAGAGAGGATTTAACCATTAGACCAGCTGACAAAGGAGGAGCTGTAGTGGTGATGAGTACGGATGATTATAACGAAAGTATGTTGGATATGCTCAGTGATCGAGCAACATACTTAAGAATTATGAATAAAGATGTTGATGTGATGAAAAGGAGGATAGAAGATGTACTTTAGGAGATGCTTATAAATAGGAGTATACCAAAGGAACTATATGAATTTTTTGTAGTAGAACATCCTGTCATACCTATCATTAATGGACTTCCAAAAATTCATAAAAAACAGCTCTAAACCACCCATGCATCCCATAGTGGCATGCCGAGGATGGTCAATGGAACCCCTCTCAGTCTTTTTGGAAAATGAGCTGAAAAAGCTATTGAGTGATTATAAGAACATAGTGAAAGACATGGCACAGTTCCTACAGCATTTACAGGAAGCCACTACTAACATCTATGACTTCTCCCATTTGCTATTAGTCACTATGAATGTTCATAGTTTTTTTACATCGATTCCTAACTTATATGGTGTTGAAGCCATAAGAGATTTGTATAGAGAAAGGATATTAGACTCCTGTGTTGTCTGCAGCCTATTGGAACTGGTGCTAGAGAACAGTTTATTTGTTTATAGAGATAGCTACTATTGGCAGAAGGGGGGGTAGCTATGGGTACCCCCTGCGCTAATAGCTATTCTAATCTCATGTTGGCCCAGTGGGAAGAGCTATGGGCACTGAATGTAAACTTCCAATGGAAAGGGAATGTGCTCCTCTGTAATAGATTTGTGGATGACATTATGATTCTATGGGCTGGAAGTGAGGAAGAAGTCCAAAATGTTGTGGATTTTTTAACACAAACTACTTTGTTTCTAAAATTCGATGTTAAGATGTCCAGAACAGATATTGAATTTCTGGATGACAAGATCCTATTGGACCCTATTGAAGGGATAAACACTATGCTGTATTGGAAACCTATGTGGAGGAATCATATGGTGCATTTTTTCAGTATGCACCCGAGACATATTTTCCACAATATGATTGACAACCAAGACACTCGAGTGTCCAGGCTTTGTACTCAGGATGATACTTTTTCTCATGGAAAGCAATAAACTGTTACAAGGTTTCAAGGATCATGGTTATAGGCCAGCCAGAGAAGGAATAACAATAGATTGTGCAAGAGATCTGAGAATGAATAAGGGTAGACCCTACTAATCTCAACAGTATATCAATGGAATGACAAGTGAAGTGATGAAAGATGATAGAACATATCCTAATTTAGGGCAGGGGACCATGTGGGTCAGCCTTACTTACAGTAGTGATAATTGTACAATATGTGAAATAATCAAACAATACTGGCCTGTGTTAACATCAGACAATAGATTGAAAGAAATAGTAGGGATCACACCTCATTTTAATTTTAAGAACGAGAAAAACCTAAAGAGGTTGCTTTGCAATAAAAGCTGCAAAGCCAAAAGGAATGAACATACATGTTCTGGTAAACGGAAATGTGGTAGTTGTAAAGCCTGTACTGTTATCAATACCAGTAATGTTTTTACACATCCAGTTACAGGAAGAACATACCAGCTTTTTGGAAATGCAAACTGTAATAGTACAAACGTGGTATATGTTGCTACCTGTACTTTTTGCTCATGTTTCTATGTGGACAAAATTAATAGGATATTAAAAGAAAGAATTTTTAAGCACCAATCTGATATACGCATTAAGGTTGTTACGATTGCGTTGTATGCTCATATTCGAGATAATGCCACCCATACATTTAGATTTATGGCCCTTGCGATGGTTCATCCAACTATAAGAGAAGGGGATGTAACAAATCAAACAGAAATGGAAGAATCTAAATGGATAATGGACTTAAGGGCTAATTATTTCCCAGGGCTTAATGGTGTTGTTCCACTTAAACCGTTTCTGAAGGAACGAAGATTGACTTTTTGCCATTAAGGAAGTTTATTATATATTTATTATTTTTTACATTTTATCCATCTTTGTTACAGATGTCAGCTCTGTAATAGTCCATCTGTATACTTTCTATAGAACAGGTTTTTATGCATCCTTTCATTTCTTTCAGAGATGTGAACATGACATCTTTTAAGTTTGGAGTTATAGTGTATTCTGCTATCAATGGGTGAGTTTTGTGTCTATTTTGTTCATAATATGAATTCTGAGTGTTCACCAGACTTCTATGCGATGATAATAGTTATTTGTTTGTTGTATATCAGGTTGTGACTGTTGCTTCTTTAATATTATGGTTGTGAACCTGCTATGTTAACATTATGAGCTCTGAGTTTTTAACAGATTTACAAGCTGTGTAATGGTTATGACAGCAGTGTTTTATTTATTTACTATAAGTTTTAATATTCTATGCTGATTGTCTTTAACAAAATGTAGTTTTGTTCTAAGCTTGGATCTAAGTTATTTTAAAATATGTTTTTGTTACAAGTGTACTATGCAAATGGGGAGTAAGTGTTGTTATGTTTCATTGCCTCATTTTTAATTGCTTAATTGCCTTTTAACTGGATTGGTTAGCTGGTTCTTAAATAGTTGTGTGTATGAATTGTTTTCAGGGTCTGAGGAAGGCACACGCTGAAAGCGCTTATCCTGTACTTGTTTTTGTTGCATTAAAGTTCCAGTTTTATGTCTATGGTGTTACGCTCCTTTTTTGTTTAATTCTAACTTGTCTAGACTACACAATTGTTTAATCAGAACTATAAAAACTACAGTTGAAATAGTTTGTTAATGACCAAATGGCTGAAAAACATATTGCATTTCAGCCACGTAAGGAAAAGAATAGTTTGGAACACAGAGGCATTTTCAGAACAAGTATCACCCCAATCACAGCAAACTGTGAAGACCATACTTCTAATTATTGATGTATTTTGGAGCATGGCTCAGAAGCTTGAAGTGATTCACAAAGGTGTGATCACAATGGGGCAAGATGACATACATGGTCTTGCCACATTGTGTTAGCTATACATTCCATTTATGCAGTATATATGCAGACATTCACCCCAACCCTCATCATAAGCTTTACATGGAAGCAGCACCAGAAGAGTACTGGTTGGTTCCAATGAGGTAAAACTAAAGGACCAGCAGATGGATATATTGTAATGATTGTAGGATTGCTACCGCAGTCACCTCCCTCCCCTGCTAATATCTTGCTCAGCAGATAGTGTGAATAGCATGTTAGAGCTATTACACCCCCACCCCCCCAAAAATCCCATTGCTTTGTAGGAAAAGCACTTCTGTCGATCAGTTACCCTACTATGCAGGCAAACCTGATACCACAGAACAACCTTGTCCCATCCCCACACACTGAATAAGCTCCTGTCAGTGATGGCTTGTACAACACCAGATCTTCTCAATACCATAATATGGTAATCACACTGTGTTACAACTTTATGCCTAATAACTGTTATGATTACATACTGTAGCACAGCCCAGTAGTATACAACTTGTTACTGTACACATAGCTACTTGGTAAGTTACATTGTATCTGTATGGGTATTCAGTGCTCCCTTTCACTATAAACAGAGGGGTATATAAAATGCTTTGGTGTACTAAATGTACCTGTGTACTTTCCTTAAAATCAGGACTGGAATATTAAGCTGCTGGAGGTTAAAGTCCTTGGTGGTCTACTTAAACATTGTGTGTGAGATGCATTGACATATCTGTACACTATGTTCATAAACAGGTTATACCTTGCTATACCCTGCTTATAAATATCAGGGCGAATTAAAGCTGAATAATGCATGTAAATAAAAGTGGCTTGCAAAAAATAAACTAATGTCCCGCTATTTCCCAAATGCATTTGGCCTAGATTCAGTCTTTAAATAAACCCTTCTCCTCATACTGCATTATTCCTCTAGCATTACCCTATGCCATATTCTTCATACATACATTAACTCCAATGTCCTACATTAATTGTTTCCAAAATGTCCAACTTTGTCTCATTCTGGTATACTCTCAAGTAGTCATGCATAAAAAAGGGAAAAAAAGTGTAAAATTAATTTGTATATGAATGTTTGCCATTATCTGTAATTGGAATGCCCTGATAAAATCAAAACTATCAACAAATGGATATTTTTAGAAGAGGTAACTGATAAAATAGCTTTTGATGGGTAGGCCTTTGGGAAAATGGAATAGTCTTTCCAAAAGTTAATGGAAATTAAGTCTATATCTTGTTTTAAGTTACCACTACAAAGGAGTCCATCGATGAATTGCAGAAATGCTTTGCCAACGTAAAGAGTAGTTTTACTGCAGCCATGATATCCTTCTCAGATAGTCTATATTTAGTTTTAGCATTTTCTGCAAACTTTTGAATATTATTATTTTTCTTTTTTCGTTTTCCCAGCTACAAGGAATAGAAACATCTATATATACCTCCCAACTGTCCAGATTTTCTCAGAATGTCCAGATTTTCCTCGTGTTTTTGTTATTTTTTCCAAAAATTATGGTTTTCTTACAAATCTTTGGGAAATCCTTGAGGACTGAAGTCAGAAAATAATGACAGAAATTTGAGTTTTAGACATTATATCAATTATAAATCAACTTTCTAAGTTTGTAAGAGCAATATTTAAGAACTGGCCCTATTTTTGGGCCTTTGTCTCCCACCCCTCCATTATTTATAGCTTTGTTCTAGATTTCTTGTTCTAAGAGGTTGAGAGTTATGCATCTATATTTCTCAGGACACCTTATTTTCCCTTTTCCCTCAGTCTTTGTCAGGAAGTTAGTTAAGTTACTGACTTATTTAATGGATGTCAGAGTGAACCCCACTCGTATGTTTAATATGCATGAAGGAGTACTCTTTTTAATTGTACTAAATCTGTTTGACTAAACGAATCTGAGGAAAAATACAACATATTCCCCTTCCATTTTTCCTGATGTTATAAATACTGTTTACATTTTCTTTCTTTCTTTCTTTCTATCTTTCTTTCTTTCTTTCTTTCTTTCTGTGAATTTGTTAACAAGGGTAGAACATACAGGTGGACCATTTTCAGAAACAGCCAAGGGTATATATTATACACAGTTATATAATCAAAGTAAGTTATGCACACTTACTGTGAAGAGTTATTGAAGGTTACACAAACACAGAAAGTCATGCATAAAATGATAACAATGACTGCCTCTGTTCATAAATTGCTATTGTTGATATGCTATATAACATTTTTTCAAATGTATGAATATATGCAGTCAAAGTCAGAGGTCATATAGTAAAAGGGGGGGGCAGGAAGTGGGGCATTAGTCTATTCATTAAGTCACAAGTTAAATAAAGTACTGCATTTATTGAAAACAGATGGCATAAATTGTGACCTATTGTATTAGGTTATGGTTTCCTTACTAAAGCAGCTATAGACAGCAGCTTTGTATATAAAGGTCTAGCTTCTCTCCAAAATTCTTGGCATTTGGAACGTGGCTGAATTTCTGCTAGGCGGAATTCCCAAATACAGTGAGTAACATTAGAGAAACTATGGTCTGATATATTTCAACTTGTCAAAAGCATCTAACACTAAATAGGATCCCATTAAGGTGACTGTTTTCAATGCTGTGTCGCAATAACAAATTGACAAATCATGAGCGACTCTTAAATCTGGAATTTGACCATGTATTTATAGTTACAGAGACTTGGTTTAAATGTAAAGAAAGCACACCCTCAATACCTGGGGTTTGCACCTCCTATACCCTCAGACCAGATGGAAACTACAGTGGTGTTTCCATATGTGTCAGGGGCATCATCCCATCTAGACTACTTCCCAGAGACCTGCAAATGGAGCTTCCAGAACTTCAGTTTACATGTTTCAGAGCCCCCCCCCCTCACAAGTCCTCAGATGATAATGTTAGAGTCATAAAAGTTTTAGATGAAATTTGTATAAGCAACTACTCCATAATGCTGGGTGACTTCAGTTACCCTCCCCTAAACTGGTGCACCTACAGCTCCAACATAGGGTATGCCAAGACACATTTGAATCTGATAGACATTAATTCCTTGCATCAAATGGAGAATGAGCTGACTAAGCAGCAAATATTTTCAATCTCATTCTCACAAATTTTGTCTCTACCTGTTTTTATCCTACTATTTCCTTCTTCAGTTATGTTAGACCATAAACTTATGACATTTCTGCTCAGAACCACCATACTCCCTGTAATCAACATCACCATATTTAAGGACTTAAGAAGGGTTACCCTTAGACAATTATATACTGAGATCTCTAAATTTACCCTTGATGTCACCAAAATTTCTGCAGACACAAGAACCAAATTCACTAATTAGTGTTCTCCCTAGTTAGACAAATACATAGATCAAGCAGTCTCAACTAGTGCCAAATTACAATGGGAGATTTAAAACAACCCCCTCCCCTGTGGTCAACTGACTTAAATAAACTTTATAACAATAGAAAAAATCCTTAAACTGTTCAGTAAGGCTAGAACTCCACAGAATGAGGATAGTACAGATATAGCCCCACGAAACTGAAAAGAACTATATGGACCAGTAAAGCATTCCATGATCCGATATTAGGTTACAATTCTTTCTTAGCCATGTTAGTAAACTAAGAAATGACACTCAACATTGCTCTGGACTGTTCTTTAATGTAACCCCATGTTTGATACCAATGACATCAGAAACATACTAGCAAATAAGTTCAGCACAGCCTATTCAAACAATACTCATCCGAGCACCTGTTATAAGTAAGGAATGTGTTCTTAAGACATTAAAGACCAATAACAATCCCGGCATTGGTCCTGGCAATATACCTGAGTTATTACTGAACAGCGTTAAGCATGTTCTTTCAAAACTTCTCCATAAATTATTTAATCTAAGTTTAATCCCAATCTATGCTCCTGAAAGTTATGCCCCTCACAAGAGTTGCCCTACTACTGACCCTAGAAATAATAGACCAGTCATCCATGTGAGTCTGATCTGTAAAGGTATGGAGTGGACTTCTGATTATGATATCAAGAATTGTGTTAAGCTTGACCCACAACAATTTTGATTTATTAAGGGGACAAATCTTATTAACTTCTTTGGCAGGATCACATAAGCTGTCGTTAGTGGCCATGCTGTTCATACAGCTTATTTTGATCAGGTCAAATCATTCAATAGCATACCTCATGGCAGCATTGTAAGGAAACTCTCTGTCTTAAACATAAATCCTTATATGGTAAGAGGGATAGTAAATTGGGTAAAAGATAGAACCCACAAAGCTTGTGAAGCAGTTGCCACTACAAATACTGCTAAGGTAGATGGTGGGTTTCTTCCAGGATCTGTACTGGACCCTCTTTTATTCATCATCTACTTCTGTAATCTCAAAAGTGATAACCAGGGCCTCTGATTAATGAAACTTGTAGATGACTGCAAACTGTGTGTAATTGTCAAAACCCACTCAGATTTTTGTACCCTTCAGGAGGAGCTTACCTTTGTTAATACTTATTATATAGATAATGACCTTAAACTGAGTACAAAAAGTATAGCATTATTTATTTCAGAAAACAAGAATTATTCACAACAGATAGTATGAGTAGTATTGCCTTACTTAACAAAATTATATCAGAAGCAGACATTTGTGTTGAGAGTCCCTTCCCTTTCCTTTGATAATCACATGGCAGCAGTAATCAGGAATTCCTTCTACTTAGCATAACTTAATAGCAAAGAGCATTTTGTCTAGATCAATAGATATTATTGTTCACTTATATTCAGCTCTGATCAGACAGATTATAGGCCATCCCTTGATCTGATATTAGGTGTATCAGAAATACCTTACTCAACTTATCAACAAATTTGAAAAGCCGAAGAGTTTTTTAACCAAAAAGATCTCTGGTCTTAAAAATGTTAGTTACCAGGACAGCCTGGAATCTCTGTCCTTGTGCTCTGAGTTTTCTGAGAGGTGATCCATGCCTCATCTATTGTGCAATAAGAGATCTATTATCTTGAATTTGTATACTGTGTCTCAGTTCATAAAACAACAGAAGGATGACTAGAACTAGAGACCTGAACTTTCATAAGCAGATGGAACATGATAGATATATACATCACCCAGCATGTCCCCTGGAAAAACTTTTTCTGCAGATTAAGCAATATGATTCAGTGTCTTCCTTCAGAGCAGACCTTGAGAAATGGATGAGTTCTGTTAAATTTACATTAGGACTAACTCACCTCTTCCTTCATGAGAAAAAAAAATAAAGCCTGAGGACGGGTATTGGCAAGGTGTACACAGTCATTAGAATGTGAATGGCCTTGAAACTCATGTGACTCACTCTCTGCTAGTGTACAATCATGCCTTACTTAATTGCACTAAAACAATGTAATGCTGAAAAGCAATTCTTTGTCTTCCCACCTCTTCTTTCCTTTATTCCTCCTCCTTTCAGTGTCTCACAACTAATTATCCCTATCTCCATCATGTACGGAGTCTTTTTATATAAACATACCCATTTAAAGCCTGCTGTATACCAGCAAATCCTGTTTCTAATGAAAATGTCTGGGTCATGATCTGTTTTAATAACAGATGAGATATTCAGGAAGAACAGCATTCTATATAATACACACATGCATCTATTCAGTCTGTCCACAGCATTCACTCTGGCAGCCCATAATATTCCACTGCTTTCTTCCAAAATTCAGCCAACTCCAGCCATCATCATAACCACCAAGGGGTGAGGCATTCTTATAATTTTCTATTGGTATCTTTTTTGGATGACTGCAAACATCAAATAATACATTTTAATGCAGTATCACCAGCCTTCTTAATTTTGGCATATAAAGCCAGTGAGTATAACAGACATAATTGTTACTTTGTACTCTTCCTTTTAACTACATGTCAGGTAACATAAAGTATTAGATGTATTAAAAAGGTGCTCCCATTCCAAGCCACACAACAAGTTTTTCATTTTAATACAATCAAGGGAAACATCTGTATTTGATAACTAAGTTCACTGTCTTCAGAAAATATCTCCCCATTTTTCCCTTAAACAAGTATTCCCTATAGAGATAATCACAGCTCGGACAATGTAATTTTTTCATAAATTCATAGGTAAGTACTAGGCTAGCTACCCTTGTGGGCCATTTTAAGCCTAGCCAATTTCCCTTTTGTTGGTTGAAATAACCTATACCATTTGGTGTTAGATTGGCTTTATCCATCCCATGGCCAATAATTATATATCATTACTAGTGAGAATAACTGGGATCATACCATATATACATTGAGAGGACGCATCCATGGCATAAAGCATTTAGGAGCATCCTCTGTCCATTAGTAGCATAGAGGCATCCCTGGGGTGAAATTTCTATTACCTATCCATAGGTCCAAAGTGCACTTAATTATTTATGATGGGGATGAGCTTCTGTTTAACGTGCATGTGTTTTCTCTTCCAGAGCAGCGATATCCACTGCAAGGTACACTTGCCCCTTCAAACATATCTGTTGATGTTGCAGACATGACTTAGATCCCTAGACAGATTATTTCTGATGTCATTTGACTTGCTGATGTGGAATAGGTCCATCCGTACTGGGCCAGAGGGTGCCTTGTATGCCAGACACAGGTCACCTCTTAGCAGTCTGTATGATACTGAGTATAGTGTCATGGCTTTGAGTCAGTCCATATAGGACATAATGTTAAGGCCTTCTATCCTGTTAGTAAAGTATTTCTGTGGGTTGTATGTGTTGTGTCTGGATAGATACTTGCTAAAGCGGTCATTATGCTCAATGATTGGCCTATTGACAGCTGAATAAAGGAGGACAATGAGATCCCTAGATCTAGACACAATTCCTTTGTTTACAAGTTGTGCAATATAGAAAAACTTTCTTATGACAGTGAACACGTCAGTCAAAATTTAAGTCACTGTCCACAAAAATTCCCAAATGCCAATCGGGTCAACTCTTAGGGATGTATTTTCAATATTGTATTTCCCCAGGGTAGATGACTGCCCAAAAGATACAATAATACATTTTTTGGCATTTAGTTTCAGTCCATGATTTTGGCACCAGTTATTTATTTATTTTTGGACACACATTCCTGCAGAATGACTAAGTCATTTGGGGATTCAATGACTGCTCCTACCTTGCAGTCATCGACAATCATAGTAAGCCAAAGTCCTTTATTATTGTTTTTTACTTTAGAGAAGTAGATGCCAAACAGGGGAGGTTCTAACACAGAACTCTGGGGGACACCACTGGTGACTGGTCTCTTTGTGGTGGTAACTTTCCCTATTCTGATTTCCCACTTTCAATTTGTGAGCCAGCTGGTAATCCAGTGGGTGAAGTTATTCTCAGTTTATTTAGTATTTCTATTATACCTGAGTGTGCAATTTTGTCAAAGGCTTTGTCCAGATTGAGGTATGGCATATGTACCAGTTTTCCTTCATCCACTGCTTTATAATACGTAGTATTATTCTCCTTAGGTACTGCAGTTTTCTTCAGTTATTTGTAACCCGTGATCAGCATTTTATTTGTTTGTTTATTTATTTATTTATTTATTTATATTCATCTTTCACATGACTTTTACCACTATGTGGGTTTGTACTCTGTTTTGCAGAACTGAAGACTGCTGAACAATCCACCCAAAACTGAAAGGTAGGAGACGAGTCCTACTATAAAGTTTTTTTTTCCACTTGGAACCTAATGAGCTGTTCTTTGCAAAGTAGCAGGATTTCAGCAGTAAACTAGCTAAACCCATTTGCATATAATGGTTCAAACTCTCACTATTAGGAGCTTCATATTACTCGTTTCCATGCTTCTACTGATTCCTTTCTCTATGACTGCTGTCACCTACCTAAGACTCTGTTTTGTTTGTTCTCTCCAATAGCAATGCAAATGTGCAGTTCCATAGATTCTTCTTACTATTTACATGTTTGTTTGTGTCTTTTGGCTTTTCCTGGTTAGGGGTTGCCACAGCGGAACTCCGGTCCGCTAATGGTTGGAAGTTGATTTTTACATACCGGCTTGCCAGGCCTAATGCACAACCTTCAACGAAGGTACGCCCATTCACACAAGTCTCCACGCAGAAGATGCTCTAGCTGAGAATCGAACCGGACAGCGTCTTATTGTGAGGCGACAATGCTACCGCAGCACCACATACAGTTAATAAATCCTGGACTGTTCTAATATTATTCCTTTAAAATCTTAACTTACCTTGGCTCTGCAGTGGCAACAGAGATAAATCCACAACTATGGCCCAGGTTATTTCAGCTTGAGTAGCAGCTCATGTACTTGATGGCAAAGGCAGGGAGGATAAGCATGTCCATCATGTGCCAGAAGGGATGGTTGTTCCCAACCAGCTAAATCTACTGCTCTAAAAATTACCTTGCTTTGGCCAGTGGGCCAAGGCAAGCATTAAGAGGGGGGCTTGTCAAGGGAAGATGTCAACATGGCTACCCAAATCAATGATGGTAATGCTTATTGGTGCAAATGGAGGACCATGCATGTCCAGATAGTGGATTTAGATGGTCCATAAGGTGATACAAATGTTTATATTAACATTAGGGGGAAGAGTCAACCCTACACATAAATGCATACCTAAGACTCTGCCTGGTGGAAACAGACTGACAAGTGACAGGAAGCACTGTTATAATACATCAACTGTCCCAATCCGGGGAGGGGGGATTCCAGACCCTCATACTACTGGGTTGACAGAATCACCTCTATGGCAGAGGCTAGTTGAAGAGGACACAGTCAGCAGTGTCCTCATTTTTCCGATTAATGGTACTTCTGGTTGAGTCTCACCTTCATGGCTGATTCCCTGGACCGGGACAGGGCTTGAATTCCATTGCAATAAGACTTGATTGTCTTCAGGCAGGGGTACAAATATTTAAGGAAAAAATAAACTAAGCTGTCATTTCTTATCTAGTTCTAGTATGTCTAGTATGTCTGACCGCCAACAATCCATTGTATGGCAGAATGACATATCTCCCCAACTACCTGTCTCCATAGGGGTTCCCCAAGGATCCATCCTTGGACACCTACTTTTCTCTGTTTACACCAATAATCTAGCCTCTACCACCAAACATGGCACACTCATCCAATACGCAGATGACTCTACCATCATCTGCTCAGCCCAGTCCCTACCCAAACTGCAAAAAGTCACACAGGAAGCCTTTTCCTCTGTTGAAACATGGTTATCCGATGCCCAATTAATACTCAACTCAAACAAAACTAAACTACTCATCTTCCAACCCACCAAACATACTCAAAACAACTCTCACTTTAACATCACAGCAAAAGACAACACCACTATATACCCAACTGAACACACCAAATTGCTAGGAGTGGAAATAGACAATAAACTAAAATTTGACATTCACATATCCATGACCATAAAAAAAGTCCACAAAAAACTAGGAGCATTATACAGAAATAAACAATTTCTCACCAAAGCAGCAAAGATTTCAATAACAAATTCCCACTTTATCTCCACCCTACTTTATGCCTCTCCAGTATATACCAACCTAAGGCAATGTGATCTAAACAAGCTAGAGACCTGCTAAAACAAAATCGCAAAATTCACCACAGGGGCATCCTACCGTAGTCACCACTGTCTCTCACTTGCTGAACTGGGCTGGCTTGAACTCCCTCACCTCCTTCAGTGGTATCAACTCTCACTCACCCACAAACTAGTAAACCATCCACTAAATGTCCCATCCCTCCAGAATCTACTCCAACCCTATTGCACCACCAGACCACTAAGATCCAGCAACAAAAATCACTTGCAGATCACTAAAGCCAATAACTCTGCTGGTGAAGCACTATTCTCTTACGCCATAGCCAAATTATGGAACTCACTCCCACCCACAATTACCTCCGTACCATCATGCACCAACTTCAAAACTTTATTAAAAGCGCACCTAAAAACATGCTGGCTATGCCCTTGCAACTCCCACTCTAATATCATCCACCCCATCCAACTACTACCTTTCTTTCACCTCCACTAACTACCTTGATGATAGCAAGCTCAGATGCTCATAAGCCTAGTACTAATTATACAGCAGGAACTTCTCATTGTTACATTTGTTAATGCCTGTTATGTACTTCACTGATAAAGATTCTAGTTGTCTACTGATGTACTATGTTCTTCATCTGTAAATATGTTGTAAGTAATTTCTATGTTAAATTGTTAATCACTATGTAATCCAATGTAACTACTGTCTGTTTATTTTACTGTGGAGCTTTTCTCCCCGGGCCTCCACTGAAAATGGACCCACGTCCAGTCGGACACTCCCGGTCAACAAATTTAAATAAATAAATAAATAAATAAATAAATGTCTGCAATATACAGATTGCCTCAGCATGTGGAATGTGACAGAAGTACTATTATTGATAGTGTTGCCTTAAGTATTGCTTTTGATTGCTGGTGTTCCTGTTTTATGTCTGTCATTACTGTAGTTTGTACCTAAATTAGTACATTCCACTTCTATCTATAGAATAAACCCAAGGTATTAACTGTACATAAGCTTGCTGTGTTTGTTTCTTTTAATTCTTTGCTTTTCATTGACTCTACTTGTGGATTTTAATAGTACAGGGTCCTTGTCATATCTTAGTTTGCTTTATTGCTATCACTTTAGATATTATTTATTTTTCTCTGGATACCACATCTTCCTTGACCTTTTATTACACACATCTCTAAGGGGCCGATTACTATTAGCACTCTTAGCTAAGAGCTTTATTTGCAGTTATTTTAATTTAATTTAGTTTAATTTAACTAATATAATTTAAATTTACCAGCATAAAAAAAACTCTTTAGTTAGCTATTAAATAACAGTACTGAATGTCAGAGTCACAGGTATCTCCTCCTTGATGGTCCTACTTGCATTTAGATTTCTGAGGCAACATTAAAACTGCCTTAAGTTAACTGACAGCTCATTGCTTATGACACACTCTGACTTCTGCTTTTTGAGATTTAAGTAGTTATCAAAATGATACAGATGTCTCCAGTAGACTAATTGTCTTTATAAACAACGGCATGTCACAGCACCCATGTATGCTGAAATTGTCCCAAAATCCCTATCTATGCCTTCAGACTTTTAGGTGGGATACTTCAGCCATTTAGAAGCACTCAGTTGGTACTCACATGCCTTCACTCACACCTCTGCTTACATTAATGTCTATCACAAATCATTCTGACCACAAGCTCTGCTGCACATCCTTACAATGGCCTAGTTATAGATAATTACAATGCTAGTCACATTTGACACTAAACTCACCTTGTGCAGAGGATAATAGTGAACTGCCTCTCGTGTGATTGAATTCCATCCTAAATATGAGAATGATCTTGATTGCCCATGTCACATTGAGTGATCTTAGTTGGTACACCCAAAGTAAAATGTAGTGAGACTCTATTGAGGTCTCCATGATGACCAACGCCCTCTGTCATCGGGAATGATACTTAAATCTAGAGATAAAATAACAGGCTTCATAAATTGGTTGATATATTGGTGTCATTCTAGGATAAATCAGTGTGTGTCTGCTTTGAGACACAATGGTCAACAGTTTATTTTGCTTTGCTACTGACATATGCCACTTCCCAATACACAAAATAATTAGTTTTGACAACTGACAAATAAATTAATGTCATACTCATAGGATATAGTGTGTGTCTGCTTGCAATGGCATAGTCAACAGTCCCTCATACATTGCTAGATGTACTCAGCACCTCTCAGCTGAAGGCTTTCAGATATTGTCTAAAGATTTTTCTTTCATCTTTTTTCTTCTTCCTCTTTCGGCTTTTTCCCAGTTAGGGGTCGCCACAGTGGATCATCTGTCCACTCATGATTGTCAGTGGAGTTTTACGGTGTCGAGTTGCCAGCCCGGCGCCCAACCTTCCACAGAAGGCACACACATGCACACACTCACACCTAGGGCCAATTTAGAGTGTCCAATCCACCTACAGCATGTCTTTGGGATGTGGGAGGAAACTGGAGCACCCGGAGGAAACCCACTAGACCACAGGGAGGACATGCAGACTCTGTACAGAAGGCACCCCAGCAGAGAATCGAACCGGAGAACCTTTCATACTGCCTTTTTTAGGCAGGGATCAATTGATGGACATTCCCTCATAACAAATTACAGTTTGAAAGACATGAGGGTGGTGTCAGTTAATGACAGTAGTTAAATAATTAAATATGTAAATTTGAGGCCTTCATGTCCCTGTAAGGCATACATGTAAGAATAGTGACACATAACATGGTTGCAGTACAGTAAAGGCCCACCCTCTTTACAAGGTGTTAACACCTAACATTCATTCATGTTCTCCTTAAACTGAGGAGGTATACTAGCATTTACTCAAGGCCACATCACCAGATGCCATATCCCACATTACATAAACCTGAACTTGTTGAGGTTTTAGTGTTTCAAAGCAAATCCAACTATTACATTTATTTATTTATTTATTTATTTATTGCAGTTGGTTTACCAGGATAGTCCATTGGGCCACGAAGAACCCGTTTTCAATGGAGTCCTGGGGAGAAAAGCTCCAAAAAAGAATAAATGTACATTAACATGTGACAATAATTTCTAGGTACATTGTAGTAAAAGAACATAAGCAAAATATTAAAGTTTGTTACAATTAGATAGTAACAGCCTTGGTATATGCTATAGAATCAACAAAACACAAACATAGAAGAAGATTTATAAGCAAACATGGAAGATGAAAACAGTAGGTTATGGTAATTAAAGGGGATGTAGTAGAGTAGTTATATAGTAGAGTAGGTTATGAGGGGTGGGTGCATGGGCACTCCCATAGAGATGCTAGGTGTGAGAAAAGAGATTTCTTGAAGGTAGAGTGATTAGTGGTAGTGCGGATGTTAGGTGGAAGAGAGTTCCAGAGGCGAGCGAGGCTGAAGGAAAGAAGGTTTTTGCCTGGGGGATGAGTGGGTTTGTGCACTTCTAGTAGATTCTGATTATTGGACCTTAGGACTCTGTTTGGTAGGTGCATTTTGAGGGCAGAAGAAAGGGAGGGACAGTTGGAGGGGTTTAGAATCAGCTTGTGGGCTAGAGTTAGTTGAGTGTAAGTGAGATAGTTGGGAAGTTCTAGCCATTTTAGTTTTTGGAGGGAGATACAGTGGTGGGTGGAAGACCTATGAGAGGTGGCAAATTTAGCAATTTTGTTATAACAGGAGGAGAGCTGTTTTTTTAAAGAGGATTGAAGATTTGTAAGTAGAGGGGCACCATAGAGAAGGGAGGGGATAAGAAAGGAAGTAGCTAGAGTGGTTTTAGTGGTGGATGTAAGATAGGCATTTTGTCTATACAGCATGCCAAGTTTTTGATGTGTTTTTTTGATGTTTTTTGGAGGTGGGAATTAAATTTTAGCTGGTTGTCGATCTGGACCCCGAGTAGTTTGGTGTCTGACACTATTTCGAGAGGTAGGTTATTTTGACTGGTAACTAAGAATGAGTTTATGTTGGGGGGAGTGAGTTTAGAGGGAGTAAATAACATTAATTTGGTCTTGGTGGCATTGAGAGCAAGATGATTTCTTAGCATCCATTGCTCTGTGGAGGAAAAGGCATCTTGAGTAAGTTTTTGTAGTGTGGGGATAGAAGAGGCAGAGCAGATGATAGTAGAGTCATCTGCATATTGGATGATGCTCGAGAGGGGGATAGATTTGTAGAAGTCATTAATAAAGATATTGAAGAGTAGAGGACCCAGTATGGAGCCTTGTGGAACTCCAGTAGGGGTATTTAGGTAAGAGGAAGTTACTTTTTTCCATTTAACAGCTTGATTTCTGTTTGATAGATAGCTAGAGAACCAGTTCAAAGAGGAGGTAGAGAGGTAGAGTTTGGAGAGTTTTGTTAGGAGCAGACTGTGAGAGATAGTATCGAAGGCTTTTGAAAGATCAAGGAGGATGGTAGAAACAATTTGACCTGAGTTGCGGGCTTTGTTGACGATTTCAAGAAAGGAGAGAAGGGCAGTCATGGTGCTATGATTAGGTCTGAAACCGTGTTGTGTGGGGGTGATAAGTTTGTTATCTAGAAGATGAGGAAGAAGTTGGAGTTGTACACATTTTTCAAGGATTTTTGAAATGGGGGACAAGATGGCTATGGGACGGAAGTTATTAATGTTGTTATTGTTACCACCTTTGTGTAATGGTATGATAAATGCTTGTTTCCAAATTTGGGGAACTGTACCTTCTTGTAGGGAGCGATTAATTAAGATGCTGATGGGATAGGCAAGGCTTTCAGCAGCAATACTGAGAAAGTAAGATGGGATATGATCAGGAGCATTGGTACAAGGTTTCAATTTTTGAAGGAATTTCTTAATGGTAGCAGTAGGAATGGGATTTAAAGTGAAGAGAGTGCAGTCGGGGGGTGTTGAATTCTGGGGTGGTAAGGATGTGGGTGGGATTTGTGTAGAGTAGGGGATAGTGGGATTAGTGGGTGGTGAGTATGGAGTGGATGCAGAGATATCGGGGGTGGGTGAAGGGGTGTTAGGTGTTGGGGAGGAGATAGAAAAAGAGGAGGTAAGTTTGGAAATAGAGTCAATGAAGAAGGAATTAAATTGGGTGGCTAAGTCTAGTTCTGGAGCATTTGGGTCTGGGGTGGGAGTATCTGGTTTGCTGGGGTGGAGGAGAGAGGAGATTCCTTTCCAGAATTTTTGAGGGTTGTTTTTGTTATGGTTTTGGAGTGTATAGTAATAGTTCCGTCGATCACTAGAGATATGTTTCTTAACTTTGTTGCGAAGCATTTTGTATTCATTAAGGAGTGGGGTTGCCTTATGTTTTGGTAGCGTGCCCATGCTTTGTCTCTATGCTTCATGGTAGAAAGGGTAGTTTTAGATAGCCAAGGGGCTGATTTAGCTTTTATTCTCTTAGTCCGTAGGGAATCTTGAGAGTCAAGTACTTTTAAGAATGTTGAGTTAAAGTATGAGACAGCATTGTCTAGAGGTAGTGTTTTGAGACAGGTCCAATTTACTGCTTTAAGTGAGTTAGAAAAGGTTATAGGGTTGAAGTTTTTTTGGTCACGGATAGTAATGATGTTGTGGGTCTGTTGATGGATAGTGGGAAATCGGTGGGTAAAGGTGGGTAGGTGGTCACCTAGTGGGTCGGGAAGGATACCAGTGTTGGTGAAATAGTGGGGATGAGAGACTAGAATCCAATCCAATATACTCCCATTTGAGGGGTTATTGGCTGGGTATGTGGGTAAGTTGATTAGTTGTGAAAAATTGTAGAGGTTGATATTGTTGGTGTTTGCAGGAGCCTGGATAGAGGCCCAGTTAATGTTTACATCCCCAAGGATTATGGTTTCATTGCTAATGTTACTGGATAGCCAAGAGAGTATAAGTTCAAGTGTAGGGATGTTGTCTCCTGGGGAATATAGAGGAAGCTATACATATGTGTTTGTGATTATTGATGTGTAGAAGAGTAAGGAGAAGTTCAGCGTTATTAAAATATGGGATAGGTTTGTTGTAGGGAGAAACTACTAGGGAGGAGGAGTATAAAAGTGCTACTCCTCCACCCTTTCTGAGAGGTCTATCCTTTCTTATGATTGAGTAGTTAGGGGGAGTTATTTCAGAGTCCTTGATATGAGGTTTTAGCCAGGTTTCAGAAATAGTCAAGATGTCAGGTTTATTGTGTATAAGCCAAGCATGAAGGTTTGGGACTTTGTTAACGATACTTTGCGGATTTAAGGAAGTGAATAATAAGGATTTAGTTGTGGTGGTTATAGAGGCAGGGCCTGGGTTGGGATGGATGTCACCTGATATGAGAGTACATATCAGGTTAGGTATAGAACAGTTTAGGTGAATAGATAGCAGTGTGGTGAGATTGTGGTTTGTGGTGAGATAGAGTTTACTAGTGGTTATGGGAATTGAAATTGTGTGATGGGAGATAAGTTTGTATCGATAAAGAAGGAGGTTGTCTGAGGGGTATAAGTGGGGTGAAATAAGAGAGTATGATTGTATTGGGGGTGAGTTATGGTGGTTAGTTATGTGAAAGGATTGGAGGGTAAAGGAAGTAGTGGGCTGGGAGAGATGGTGGAGATAAAATAAGGAGAGGAGAAGTAGTAGTGGAAGGTAGGTGAAGGAGTATTTAGGAAGCATGTTATAGAAGAGTGACAGTAGAAAGTAATGGAATGGTGTTGTATGGTAAATAGGAGATAGTTATAGAGGAAGTGAAAGTTATGTTAGAAGTAAGTAGAGTAGTGTTAGTTATGGAGGGGTGTGGTCAGGAAGAGGGAAAGGAGTAGGATTGGTTAACAAGTTGAAAGTGGGGAGTAGAGTGTCTGTTGGTTTTGGAGGGAAAAATGGAAGGTGTGACAGGAAGTATGAATGCTGATTGGAGTA
Organism: Protopterus annectens; assembly: GCF_019279795.1. Taxonomy (NCBI): domain Eukaryota; kingdom Metazoa; phylum Chordata; order Ceratodontiformes; family Protopteridae; genus Protopterus; species Protopterus annectens. Next base: position 1,657,339,148 of record NC_056737.1, on the reverse strand, counting down.
GATTGGGAGTGGGAGTGTCTGTTGGAGGTATAAATGTAGACGTACTGGGGGCGTGTGGGAATTGGGGGCAGGGTAGGGGAGCGGAGTGAGCCCAAGAGGGCGAACGGAGCGGGTAGAGCCCAAGAGCAGAAGAGGAGCGAGACTATCAGAGGAACAGTATTATTAAGTGTAAGTAGTACAAGATTGAGAGGAGAGGGTCTAGACAAGATGTGAGCAGTGGGCTGAAGGTAATAGGTGAAGACAGGGACAAAGATGTGGAAATTGTGAGACAAGGAGAGAGGTTTCAGGTTTACTTCTTGTCCTACGCACAGGGAGAGTTGTAATTTAAAGTTCTAAGCTCAAAATCATTGGAGAAGGGATGTACTCTAGTAGACAGGAATGGAATGTCTTACCAGGGAGAACTGGGCTGATGGGGTAGAGGGAGAAGGGAGCAATGAAACAAAGAGCAATGTAGGTATGGAGGATAGTGGAGAGAAGTTGAGTGGGTAGGCTGCTGGCAATCCTGACAGGGAGTATACTGCTGCTGCTAGGAGAGCAAGAGTACAGTAATTCTAGCTTAGCAGATGAACATACTTTAAGTTCTTTTAGAGTCTCTTGGGTAAGTATTTCATCAATGGAGTGAGGCAGCAGAGAGAATTTCTTGGCAATGGGAGTACAGCTCAAGTTAGGTCCAGTATCCACCCAGGCAAGGACACAGGGGAAAGACTCAGGGCAAGAAGCTGGAGGAAGAAAAAAAAATGGACAGAGAAGCAAAAACAGTTAGTAACAAGTTGAAAAGCACTTTATCCACAACTATGGCTAAGTGTAATTATACCATCCACTTGAAAAGCAATAAAAATATCCAAGTAGGCCAGTGGAACAAGATTGGGTAGTTACATATGCTACATAGTGCAGTAGAGCTAGTAGTGTGGACAGCGTTTCACAGAGCACGTGGAGGGAAGCACAGTGCTAGTAAAAACCGTCGCTAACAATTAAGGACTACTAGAGCCAAAAAATCATGTAACATGCTAATTCTTGATATCTTTATATGCCCTATTTAGAAGTCTTAGAATACCTATATCAAACCAAAAAGCTATCAATCACTAAAGCTACACATCAAGTGGTCAGCTTATAAAACCATTAAAAAAATACATTCAGTTTTTTTCAGTTTTGTTAATGACAACTCCTTTTATCAGCTAGTCCCTTTTCCCACCTGTTATCTCAAATTTCTTGACCGTGGACTGATTAATATGGCCCCTGCTTACTATGTCCTTCTTGTACTCCCTCTCTTTTCAGAACTGTCAGTTTAGCTGTGATCTTCAACATAAAAGCCTGCTTTACTACCTACAAGAATCACATTACATTCAAGGGGTTTTCTAGAACCTACTACTAATTCCATACACACCAGCTAATTCCATTCGGACCTCCTTAACAATTACATATGGCATAACTCTTCTCATGCTGTTGCTGTAGCCTTTGCTCACCTTATGGAATTTTATTCTGTTCTTGAAAGTTCTTTTGAAGTATCCATGCTTAGCTGGAATAAGCATACTGTAAATTCAAAAGTAAACTCCTGTGATAGAATTGTCACATAAACATAATTAATAATAATAATAAGAAGAAAACCCTAGCTATCCATAAAAACCCACACTTTCTTGGTTTAAAGGAGAATAAATCAAGTAAACAAAACCTTCAAAACTACCCTTAGAAAGTGTAAAGCTGCATTTGAACTTTGGGTCACCATTGCCATTAATGACAACCACAGAGCCTTTTCTAGTTGAATAATGAACAAGTAAAATAATATGTAATGCTGTATGGAGCTTTCCACTAATATGAGCCCTGACACCACTACCAATGTTCTTTCTATAAAGTTCTGATCTAATTTTACATCACCTTCTCAATCCACCATTCCTACATGCCTTGTTGAGCATGTCATAAAATCACTATTAAACATGTCCTGTCTGTTATCTGTGAATCCAGGAACATTAACTCTATGGATTCTGACAGCATCCCTAGTTGCCTACTGTCCGGTACCAAGCAACAACTTACCCATCCCCTTTGGTGCTGTCTCAGGTGAGAAGAGAACAGCTGTTTTGATTTTACTACACAAAGGTAGCCCTACTATTGACCTTCACAGTTATACACCTATTAGTCTTGACAGCATCATTTGTAAGGGTGTGAAAGAAATACTTGCTGAGTTAATCAGAAGTTATGTTGTTAGTCTCCATTCCCATGGAACTAACCAGTGTGGTATGGACAAAGGCACGTTATGTCTACTCAACATAGTATATTAATTGAAAATTTACTTAGGACCCGTATGGGGGACAGTGACCCATACTGTATACATTGTTTTCACAAAAACCTTCAATATCATCCATCATGCTGGGATAACAGACACACTGTTTCAACTCAATATTAACCTCAGTGTAATTTTCTGGATGGCTAACTAGCTCACCAACAATGCACACAATATTACGAGCAGCAGTACTATAAAGAAAGAATGTTGCTTGTGGTATCACACCAGGGTCAGTACTGGATTCCCTCATCTGTGGCATGTGCTCCTCAGATGTGAAGGCAGAGGATAAGGTGCTATGGTTAACCAACTTGTTGAAAAATAGACTCATCTGTCAACATTTCCAAAGAATCTCAAGTTCTCCAAAAAGGACTTGTATGCCACTCATCAGCTCACTCTGAATGCTAAGAAATGTAGCACAGTCTCCATTGGAAAACATAATACTCCCCTTATGGTATAAATGGCACTCACTTGAAACCAAATCTGCTTTTTAATAAAATCAGTACTTTTGTAAATAATGATGTCTACTGACCAACACATAATATTTGTAAAGAGGAAATCCTGCTGTCTTGTGTGACTTATTCGCATGGGCATCTCTTCTAGGTCCAAAGATGTTGTCATACCATTTCTTCTTTCCGTTACTAGAGCCATCATTAAGTATAATATTCTTTCAGACATATACTGGTCCCTCCAATATGTCCTATTTGTGCTGCAAACAAGGTTTACATCCATAGATTGGGTATTTCTTGTTCTATTTGTTTTGCAGATATACAGAAGGTCCATCAGAGTGGGATCCAATGATACCTTGTATGCCAGGCATAGATTGCCCCTCAATAGTCTGTAGGAGGCCGAGTACAAATATAGGGCTTTGAGGTGATCTACATAAGCCATGCTGTTTATGCCCTGTATCCTTCTTGTGAGAAATCTCTGTGGATATTCCAGGTGTTGCAAATGCCAGATCATGTAAATACCAAAGCTTGTTGCTCTGATGAGGGCTCAATACAGTGGAACAATGACATCTTTGGACCTAGATGCCATACCTTTGCTTATAAGCTGTGCAACATAGAACAATTTCCTTATTACTATAGACACATGATTGTCAAAGGTAAGGTTACTCTCCACTTGTGTCCCCAAATAATTGACTAATGTATCTACTCTTAGTGGAGTTGTATCAATGAGGAAGTTTCCAGGGGTGGTTGATTTTCCAAAGGATATTATTATGCTCTTCATGGCACTGAGTTTAAGACTATGAGTCTGACTTATTTTTCTGAGTCAGCCCTTCTTGGAGGACATTTGTATCTTTGGGAGGGATTCTGTGACTCATCTTGTTTGTTTTTATCAGCAAACTTGGTCAGCCAGAGGTCCTTGACATTGGCCTTGACTTCAGAGAAATAGACGCCAAAAAAGAATGGACCCAGCGCATAGTCCAGTTGGACTCCATTAGTGACTGGCCTCTTTGTGGAGGTGGATTCCACTATCCTCACATTTAGGGTTCAATCAAGAGCCATACAACTATCTAGCAAGTGACATAATGGTTTCTATCAAAAGCCATCAGTTTATCGACAATGCTCAAGTGGTGTATTGTATCAAATGCCATCACCAGATCAAGGTAGGCAATGTACACAATTTTGTTCTTGTCCATTGTGTTGGTGATCTTCTCAAACATGTCCACCAGGTTGAGCAGGCATTATCTGCCCTTGACAAAACCAAACTGGGTTGGATCCACTGTCTGAAGACTTCTTATATCATTGTTAATCATTTGCACAATAATTCTTTCACTAGCTTTGGCTATGAGACAGGTCAGGCTTATGAGTCTGTAGTTTCTCCACAGCTGGCCCACCTTTGTGCAAAGGGATGCCCATTGCAGTTCTTTCATGTGCCACAAAGCCTGTGTGTGAGCTATGGTTAAATAATGATAGGTTGTGTTCATGCTATTTATGAAGCATCCTAAGATATTATCAGGGCCCACTGATGTGGTATTTTTTGCCTTACAGAGTGAGACAATGATCTGTTCTCTAATGATAGTTGGGGGGGGGGTAAGTTCACAGGTATTTCCACAGGGGTGGCTGAGGAAGATCAAGAGAGAGAAAGAGAGAGAGAGATAAGACTGGAGCTGAATTTGCTGGTCAACAGATTTGTTATATCTTATGGCTTTTCACTTTTTTAATTTCTCCAAGTCTTTAGGGTTTCTAATACCATGACGGGAATGGACCCCATTCCTAAGACAAAGTGCGATTAAAGTTCATGAAATTAGTATTGTTTCAGTCATGGATGTCGGTCAGAAATGCTCTTTGCAGCACCTGTAATGTGCCAAGTAATGACTCCTGCAATTCGTATGAAGTTATATGTATTGGTAACATATCTAAGTACAATTGTAGATTCTTTTTTATAAGACCCATTGCTCCTACTACTATTGGAACTGTCTGGGTATCTTTCTTTCACATTGCTCTCATTTCTGCCTGTAAATCCTGAGATTTTATGACTTTGTGTCTCTCTGTAGACAAAACACTGTAGTCACTGGGTCTAGCAATGTCAATGATCAATGCTACTTTTGTCTTCTTTTCATGGACCACTATATCTGGTTTTCTCACATCTGTCTTTTGAACTGTTGGTAATGGGTGATCCCATGTGATGTAGGCTTCATCATTTTCTATGATGGTTTTTGGCTCAAGTTTGCAGTGTTTTCAGCCAATTCAATACCATAATGTTTGCACAACCTCCAGAGCAACAGTCTTACCACAGTATTATGCCTTTCAGTATACAGTCCTCCTGCCATTAGTATGTCACGACCAGCAACAAGGTGTGCAACTGTTTCCAATTCTGTTTTATAAAACCTACATTTGCTTGTTTCTTCCACATGTTCAATGGACTTTATAAACCAATTTGTGCGTAGCCCACTGTTTTGGGATGCCAATATTAACATATGATCTTTTGGTTTGAATTTGCCTTTCCTTAATCATTCCTGTGTTTGATCCTGACCATCATGAGGTTCTTCCAGAAGTTTTCTATATTTTCAACTATATTTATGCATTTTCCCCATTTCTTGCCTTCTCATCTGCTCCTTCACCTTATATTCTTTCTTTTTTTTTCTAGCACGTTCAGTTGCTGCCTGATTTTTATCTACTTCTGGTTTGGTTTCCATTCCTGCTTGATACCAATATGGTTCTTCTAGACCAGGCAGGGAAGTCATCTTAGATTTAGTCTCCTCATGTTTCAAAACTTTCACTACATTTGGGTCTTGTGAGGTCAGCAGATGTGTGTGCAGTCCCACTATTGCAGCTCTATACATGTAATCATTTTCAAGGAGGCTCATACTTTCTTCAGATCAGGGAATATATAATCTTGGTATGCACTGATACTGATTTTTATAAATCATTTGGTGAGCATGAAGCAACCGTCTTGTTTTCCTACCTAATTTATCCAACACCTTTTGGGGCCAGCAAATCACTCCAAAACTATAAGTTAGGACAGGAATAGCAAATTAGTTTATAGCTTGAATATTGCTCCTCGATTTCAATACTGATTTCAGTATTAATTTAAGCCTTCTAAAATATTCCTTACTAAGTTTTATTTGCATTTGTTCATGTTTTATTGTTGTTTCTTCTTCATTTCCCAAATATTTATACACTCCCTCTTGCTCAAGTTCTTTTATAACGCATTCCTGTCCCAACTGATGTTTTCTTGGTGCTGCAGTTTTCCTGCATTAAAGGTTGCTTTTGCACATTTATCAAGATCAAATGACATTCTAATGTCATCTGAAAATGTTTTGACTACTTGCAGTTGTGCTTCCAGTCCCTCATCTGTTGAGCTATATAGTGTTAAATCATTGACAAAGAGAAGTTGAGAAGTCTTTACACTTTGGTCTTTTCTAGGAGCCAAATTATATCTATGGCCTAAACAGTTAAGTAGACTGCTAAATGTGTTAAGGGCAAGGCAGAATAGCAGCGGTGACAGGGAGTCAGCTGGAATATCCCCCTTTGAGTTTTTATCCCTGGAATAATAATTTGTCCTTTATCATGGCTTAATTGCAAAGTAATCTGCAACTGTTTCATGGTCACTGTAATGTAATTGATCAGTGTGGGGTGTATCTTATATATTTTTAAGCACTCTTTTATCCATGAATGCGGGATACTGTCAAATTCTTTTTGGCTCAGTAGGAATATCTCTATTTACAATTAGTTCTGCACAATTCTTTGTACTGCTTTTGAGGCTCTGGACATAGCTAAAGAAAGTCTTATGGTTTTCCTTGGCCTGGGAGGTTATTTTTTACATCACATTTGGATTTGGTAGATTGGATTTGTCCTCTGAGTTGCTTGTTTAAATTGATGAGAGATTCAGTTTATCCTGCTGGACATTGCACATGGTTATTTTTGCCATGACTTTCTTCCTTTGTTATACAACCTGTTTAAAGTTGGATTCCACCAGGGTGGCTTGTTTTATTTTTATTCCTTGCAGGTGCAGGTGTCTCTGTATATCTATTGACATGATTGTTCAGGGTGTCTGTGGACAATTCTGCAGAATCATCAGTGTTCTCAGGTTTTGAGAGGGGCTTGAAATTTTGCCAAATTTTCACTTAATAGTAGGAAATTTGCCTTAGAATAGTTCCTGAATGTTCCAGGGTTAGCGGTGTTCCCTGGTTTTCTTTTATTTCAAAGGAGACTGCATTCTGATTCAACTTTACAAGAGAGGGCATTATGCAGAGGGGGGGTCAGCATTCTCCCATGTTAGTGAGGACCAAGTCCAGTGTGCCCCCCCCCTACTGGGCATATGGAATACCTACTCCAGTGTGTTTGTGTTGACAAAGTCCAGGATTTTTTGGCCCTGCATCTTTGGGGTCAAGTATGATTCTCAGTTTACAACACAGTGGTTAGAATCACTCATGAGTATGACATTGTGTTGAATGATGAATGACTCCAGTAAAGTTTAAATATGTTTTATTGGTTTCCTTGGTCATAGAGGGGGGCCTATAGCTTACAAGGATATGAGACTTTGCCTGTGATGATGTCAATGTGGAGAAGCTCAAGAGTATCATCCTGTATGACCTAGAGGTTTTTTATGTAAATTGTGACACCTCCACTCTTAATCCCTGCCTGTGCAGTAGCTGGTCTAAATGTGTGGAAGACATTGAAGCTATGCATAGACAGGGTTCTCTCTGTAGCTTTAAACCATGTCCTGGTAACTGCACATACATCTGCATTCTCCAAGCTGAGGAGAGCTTGGAGAGTGGAACTTTTTGTTCATGCTCAGCAGTAACATTGTTAGATTTTCTGTGGTTGGTTTTGCTATGTTGGATGTTGTGTCATTTTGGCATGGCCTAAAAAAGGCACAATGTTGGAGGATAATATGTTAGTCAATATTCAAAATCCTAGTGGGGACAGCTGTAGGCCATCCTTGGCAAGGCAGCACGGTCATACCATGCTGACAAATATTGTGTCCCCTTGAAGTGATGTCAAAATCAAAGCCAATTATTGTAGTCAATCATCTCCTGTTCATGTTGTGTCATCACCCTTGGAGAAGGTAGAATGCTGCTCTATGCTATGCTCATAACAGCCGGGGACAGATAATCTGAGAGCTCTACCATGTGTCTCTTCATATAGTCCATAGAGGTACATCTAAGGCCATTTTCACCAACACTGACCATGACAGAGTCATCCTAGTACTTGGAATCCAATTACCTGAGTACATGCATGATTTGGTGGATTCTGGTCACTAATAGACACCTGCCAATGACTCTCTCTCTCTCTCTGTCCTTATTTAGCCTTATGAGTGGGATATCTGTGTATCTAACAATGGAGTCTCCAATGACCAAAATGTTAGGTTGTGTGGTAGTATGTTATTTGGACTTATAAGCTGAGACACCATGAGATGCGGCAGTACCTGTCTTGTTTAGTGTTGTTTTTCTTGAGTTCACTAGATATTGCTGAAGACACTTTTTTAGAGTGCAGTGTCTATGAGGTCTTTGTGGTTTCAGGAGATTACTTTTAAGAGCCTCAGTATATATAGGTTTCATTATCTGGTACTTACTCTGTGAGTTGTACACATTTTTCAAGGATTTTTGAAATGGGGGACAAGATGGCTATGGGACGGAAGTTATTAATGTTGTTATTGTTACCACCTTTGTGTAATGGTATGATAAATGCTTGTTTCCAAATTTGGGGAACTGTACCTTCTTGTAGGGAGCGATTAATTAAGATGCTGATGGGATAGGCAAGGCTTTCAGCAGCAATACTGAGAAAGTAAGATGGGATATGATCAGGAGCATTGGTACAAGGTTTCAATTTTTGAAGGAATTTCTTAATGGTAGCAGTAGGAATGGGATTTAAAGTGAAGAGAGTGCAGTCGGGGGGTGTTGAATTCTGGGGTGGTAAGGATGTGGGTGGGATTTGTGTAGAGTAGGGGATAGTGGGATTAGTGGGTGGTGAGTATGGAGTGGATGCAGAGATATCGGGGGTGGGTGAAGGGGTGTTAGGTGTTGGGAGGAGATAGAAAAAGAGGAGGTAAGTTTGGAAATAGAGTCAATGAAGAAGGAATTAAATTGGGTGGCTAAGTCTAGTTCTGGAGCATTTGGGTCTGGGGTGGGAGTATCTGGTTTGCTGGGGTGGAGGAGAGAGGAGATTCCTTTCCAGAATTTTTGAGGGTTGTTTTTGTTATGGTTTTGGAGTGTATAGTAATAGTTCCGTCGATCACTAGAGATATGTTTCTTAACTTTGTTGCGAAGCATTTTGTATTCATTAAGGAGTGGGGTTGCCTTATGTTTTTGGTAGCGTGCCCATGCTTTGTCTCTATGCTTCATGGTAGAAAGGGTAGTTTTAGATAGCCAAGGGGCTGATTTAGCTTTTATTCTCTTAGTCCGTAGGGAGCTTGAGAGTCAAGTACTTTTAAGAATGTTGAGTTAAAGTATGAGACAGCATTGTCTAGAGGTAGTGTTTTGAGACAGGTCCAATTTACTGCTTTAAGTGAGTTAGAAAAGGTTATAGGGTTGAAGTTTTTTTGGTCATGGATAGTAATGATGTTGTGGGTCTGTTGATGGATAGTGGGAAATCGGTGGGTAAAGGTGGGTAGGTGGTCACCTAGTGGGTCGGGAAGGATACCAGTGTTGGTGAAATAGTGGGGATGAGAGACTAGAATCCAATCCAATATACTCCCATTTGAGGGGTTATTGGCTGGGTATGTGGGTAAGTTGATTAGTTGTGAAAAATTGTAGAGGTTGATATTGTTGGTGTTTGCAGGAGCCTGGATAGAGGCCCAGTTAATGTTTACATCCCCAAGGATTATGGTTTCATTGCTAATGTTACTGGATAGCCAAGAGAGTATAAGTTCAAGTGTAGGGATGTTGTCTCCTGGGGAATATAGAGGGAAGCTATACATATGTGTTTGTGATTATTGATGTGTAGAAGAGTAAGGAGAAGTTCAGCGTTATTAAAATATGGGATAGGTTTGTTGTAGGGAGAAACTACTAGGGAGGAGGAGTATAAAAGTGCTACTCCTCCACCCTTTCTGAGAGGTCTATCCTTTCTTATGATTGAGTAGTTAGGGGGAGTTATTTCAGAGTCCTTGATATGAGGTTTTAGCCAGGTTTCAGAAATAGTCAAGATGTCAGGTTTATTGTGTATAAGCCAAGCATGAAGGTTTGGGACTTTGTTAACGATACTTTGCGGATTTAAGGAAGTGAATAATAAGGATTTAGTTGTGGTGGTTATAGAGGCAGGGCCTGGGTTGGGATGGATGTCACCTGATATGAGAGTACATATCAGGTTAGGTATAGAACAGTTTAGGTGAATAGATAGCAGTGTGGTGAGATTGTGGTTTGTGGTGAGATAGAGGAGTTTACTAGTGGTTATGGGAATTGAAATTGTGTGATGGGAGATAAGTTTGTATCGATAAAGAAGGAGGTTGTCTGAGGGGTATAAGTGGGGTGAAATAAGAGAGTATGATTGTATTGGGGGTGAGTTATGGTGGTTAGTTATGTGAAAGGATTGGAGGGTAAAGGAAGTAGTGGGCTGGGAGAGATGGTGGAGATAAAATAAGGAGAGGAGAAGTAGTAGTGGAAGGTAGGTGAAGGAGTATTTAGGAAGCATGTTATAGAAGAGTGACAGTAGAAAGTAATGGAATGGTGTTGTATGGTAAATAGGAGATAGTTATAGAGGAAGTGAAAGTTATGTTAGAAGTAAGTAGAGTAGTGTTAGTTATGGAGGGGTGTGGTCAGGAAGAGGGAAAGGAGTAGGATTGGTTAACAAGTTGAAAGTGGGGAGTAGAGTGTCTGTTGGTTTTGGAGGGAAAAATGGAAGGTGTGACAGGAAGTATGAATGCTGATTGGAGTAGATTGGGAGTGGGAGTGTCTGTTGGAGGTATAAATGTAGACGTACTGGGGCGTGTGGGAATTGGTGGCAGGGTAGGGGAGCGGAGTGAGCCCAGAGGCTTAACGGAGCGGTAGAGCCCAAGAGCAGAAGAGGAGCGAGACTATCAGAGGAACAGTATTATTAAGTGTAAGTAGTACAAGATTGAGAGGAGAGGGTCTAGACAAGATGTGAGCAGTGGGCTGAAGGTAATAGGTGAAGACAGGGACAAAGATGTGGAAATTGTGAGACAAGGAGAGAGGTTTCAGGTTTACTTCTTGTCCTACGCACAGGGAGAGTTGTAATTTAAAGTTCTAAGCTCAAAATCATTGGAGAAGGGATGTACTCTAGTAGACAGGAATGGAATGTCTTACCAGGGAGAACTGGGCTGATGGGGTAGAGGAGAAGGAGCAATGAAACAAAGAGCAATGTAGGTATGGAGGATAGTGGAGAGAAGTTGAGTGGGTAGGCTGCTGGCAATCCTGACAGGGAGTATACTGCTGCTGCTAGGAGAGCAAGAGTACAGTAATTCTAGCTTAGCAGATGAACATACTTTAAGTTCTTTTAGAGTCTCTTGGGTAAGTATTTCATCAATGGAGTGAGGCAGCAGAGAGAATTTCTTGGCAATGGGAGTACAGCTCAAGTTAGGTCCAGTATCCACCCAGGCAAGGACACATGGAAAGACTCAGGGCAAGAAGCTGGAGGAAGAAAAAAAATGGACAGAGAAGCAAAACAGTTAGTAACAAGTTGAAAAGCACTTTATCCACAACTATGGCTAAGTGTAATTATACCATCCACTTGAAAAGCAATAAAAATATCCAAGTAGGCCAGTGGAACAAGATTGGGTAGTTACATATGCTACATAGTGCAGTAGAGCTAGTAGTGTGGACAGCGTTTCACAGAGCACGTGGAGGAAGCACAGTGCTAGTAAAAACCGTCACTAACAATTAAGGACTACTAGAGCCAAAAAATCATGTAACATGCTAATTCTTGATATCTTTATATGCCCTATTTAGAAGTCTTAGAATACCTATATCAAACCAAAAAGCTATCAATCACTAAAGCTACACATCAAGTGGTCAGCTTATAAAACCATTAAAAAAATACATTCAGTTTTTTTCAGTTTTGTTAATGACAACTCCTTTTATCAGCTAGTCCCTTTTCCCACCTGTTATCTCAAATTTCTTGACCGTGGACTGATTAATATGGCCCCTGCTTACTATGTCCTTCTTGTACTCCCTCTCTTTTCAGAACTGTCAGTTTAGCTGTGATCTTCAACATAAAAGCCTGCTTTACTACCTACAAGAATCACATTACATTCAAGGGGTTTTCTAGAACCTACTACTAATTCCATACACACCAGCTAATTCCATTCGGACCTCCTTAACAATTACATATGGCATAACTCTTCTCATGCTGTTGCTGTAGCCTTTGCTCACCTTATGGAATTTTATTCTGTTCTTGAAAGTTCTTTTGAAGTATCCATGCTTAGCTGGAATAAGCATACTGTAAATTCAAAAGTAAACTCCTGTGATAGAATTGTCACATAAACATAATTAATAATAATAATAAGAAGAAAACCCTAGCTATCCATAAAAACCCACACTTTCTTGGTTTAAAGGAGAATAAATCAAGTAAACAAAACCTTCAAAACTACCCTTAGAAAGTGTAAAGCTGCATTTCAACTTTGGGTCACCATTGCCATTAATGACAACCACAGAGCCTTTTCTAGTTGAATAATGAACAAGTAAAATAATATGTAATGCTGTATGGAGCTTTCCACTAATATGAGCCCTGACACCACTACCAATGTTCTTTCTATAAAGTTCTGATCTAATTTTACATCACCTTCTCAATCCACCATTCCTACATGCCTTGTTGAGCATGTCATAAAATCACTATTAAACATGTCCTGTCTGTTATCTGTGAATCCAGGAACATTAACTCTATGGATTCTGACAGCATCCCTAGTTGCCTACTGTCCGGTACCAAGCAACAACTTACCCATCTCCTTTGGTGCTGTCTCAGGTGAGAAGAGAACAGCTGTTTTGATTTTACTACACAAAGGTAGCCCTACTATTGACCTTCACAGTTATACACCTATTAGTCTTGACAGCATCATTTGTAAGGGTGTGAAAGAAATACTTGCTGAGTTAATCAGAAGTTATGTTGTTAGTCTCCATTCCCATGGAACTAACCAGTGTGGTATGGACAAAGGCACGTTATGTCTACTCAACATAGTATATTAATTGAAAATTTACTTAGGACCCGTATGGGGGACAGTGACCCATACTGTATACATTGTTTTCACAAAAACCTTCAATATCATCCATCGTGCTGGGATAACAGACACACTGTTTCAACTCAATATTAACCTCAGTGTAATTTTCTGGATGGCTAACTAGCTCACCAACAATGCACACAATATTACGAGCAGCAGTACTATAAAGAAAGAATGTTGCTTGTGGTATCACACCAGGGTCAGTACTGGATTTCCTCATCTGTGGCATGTGCTCCTCAGATGTGAAGGCAGAGGATAAGGTGCTATGGTTAACCAACTTGTTGAAAAATAGACTCATCTGTCAACGTTTCCAAAGAATCTCAAGTTCTCCAAAAAGGACTTGTATGCCACTCATCAGCTCACTCTGAATGCTAAGAAATGTAGCACAGTCTCCATTGGAAAACATAATACTCCCCTTATGGTACAAATGGCACTCACTTGAAACCAAATCTGCTTTTTAATAAAATCAGTACTTTTGTAAATAATGATGTCTACTGACCAACACATAATATTTGTAAAGAGGAAATCCTGCTGTCTTGTGTGACTTATTCGCATGGGCATCTCTTCTAGGTCCAAAGATGTTGTCATACCATTTCTTCTTTCCGTTACTAGAGCCATCATTAAGTATAATATTCTTTCAGACATATACTGGTCCCTCCAATATGTCCTATTTGTGCTGCAAACAAGGTTTACATCCATAGATTGGGTATTTCTTGTTCTATTTGTTTTGCAGATATACAGAAGGTCCATCAGAGTGGGATCCAATGATACCTTGTATGCCAGGCATAGATTGCCCCTCAATAGTCTGTAGGAGGCCGAGTACAAATATAGGGCTTTGAGGTGATCTACATAAGCCATGCTGTTTATGCCCTGTATCCTTCTTGTGAGAAATCTCTGTGGATATTCCAGGTGTTGCAAATGCCAGATCATGTAAATACCAAAGCTTGTTGCTCTGATGAGGGCTCAATACAGTGGAACAATGACATCTTTGGACCTAGATGCCATACCTTTGCTTATAAGCTGTGCAACATAGAACAATTTCCTTATTACTATAGACACATGATTGTCAAAGGTAAGGTTACTCTCCACTTGTGTCCCCAAATAATTGACTAATGTATCTACTCTTAGTGGAGTTGTATCAATGAGGAAGTTTCCAGGGTGGTTGATTTTCCAAAGGATATTATTATGCTCTTCATGGCACTGAGTTTAAGACTATGAGTCTGACTTATTTTTCTGAGTCAGCCCTTCTTGGAGGACATTTGTATCTTTGGGAGGGATTCTGTGACTCATCTTGTTTGTTTTTATCAGCAAACTTGGTCAGCCAGAGGTCCTTGACATTGGCCTTGACTTCAGAGAAATAGACGCCAAAAAAGAATGGACCCAGCGCATAGTCCAGTTGGACTCCATTAGTGACTGGCCTCTTTGTGGAGGTGGATTCCACTATCCTCACATTTAGGGTTCAATCAAGAGCCATACAACTATCTAGCAAGTGACATAATGGTTTCTATCAAAAGCCATCAGTTTATCGACAATGCTCAAGTGGTGTATTGTATCAAATGCCATCACCAGATCAAGGTAGGCAATGTACACAATTTTGTTCTTGTCCATTGTGTTGGTGATCTTCTCAAACATGTCCACCAGGTTGAGCAGGCATTATCTGCCCTTGACAAAACCAAACTGGGTTGGATCCACTGTCTGAAGACTTCTTATATCATTGTTAATCATTTGCACAATAATTCTTTCACTAGCTTTGGCTATGAGACAGGTCAGGCTTATGAGTCTGTAGTTTCTCCACAGCTGGCCCACCTTTGTGCAAAGGGATGCCCATTGCAGTTCTTTCATGTGCCACAAAGCCTGTGTGTGAGCTATGGTTAAATAATGATAGGTTGTGTTCATGCTATTTATGAAGCATCCTAAGATATTATCAGGGCCCACTGATGTGGTATTTTTTGCCTTACAGAGTGAGACAATGATCTGTTCTCTAATGATAGTTGGGGGTGGGGGGTAAGTACACAGGTATTTCCACAGGGGTGGCTGAGGAAGATCAAGAGAGAGAGAGAGAGAGATAAGACTGGAGCTGAATTTGCTGGCCAACAGATTTGTTATATCTTATGGCTTTTCACTTTTTTAATTTCTCCAAGTCTTTAGGGTTTCTAATACCATGACGGGAATGGACCCCATTCCTAAGACAAAGTGCGATTAAAGTTCATGAAATTAGTATTGTTTCAGTCATGGATGTCGGTCAGAAATGCTCTTTGCAGCACCTGTAATGTGCCAAGTAATGACTCCTGCAATTCGTATGAAGTTATATGTATTGGTAACATATCTAAGTACAATTGTAGATTCTTTTTTATAAGACCCATTGCTCCTACTACTATTGGAACTGTCTGGGTATCTTTCTTTCACATTGCTCTCATTTCTGCCTGTAAATCCTGAGATTTTATGACTTTGTGTCTCTCTGTAGACAAAACACTGTAGTCACTGGGTCTAGCAATGTCAATGATCAATGCTACTTTTGTCTTCTTTTCATGGACCACTATATCTGGTTTTCTCACATCTGTCTTTTGAACTGTTGGTAATGGGTGATCCCATGTGATGTAGGCTTCATCATTTTCTATGATGGTTTTTGGCTCAAGTTTGCAGTGTTTTTCAGCCAATTCAATACCATAATGTTTGCACAACCTCCAGAGCAACAGTCTTACCACAGTATTATGCCTTTCAGTATACAGTCCTCCTGCCATTAGTATGTCACGACCAGCAACAAGGTGTGCAACTGTTTCCAATTCTGTTTTATAAAACCTACATTTGCTTGTTTCTTCCACATGTTCAATGGACTTTATAAACCAATTTGTGCGTAGCCCACTGTTTTGGGATGCCAATATTAACATATGATCTTTTGGTTTGAATTTGCCTTTCCTTAATCATTCCTGTGTTTGATCCTGACCATCATGAGGTTCTTCCAGAAGTTTTCTATATTTTCAACTATATTTATGCATTTTCCCCATTTCTTGCCTTCTCATCTGCTCCTTCACCTTATATTCTTTCTTTTTTTTTCTAGCACGTTCAGTTGCTGCCTGATTTTTATCTACTTCTGGTTTGGTTTCCATTCCTGCTTGATACCGATATGGTTCTTCTAGACCAGGCAGGGAAGTCATCTTAGATTTAGTCTCCTCATGTTTCAAAACTTTCACTACATTTGGGTCTTGTGAGGTCAGCAGATGTGTGTGCAGTCCCACTATTGCAGCTCTATACATGTAATCATTTTCAAGGAGGCTCATACTTTCTTCAGATCAGGGAATATATAATCTTGGTATGCACTGATACTGATTTTTATAAATCATTTGGTGAGCATGAAGCAACCGTCTTGTTTTCCTACCTAATTTATCCAACACCTTTTGGGGCCAGCAAATCACTCCAAAACTATAAGTTAGGACAGGAATAGCAAATTAGTTTATAGCTTGAATATTGCTCCTCGATTTCAATACTGATTTCAGTATTAATTTAAGCCTTCTAAAATATTCCTTACTAAGTTTTATTTGCATTTGTTCATGTTTTATTGTTGTTTCTTCTTCATTTCCCAAATATTTATACACTCCCTCTTGCTCAAGTTCTTTTATAACGCATTCCTGTCCCAACTGATGTTTTCTTGGTGCTGCAGTTTTCCTGCATTAAAGGTTGCTTTTGCACATTTATCAAGATCAAATGACATTCTAATGTCATCTGAAAATGTTTTGACTACTTGCAGTTGTGCTTCCAGTCCCTCATCTGTTGAGCTATATAGTGTTAAATCATTGACAAAGAGAAGTTGAGAAGTCTTTACACTTTGGTCTTTTCTAGGAGCCAAATTATATCTATGGCCTAAACAGTTAAGTAGACTGCTAAATGTGTTAAGGGCAAGGCAGAATAGCAGCGGTGACAGGGAGTCAGCTGGAATATCCCCCTTTGAGTTTTTATCCCTGGAATAATAATTTGTCCTTTATCATGGCTTAATTGCAAAGTAATCTGCAACTGTTTCATGGTCACTGTAATGTAATTGATCAGTGTAGGGTGCATCTTATATATTTTTAAGCACTCTTTTATCCATGAATGCGGGATACTGTCAAATTCTTTTTGGCTCAGTAGGAATATCTCTATTTACAATTAGTTCTGCACAATTCTTTGTACTGCTTTTGAGGCTCTGGACATAGCTAAAGAAAGTCTTATGGTTTTCCTTGGCCTGGGAGGTTATTTTTTACATCACATTTGGATTTGGTAGATTGGATTTGTCCTCTGAGTTGCTTGTTTAAATTGATGAGAGATTCAGTTTATCCTGCTGGACATTGCACATGGTTATTTTTGCCATGACTTTCTTCCTTTTGTTGTACAACCTGTTTAAAGTTGGATTCCACCAGGGTGGCTTGTTTTTATTTTTATTCCTTGCAGGTGCAGGTGTCTCTGTATATCTATTGACATGATTGTTCAGGGTGTCTGTGGACAATTCTGCAGAATCATCAGTGTTCTCAGGTTTTGAGAGGGGCTTGAAATTTTGCCAAATTTTCACTTAATAGTAGGAAATTTGCCTTAGAATAGTTCCTGAATGTTCCAGGGTTAGC
>NC_056737.1:1657249167-1657316667 GCF_019279795.1 Protopterus annectens | reverse complement strand
GTGAAATATGTTTTGCCAAAGCGTTAGTTTGTCCTGCTTGCTAATGCTATATTTGCTTTGAAGCAAGGAGCAGGCTTCAGAATAAGCTGATTCACATTTAAGAGTAGTTTTATTTTCACATGACCTTAAACAATATGCATAAGTATTACACTGCTTTGAAGTGCTTATTTTCTTACCTTCAGCATTATCATTTTAAGAGTAATATGTTGCAGTATGTCACCTATGTTGATGATGGTGTCAGTGGCAATGATGGTGATGATGATGATGAGGATGATGGCTGGACAAAGAGCATATTGGCACCTCACAGCAAGAGGTTCTCCGGTTCAATTCTTGGCCAGGGTACCTTCTGTGGAGAATCTGCATGTCTTCCTTGCATTCCTGTGTGTTTCTTCTGGGTGCTCTGGTTTTCTCCCACATTGCAAAAGACATGTGTCTGGAGTATTTCTCTCTGGGTCTCCACCGAAAATGTACTCTTACCCAGTCAGAATTTCCCAGTAAACAATAATAAATAAATATTATTTTGTGGGTCCTGCTGTATAACATTTATTGTGTATCATACTGCACTTAGAAATAAATATCTGATAGTCAGCTAGAATTTTATTCTACCAGTAAAATACATACTTTAGTTTCTTACTGTCACATAATTACAATATTTTTATAGAAAGCCAAACGTTGTATTAGTTTGACTAAATGAAGCATTAATTTAACTACCTTGTTACCAGTCATTAACTTCAAAGTTTTATATTACAGCTACTTTGTAAAAATGCTGGGATTTAGACCAATATCCAGTTTTATATTCACTGTATCCTCAGCAAGTGAAATGACAATAAAACTCTCCCTATAATAATTCCATTTTCAATGCAGATATGTATAATAGTATGCTCAAAGACATTTTTTCCTGTTGAGATTTAAACAGCTAATTAGGCTGAGGGCTTCAATGCAGTTCTTACATTTTTAAGAACTTTTTTTTTTTTTTATGAGAATGGTTAGTACTGAATGTTGCATATATGTATCATTCATTTTAGGTTCAGCCTTAATCAAAAAGAAGGACACATCATACGAAGAAAACGTTAAATTACTATTCACATTTGTAAATCAGCTTAACTTTTTTCCCCTTGTTTTCAATTTGGCTATCAATACTTCCTCCTCCTTACCCAATCTGCCTCTTGTCACATAGAGATAAGAACTCTGTGGCCCTTTCATTCTTCCTTACTGGAAGGGTCAGCCTGTGAAGCAGACTATCATCCATGTTGTGGAATTAGAGCAGAGGTTGCCTTAATGTCCCCTAAGTAATCTCAGTATACATGCTAAGTGGCAGAATACACTGGACATATGCGAGGTGCATATCTCCATCTTCTGGTATTTAAACAAGTTCTCATGATTTTACTTTATTTGTTGATAATTGCAGTGTAGTGTTGTGTTGTACAGTCACATGAATGAATTCATTAAATCCTGTATCATTTTCCTGAGCTTAATTTGTTATTTTCTCTCCATTTTGTTATTATAACTTGGCTACTTTTACAGCTAAGTTATAGCCAAGTGTTTGGGCAGTCTGACTGATACACAGCAGCCACAAGCATAGCTAGGGTGGAGTGAGAGTGGCAATTACCTAGGTGCAAAGTGTTGGGAGGTAACAGTCTGCCATCCATCATCCTGTTTTTTTCTCTTTCATTGAATAACTACCATGGGGGTGTAGGTTCTATTCCCACACCAGGTACATTGATTGCTAACACTGCAGTGCAGCATAATGGGGTTGCTGCATTTCTAACTGTGCCATACTTCAGATGAGATGTTAAACTGTGTCCCTATCTGCTTGAGTTTGTGGTAGAACCAATCAAAAAGAGAAGGGGTCTTTTATTATGTGTGTGTGTGTGTGTGTATGTGTGTGTGTGTGTGTGTGTGTGTGTGTGTGTGTGTGTGTGTTTGTGTATGTATATATATATATATATATATATATATATATATATATATATATATAGATATAGATATATAGATATATATATATACAAACATTACATTAGGAAATGCAGAAAAAGACAGGAACAAACTGGATACATGGTCCACTGAGTCCAAGCTTATAAATGATTATAACAAAAAGCAAGACTGTGAACCAAACCAAAGCAACCACTATACACATGCATAGCTCTTCATCACAAAACATTCCAAAATATTTTGTTTCCAAAATATTTTGGACTGTTTTGTGCTGAAGAGCTATGCATGCTTATAGTGGTTGCCTTGGTTTGGTTCACAGTCTTACCTTTTGTTATAAAAATTATATTAAACTTATGTTCCTCAATCACTAACACAATTTCATTTGTATAGACCCCCCCCCACTCCTTTTTCCATAACCACCATTTGGTTTTCTGTATTATGTTTGGTAAGATCCACTTTCCCTTAAACATAATCTTATTTAGTCTTTCATTCTATACAACGCACAACATTTTTCTTTTTTTTTTAACCAAGAAATATCTTTATTAAATTATCACTTATGACGGAGGCAATCATACATTTATATAAATGAAAACGGACCATATTGACATAATCTTAGTTACAAGCACTATACATCACAAACCATAGTGACATAATTTTGTGTTGTAAACATTATACAAACCTTATAATGCAATTATTGTCAGTCAAAAATTACATAGCACATTTAAATTATGCCTTCTTTTAAACCTCATTCCTCCCATGTATGTATTGCTCCCACAATTCCCATGTTTTCTATGCAGTTTGCTCATACTGTTTTCTAAAGATCCCAATTCCAGTTGTTTTGTCTCTGTTACTATATCCACTACTTCTAGTACAGTTGGTTTAGACTTTGATTTCCATTTTCTATTAATTACTTTTTTGGCAGCCATCATAATTAGACTCATCAAGGCCTTGCTATGTCTAGACAATTCCAACTCTGTATTGCAGCTTAGAAAAATAATTTTCCTAGATACACCAATTTGCTCACCCAGTATTGCTGCTAGTGATAGAGTAGTCTGTAGAAAATCTTTAAAGTTTGCCACTGCATTACACTTCTAGAAAATATGTTTCCATTTACCTCTTTCTTCCCCATCATGCCTTTGACATTTGATGTCTACCTGAGGAAAAATTCTCTGGAGTCTACTTGGGGTATAAAAATACCTATGCAAATATTTCCAAGCAAAAATCCAAAATCGTCTAGATTTTGTTGCATATTTGGTAGACATACATATATCCCCCATTACTTCTTTGTGAATTGCTTATCTAATCTCTCTTTCCAATCCTTTCTAATCTCCTCTGATTCATTCTTATAGCTACCATGCAATATTTTATATTATCTACTAATTATTTCCTTTTTAATAGCAGCTTCCATTCTAGATTTGACTAAAAACTCTACCAGTGCTGATCTTTCATTTTTAACCCCCCCCCCAGTTCTTTCTCTTTGATAATACTCATATATCAAACTGGTGAAAAAACCACCCTTGCAGGCCCAGCGCCTTTAAACTCCTGGATTCAGATAGATGTGTGCAAAGTTCTTTATAATCCACAGGTTATGTTGTAAACAAGAACGCCAATAAACGAAAAAAACAAATTGAAATTTGGTCAATTCAATTTCTTTTTTCAATTCAATTTGTTTTTTTTCATTTTTTCGTTTATTGGCGTTCTTGTTTACAACATAACCTGTGGATTATAAAGAACTTTGCACACATCTATCTGAATCCAGGAGTTTAAAGGCGCTGGGCCTGCAAGAGTGTTTTTTTCACCAGTTTGTTTTTTGTTTTTTGAATTTTTAGAATACTCATATATCAATCCTTGATATGGAAGGCAATCTGTAACCTGCAGTCAAAATAAAGTTGTGAAGTCTTCCCATTCTATTACCTTTCCATCTCTAGTTATTTGCTCCTAATATCTTGGTTCCTTTGCTAGTTTTCTCCAATAAATTCCAACTGACTCTTGCCTATTGCCTGCACCCCTAATTACTATCATCCCTATTGACAGAATCTCCTTTCTCCATTCCCCTATTAGCTTAGTTCTTTGAATACATTCTGCTACTTTATGAATATAATATTCTATATGATTATTGTTATTCTCTTTAAAAATCTGATTCCAAAATACCTGTCTCTTCTTGTTTCTCAAGCTTTCCCCATTTCATCATCATTCCTTTCCCCTTTGAATTATAGGCTTCTGCTTGTGCTATGTGTTGGTGCCTTAACTGTATAGGTCTGCAATAACACTTCAAATTTGGTAATCCAAATCTGCCCTGTTCAATTGCAATAAAATAAGTTGTATTGCAAGAATCACCCACTTGACTCTTGCTGTCTTCCCCTCCCAAATGAAATCCTTCAGCTCTTTATTAATTGCTATCTACAACTTCTCCTCTGGTTGATAAAAATATGCCTGACATATGTATAAGACTAAAGGGAAAACAAACATTTTAACTGCTTGTATCTTACTATCCATAGCCATATAACAGAGCTTCCATTTTCTCAGTTTTTATATTATCTTTTGTTTAGTCTCGTCCCACAAATCCTTAGCTGCCACACTGGAAACATATTTAATCCATACTCCTAAGTACTTCAGTTTATCATGTCCCCATAAATATGGATATTGCTGCACCAATTTGTGTGTAGGTACATAATTTACAGCCATTGCCTTTGTTTTAGCTTCATTAATTTCCGGGTCCTTGTGGGACCCAAAAGATAGTGAACTATGCCTGGGTAGGGTGAGGCCAGAGGGAAATCTGGTGGAGGTCTGTAGCAGTCCTGACATGAAAAGTGGTCATCTGACCTGGGTATAGGAGCAAAAGACTAATCAAACCATCAGGTATCTGGTTCCCTCTGAAGTTTCCCTCAGGATAGCTGGCACTCAGAGGACACAGTTTTATCTGGTAAAGTGAATGATTAGGGGTCTTGGGGCCAAAATGATCTCAACCTATTCTCAGACTTTAAATGGGTAAGAAATCTGACTCACTGGCTTGGAACCAGGTGTAGAATGTGTGCACCCAGTGGACAACTTTTGGTAAGCAAAACTGGTGCTGCAGGATGAACCAAATGCTGGCCTAAGGTGCCCGATGCTGATGCTCATCAGACTCCAGAAATGGTGTTGGTTGATATAGACAGAAAGACAGTGGCCATGGAAGTTGGAATCCACTAAGGAGTGTGTAACAACTCACCTGCCGAATCAACTAGTCCTAAAAATGGATGATACTGGAGTGTCGGGCCCATACTCAGCTGTCACTGGCTCTGGGAGCCAAGGGGAATACTCAGCGACAATTTGTAGGGCCACTGTGGTGGCACTGAAGCCTAGGGTGAGGGCCTAGGTGCAGCCACCATGGATGTAGATCTTGGTGGTAGTAGCAAATATTCAAACAAGAACTTTGAAGGCCAAACTGGAGAAGGGTTCCATGTGAACAGCAGCTGAACATGGATTAATCAGTCCTGAGAGATAGGCAAGTGCCATTGTATCCCAAAAAGATTTGAAACTGTCTTAGAATGCTCCACAACACTGAAATGTCTTTTTATGGTGTTATCACGTATACGATAATATCATCTGCAAATAGAGCCACCTTTTCTTGACAACCATACCAATTATATCCTTGAATTTCTGAGTACCTTATTTTCTTTGCCAATGGCTCTAAGTAAAATGCAAATAACAAAGGGGAAAAAGGATACCCCCTCCTTGGTTCCTCTGCTAAATCAGAAATTATCAGAGAGGGTCCTTCCACTTTAATTTTAACCTCCAATCCCTCATATACCCTCCTCATCAGCCTTATAATTTTATTGGGAATGTAAATGCTTCCATTGCCCTGCTCATAAAGTTCCAGCTTACACTGTCAAATGCTTTCTCTGCATCAAGACCCACCAATAACAATGGTATTTTCTTACATGCTGCTTCCCACTGGATCATCAATATTCTGTTAATGTTGTCAAATGTTTGCCTCCTCTACACAAAACCACATTGGTCCATATCAATAAATTTTGGCATCACGTTTGACATTATTTTAGCCATTACAGACATAAACACTTTATAATCATGGTTTAGTTTTGAAATGGGACTGTATGATGGGTCTTTACCCTATTTAGGTGTTACAGCTACCACTGATTTCTTCCAGGATGTTGTTACTTCTCCTCTTCTTAACATACTGTTAAATAAATCCTTCCAGATCTTTATCAGTTTTTTCCTACATAGTTTCCAAACTTCAACAGGAATACCATCTCCTCCTATCCTGTTAGTAATTGAGCCTCATCTACCTCTAACCTTGGTATATTTAATTATTTCTTCCATAAACATTTATATTGGTACCATTACTTGATTTCTGCTTTATGCAGATTTTCACATAATTTTTGAAATATGAACTATGAAATATGAATTTTTGAAATATGAACTCTGAAATATGAACATTGAACATTGAAGACGTTATAAGAGATCTGAGGACACAGGTTGACTGCAACCTCTCCTTCGAACACCACATTGCCACTGTGGTCAGAAGGTCCTTCTATGTGGCACATCTCATTACCAAGGGTTTGGCATCCAGGAAGAAAGAGGTCATCATTTCTCTCTACTCTTCCCTCATTAGACCAATCATAGAGTATAATGCCCCATTTGGCATGTACCTCACTAAACACCTGCAACAGCTGGAGAGGCCACAAACATACCTCATGAAGAGGATCCTAGGCCTTAAACACATCTCCTTCATGGACAGACTCAAAAAACTCCGGCTATTGTCTGTCTCATATCATCTACTAAGAGGAGATCTCTGCTTGACTTACAAAGCCATGTCTGACCCAGCTCTGTTAGAAATGCTACATCTAAAGAAATCCAAATCCCTCCACACTACATGGTCCAGAGAATTCAACCTCATTACCACAATCAACAGAACATGCTGGAGGGACAGGTTCATAACCTAGAGACTGCCCATACTCTGGAATAGACTTCCCATACATGTCAAGCAGAGCACCTCACTGGCCCTCTTCAAGAGAAATCTTGATGAGTGGATGGGAAATAGAAAGTTTACCCCGGGGATCACTCCAGTGGCTCTACATGATAGAGGCACTGGGAAGTAACAACGGGTGGCACAATGCCAGGGCACTTCTATGGGCTAGGCTTGTAAAAGTCCCAGGGCCATTAGCCTAGTACACACCCATGAACCGATGAACCTATTTCTAAAACCTCTAGAGAATTTCTTATCTTCCTTGCTGTAGGCTCCCTAAGCTTGGTGACAGGCCTTTCTGCTTTCTGTTGCCTAAGTCATTAAGCTAAAAGTTTTTATGCTTTGGAGTTATTATCAAAAAACAATTGCTTAACAACAATCTTTCTAAATGCATGCATATTATCAAGGTAATCCCTTAATTATTTTAAGGTGTTTCATTTTATTTAAGGTATTTTATTTTAAGGTCTGAGTGTGTATTTGGTCAACCTCCAGTAAGTGGTGGGACTGTTCTCTACCCCTCTAACAGTGTCTATTACAAATGTGGCAAAGCAATTATAAGCCGTGGATGCCATTTTTGAAATTCCTTTGCAGTAGTTCATCTCCATGGTGTTTGAGTGCTCTGTTCTAGTAAGGACTCTGATATTTGTTATATATTCATTGTTAATTGAATAGTTAACTGTTGCTTCTTACATTCTGGCATTGTGTATTTTTTTCTATTTGTTGCACATTTTCCAACAAAGCCTGTAACTGTCCACAGTCAGTTATTTGTACTCATTGTGGATGTTAGGTTTTGTTTCTTTCTTTTTGGTCAACAAGCTAAACTGTGCTGATAGACTTATACTCCTATTTTTATAGTGACTTTGCTGAAAATTTCAATGCACAGCTGATTAGTGATTTTCCCAGGGCACTGCTAATATCTAGAACACAGTTAAATTTCTGTGGCAGTAGGCTGTGCATCTCAAACAATGAGGTGTAACCTCTGAATTAAGCTACTATAATAGTATTTGAGGCAACATGCATAACCACTGTTCTAAACCTGCTATCATTGCATTGTTTTTCCAAGTTATACCAAAGAATAACTAGGAAAACTGGATAGTTGTATAACATACACTTTTTTGACAGTATTTAATGGGATTACTGCTTGTATGTTACTGTTGCTATCGGATATTCTATATTTTGTGTATACTGTTTCATTTCTTTGTCTAAATGACCCTACTTAACCTGACTTCATGTGCTAACCTTCCTACTCTTTTCTCCCACTAGTATACTCTCCCCCCGTCATGTACTCCAAGCTGGTCTTCCCTTCCTGAATTAACCTAGTGGTATCAACACATCACAACACCTCTGGGAACCAGGCAAATGAGGACTCCTCTGCAAAGACTCATACTAAATCAGTCCAGGAAAATCCAAAGTAGGTGCAACCAAGTGCCTAATTTTCATCACAGAAACCTAGCTTCCTATATTGTAATTCAATATCTTTGTCTGTGCACTTAGTTAAACTAAGATATTTAAACTGCAATCAGTGAGCACCCCACCAGAGATGACTGTTGCCTAAAGCTATTGCTAAACCATACTATTCCCCATTACCTTTAACATACCACCTTCCATTCCATTTGAAAGTTATAACATCTTCTAACAAACCCCTTACTCTACTTTATTGGTCTCTCTTAACCATCATATACTTGGTTGCTATTGTTACGAGATCTCACTTGGCCTCATATATACTGACTGTCTTTCAAACTCACCATACCACCAGAATCCAGGGTCAGCCTGCTCTATTCGTTCTCGGTGTGCTGGGGCTCATACTGCTCCCCTACCCACCCCAATTCCCACACACACCACATATCCTCAGATTTATACTTTCTCCACCCACACTCTTTTAGCCAATTATCTAATTAACCTCTTCCACACATCTGCACAAGTCAGCCACCCATAACCCCACCCCAACCTCTCCCTACATCTCTTCTCACTCTGAACCACCCTACTCTTTACCTCTGTTATCCTCTCACTTCAACCCATCCTGATAGATATTCTAACATGCTTACTACATAGTCTTTATTTCCTTTGTCCTCCCTACTAGGCATTCTACTACTTGCATTTACAACAACCTCCTTTACTTCACTCAACATTACTCACCAGCAGTTGACAACTCTTCTCCTGCATTCCAACTCTATACTGCTTAACTCCAATATTAATATCTCTCCTCACCTTTTCATTGCAAACACCTCACTGCTCTCAAATTTCAAATATGTCCCCACCCACTCACCCTCTCCCCCCTCCCTCAAATACTGCTGGCTTCTTGTCAAAATATCACTTCTTCTGCTTCACTCCCTAACTAATATTAAATTGCATGAAAACATCCACCCCTAACCCCGGCCCCCTCACCCCCCCATCCACCATACCTTCCCATGTCCCTCAACAACAACTCAAGCAATCCACCTTATATCAAATCAAACAATTGATCTTCTCCTAATTAACTTCAACCTAAGATGTATTCTCAATAAACTTCATGAAGTCCATGCTGCCATTGCTTTCTACTCTCCTGATATTAGTATCCTAACTGAAACCTGCCTCAAGCCACATATTAAAGACCAAAAGCTCTTACTCTCTGGCTATAACATCATTCACTTTGATAGAACTGAGAAACGTGGCGGAGGTGTAGCTATCTTTTCCAAAGAAACATTCAACCTGGAAAAAATCAACTATACACTTCAGACCTCCTCAACACTGAACTAATAGCAGCACACCTCATAGTAAACTCCCACAAAACTCTAACCATCATAGCAACCTACCTTCCCCCCTGGTAACAACTTAACCATAATAGAAAACCTCCTGTATGGGATATCCACTAAGTTCACCCAGGAAACCATTGTCCTAGGTGGTTTTAACCTAGATTGGCTTACATGTTCATCTGATAACCCCAATAATTTCATAAATCTTTATAATTTCACCCAAACTATTTACTCACCAGCTCGTATAGACAAAGGTTCTAACAAGCAGTCCATCCTTGACTGGATTCTTATTAATAAATCAATCTCTTATTATACAGCTGACTGCCTTCCTGACACCCTCAGTGATCATGCACCTACTTTCATCCTCGGAAAAAAAAATCACAACCCAAAAAATATCACATTCAAACTAATTTGCAACAAGAAAAGCATCTCTCCTCCTTTATTTAACACTCTTCTCCAGCAGTATAACAGGAGCCCTCTAAAAAAACTCCAGCTCGATCTTACAGTCTAACATTTTAAACATGCTTTCCTGAATATACTAAATAATTTGGCCCCCATTAGGAAAATTTGTACCAGATTCAAACACATACCATGCCTAACTAGTAGCTCCAAAGCCTTACTAAAACAAAGTGACAAAGTCTGGTCTACCTACCACCTAACAGAAAACACATCAGACCTGCCAGCATGTAAACAGCTATGGAACCAAGCTAAAAAACAGATTTGTCTTGACAAAAAAATCTTTTTTCCTTAAATCTCAGCAGAAGCATATACACAATCCCTCAAAATTCTGGCAAAGCGTTAATTACCTCCTAAAACCCAACAAATCTTCCACCCCACCTGCCACCACTTCAATTTCCATAGATAGCCTGGCCTCACAATTCAACTCACACTTCATCAACTGTATAACATCACTCATACAAAATAACCCCAGTGTACCTCTAACCATCCGTAATCCTATCAGTTCCCCTAACTCTTTCACAATATCACCAATCCAGACTAGCTACATCAAAATGCTTCTTACTAAGCTTAAACCCTCATCCACTGCTTCCAACCTTCTCCCAAATTAATTTTTAAAGCTAGCTGCTTCATCTATCTGGTATCCTATAGCCTGTATCCATTCTCACCAGTCATTCCATCTCTGAGAAATATGGCCCCACTATCTGAAAAAATCTCTCATATTATACCACTCCACAAAGGTGGCTAATCCACTGATCACTCTAACTACCATCTCATTACTCTCCTCTCTCCCTTACTAAAAATCTTAGAAAAATGCATCCACCATCAACTTTTTGATTACTTACTAAATAACAACATGCTATCATGCTATCCAGCACTGATTCAGACCCAAACACAGCACCAGTACTGCCTTTATTAGTTTCACCAACGCAGTGAACCTCCTTAAAACAAAGGCCTTTTCACCTCCAAAGTATTTCTAGACATGTCAAAAGCTTTTAACACTGTCTCCCACCAAAAACTTCTCAAGAAACTTGCTGCATACAACCTGAATTCCTCATCTCTTAACTGGTTTCATAGTTATCTCTCCAGCAGACAACAGTCCACTAAATGAGCTAGCAATCTCTCACCCTCCTCTCTATCTCAGTAGGACTTCCACAAGGTTCCATTTTAGGTCCCTTTCTTTTCACCATATTCACTAATAACCTTCATACTACAACTAAGTCGGTCACCATAATCCGATACGCCTATGATGCCACCCTCATCTGATTTGCTTCCTCCACCTTTGAACTGCAGGAAAAAATACAAAAGTCACTGTTAGACATAGAAACTTACCTTGCAGACAATGAACTCATCCTCAACCCACCAAAAAAAACAAAGCTCATGGTTTTCACCAAAAACATGTAAACTTTTAAACATCCTTCACTTGCCATTTATTCCTCCAACCAAACTGCTATTAAACCAGTAGATCATACCAAACTCCTTGGTGCCACACTAGACAATGAACTAAAAGTTGGCAAACACATAGCAATAACTATAAAAAAAGTTCATATAAAATTAGTTCAACTCTACAGAGCTAAATCCTATCTCACAAAAGCCTCCAGAATAGCCACAGCCAGATCATTTCATCTCTGCACTGTACTCATCACAAATCTTTACTAATTTACGAAAGATTGACCTAAATCACCTAGAGGCATGCTGCAATAAACTAAATTTGCCGCCAACATACCCTATAGGGAGCACCACTGCTTAGCGTTAAAAAAACTTAACTGAATTGAGCTACCCAATTTACTACAACTAAACCAACTCACTGTTGCCCATACCATTTTAACCAAACCAAATTACTGCCCAGCCCTAAAAAGCATATTTCATACTTATACTAACTTCAGAGACCTTAGATCCTCTGATAAACTTTTGCTAAAAGTAAACAAATCTGCAAACAGAGTTTCCAGGTCTTGGAACCTATTACCCCAGCATATCCTTAAATTTAACGATGCCATCAAATTCAATCAAAGTCTAAGAGACTACCTTACCAACCACTGGCTCTGCCCATGCTCCAATCCTGACAAGGAATCCTACTTTTTTTCCTGCTTCTGACATTTGATAACAATATTACATGCTTCCTAACTTTTTACAGCCTATTGATCTTATATCACACAGCCCGTATAGTTTTTCATACCTCAGTGTTGTTCATAGCAGTCTTTATTGGTTCTATATCAATTGTTTTGAGGATGCATTTCATTGTACTGTTATGACCTGCCCATTGTTTTCTCTGTTTTATTTTTTTATATGTTTTCTTCTTGACTTACTTTCTATAACTATTTGTTTCTTTTCATTACTTTGTTAACACTTTTATTATTTGTTTGTTTTTATTACTCTGTAAATGTTTTATTATTGCATATGTATGTAGCTTTTCTCCCCAGGTCTGCTGAAAATGGGATTTCAGCCCAGTTGGACAATTACCCGGTAACAAATGTAAAATAAATAAAATAAAATAAGTTTCTGTTTAGCATTCTGAAGTTGTTCCTCTTCTTGTTCTTTGAGATTCCCCCTATTCTACAATACTTTAACATTTGTCAGCCCGTACAAATAATTCTTGTTACCATATCTCCATTTCTTTTATTTCCACCTTATTTATAAGCACACATTCATTAAAGTCCTCTCTTTTCAACAGATAGGTTGGAAAGCAACAGCATATCATTTTAATTCACTCCCATGTGTTTTTATTTTAATTATTATTGGCTCATGATTTGAAATATTTACTGGGTGCATATCAAAATGGTTAATTAAATGCACATGTTCCTGTGAAACATAAATTATGTCTAGCCTAGCCCAGTTTTTGTATCATGGGGAATAGTATATACATGTATTCCAGATTCCTAGTACTGAATTCACATCTTCCATGCCAAACATTTTCATATTTTTTTTCAAAAATCTATCCTCCTCAATATATTTTCCCTTCTGGGACCCCAGAAACATCTTCACTGCTGCAAATCAAATTCTATTCCCCACCTATAAGTAATATTCCTTACCGAAAGCTGATTATTTCTCCCAAAATTTTCTTAAATATACATTTTCTATCCAAATTACTAACAATTCTTTTGCTATATTTCACATAAAATCTATATTCAGGCATATCCATATTCATCTGTTTATAATCTCACAATTTTCTCAAAATTTTATATTCTATTATTCTTTCCACATATTTTTTTACCTCTTCTTCATGTTAAGAAAACATGCTCTACTGTTTCTAATTCACCACAAAAATGGCATGTCCTTTCATTTGCTATTTTATAAGGCATATTTCTTTTTATTGGCAACACATTAATTTATAACCTCCATAAAAAATCAATGTGTTTGTTTTATGGTTTTTACTTTTCCATCTGTTAGATGTTCCCATGGGTTCACAAAGTACTTTTGCATCATTATATTTTTATACCACATTTCCCTGTTTTCTCCTATTCCCGCTATACTAAATTTCCACATTTTTATTTTTTCTTGATACATCCTTACTTCTTAATTTCTTCATTCTCTCTCCCTTTTATTCAGCTTTATTAATTTCCATTCCAGTTCACCTTTTCTTAAATATTCTTATTACCAACTTATCATCCTTCCATTTATCCATTTTAATACCTCATTTTTTATTTAATATTTTAATACCTTTAATACCTTATATAGGTTCAACAAAGTCCCATATACTATCAGTTTCAGTAAGCCCAACCCCCCATACTCCTTATCCATATATAACACTCCTCTTTTAACTGGATTTAGCCTAGATCCCCAGATGAATTTAAATATGAGTTCAAGAAATTGCTTCTCAAATTCTCTTGGTATCATATATGCATTAGTTATGTATGATACTTTCCCCATCCATATTGTACTTATTAAATGTAAATGAAATGAAATGTAAAGTAGACGAAAAATTATATATTTTTCCTCCCAAACTGTATCCCATCCACCCATTTATCATCTCTAAAACCCTTACTTTTTTTCCAATTCATTTTCACTCCAACTTCATGAAATTGTTTTATGCATGTATATAATTACCTCTTTCATTTTCTTTCTATTTTAGCCATTAATATAATATCATCAGCATAAGACATAATAATAGGATATGGACCACCCATTTCCTGTATATATTTACTTTTATCCCATGTTTTCATTTATCTCTATCACTACACAGTTCATGACCATAAGAAACAAAATACTACTTTTGGACATCCTTGTTTTAAACCTCTATTCATTTCAATTTCTTCACTTAACCATCCATTTACTAGAATTCTAATTTTAGTATTTTTTTTATAAACTACCTCACATAATTTTTTATTCATATACTACAATTATATTGTTTCAATATTTGTCATAAAGTGTCTTGCTATATGGAATCAAATACTTTATTTATTTCAGTTATCATTAATTTTGTTTAATTCTCTTCTATTTTAATATCATCCACCATTTCCCTAATTATCATGAATAATTATTGGCTTCCTTTTCCTTTGATCTCATAAAGGCCTTCTTCCATTACATAACTCAAGTTATGTTCTAATCTGTTTTGCATTAGCTTCATAAATAGCTTATAATCACAATTGTTCAACATTACTGCCCTCCCATTTTTAATGTAATTCTTCTCCTGATTTTTCAATATAAATGTCATACTCCCCTACATATTTCTGAATAAGAAATACCATAATATAGCCGTTCATTAAATATTTCTGCAAGCATTTGTTTCTGCCATTGCATCAAGGTCTTATATATTTGATCTCCTATACCATCGGGTCCACCTGATGAACTTATATTTATCTCCTTCATTATCTTCTTTAAATTGATAACTGCAATTTGTTTTTCCAATTCTCTCTTCATTTCTTCTGTAAACCACTTCACCCTCCACTTATTTTTCTTTGTGTTTTTTTACCATCTGTTTAATATACTTCACTACAATATTCATAAAATTTGTTTGCTCCCTTTCAACTTCTCCATCTTCAGTTTACATTTCTCTAATTATTCCACTATCTTCCTTTCCCTTTTCACTCAAATATGGTTACACCTCTAACATTTTTCCTTGCAAAAATATTTTTGTTTATATAATAGCCTTTAATTTTTTTCTTGATTCTTTTGATATTCTTTTGAGGGCTTCTTTTCTAAAATATTTCCTTTCATTCCTATCCAGATTATACAGATTTTTGTATTTTTCTATATTCCTTTTTATCTGTGTGTCTTTTTTTATTTTCCAAAATTAGACACGTTATTTTATATTCTCTTTAATATTATCCACCATTCTGACTAATTATTATAAAAATCTCACATAGATAAATAATCTATCCATAACATTATAACAACTTTTTGACCTTTATCGTTATAATCCTTGCATTAATTCTCTTTATTCCTTTCCCAATTTTTATATGTTCTTTATGATCTTATTTCTACCAATACAGCCAAATCATATGAAAAACCTGTTTCTACTGCATCTTCTATCACTGATCTTGTAGTTTTAGGTATGAAAAAATAATTTATTTCTGTTTTCAGTTTTTTCTTCTGTATGCATTTATATTCAAATTCCATAACTCTAAATTCCCACACTTTATTACTTCTTCCATTATTTTCTTATCCGATCTGCCTTTTGCTTTTTATGTCTCAAATCACAATTATAATCTCCTGTTATTATTAAGTCCATATTAACTATAATAGAGTTCAGTATTTCTTGAAATTATTTCTCTGTTTCTTTACCTAAGCATATAGTGTATAAGTTTGTAAACTTTCCTTTCCACCTAAAGTCTACTACTGACATTACAACCGCAAGTCCCTATCCAAAGTCCTTTCTTATCAAGTACTTTAGCAATGTCCTTTACTTCTTTTCAAAAGTTCTTTAGTAAATATTTTGTAACAGTTTCTCTTTCAGTTTCTATCTGAAATTGTATATTACATTTGTTATATGTTTCATGGAAAAAAGCCTTTACAATATATTATTCCATGAATACAGTTCTTTTCTTTTTCATATTTTCCCAAAAAGACTTCTAATATTTCACTAGTCTCAAAGAAAATGTCACAATAAGTCTCTTTTTTAATCAAAATAAAAGCTCTTATCTCTTGTGCCTCGATTCCCAAAGGCACAAAAATCTTGTTCCATATTTCATACCTTGTATTTCCAATTCTTCTTTACCCTGACGTCTTGCTACATACTTCTTTCTTTCTTTCCATTTCCTCTGTTTTCAATTTCTGTCTTCTGTCTTCCTTCTTTTCACCAACCACTTATGAGAATGACCTTTTCTTTATTTCTTGTCCCTCTTCCATATTAATTCCTTCCATTATATCTCCCCACGATATATCCTTCCCTGCCTCCAGCTTTCTCTTGTCAACAAGTTCTTCCAATATAGCATCACACAATCGCAGGACTGGAGGGCTGTAATAATAACTTATTTTTTCTGTCACTCCTCATCACTTGAATCTCCAAACACATTTTTTGGAAAACATCTTCCATATCTTCTATTTGATCTCCCTCTTATTTCTCCATATCGCATTTCTACTTCAAAAATCAAGTCTGAGGAGTTGGCATTCACCTGTACTCCACATTCCTCCATCACCATGCTGTGCGTATCATTCTCCTGGCTGCCACTGTGCCAGGAATGGAAAGTGCACTCTCACTCATTGGCCACACACACCATGAGTGCTGTAGTGGTAGTTGAAGTTCCCATATGTCCTTGACAAATGTTCTCTAGTTGTAGAAATACCACCTCATGTCTCCCCTGAAAAGAGGCTATTAGTCTAATGGAATAAACCTAGTCAACAAAGGATAACTAACTAACTAAATAAATGTAATAAATAAATGAATAAATAACTCCTACAATTCAGACACATTTCTGAACATACTAGGATGTTACAATGCCTTTCATTTTACTATAGGCATCTATAATGTTTCTTTTTACAGGAAAGATACATTAGCATTCTGACTTTTTTCAAATGTACTGTGCTTTGAAGCTTGATTACATTTGCAGATTGCATATTTCACTTGTTAATACATGAATTATTGAGGGCAAAATGGGGGGGGGGCTTGATTATACAGCAGCAAGTTTACAGTTACGTGCATTCACCTAACAAATCTGGCAAAAGCTTCTACACATATCAGCTGCACTTATTTGATGCACACTGTACAGACCATAATAATGTTGTCTTACTAAGCTCTTTTTTCTTATTTTCACACCCCCTAATGAAATGGCTACCAAAAGTAACTGATACCTAAGGAGGCAAACTTGTTTGATCAACTGATGCCATAAGTATGGTTAATCATCAACAAAAATATAAAACACTTCCAATTAAATAAAAACAAAATAAAATGGAAAGTTCTTCAGCCATACAATGTGACTTTTATGTTGTTAACATTTTATACTTAATGACAGCATGAAGTGATCAGGAAATATAGATATAAGGAGCACTATATCATTTCATTCCATAATTTCATATACATGTTTAGTCATCATAAAGGAATGCAGTATGGCAAAGATTAATCATTTTGTAGTGCTATCAAATTTTAAACTGAACTAGTGGT
The DNA here is from genome assembly GCF_019279795.1 of Protopterus annectens. Lineage (NCBI taxonomy): Eukaryota > Metazoa > Chordata > Ceratodontiformes > Protopteridae > Protopterus > Protopterus annectens. The sequence continues at coordinate 1,657,299,044 of NC_056737.1, read as the reverse complement.
TGAAACTGTTTACTGCTAAAATAATTAATTAATTATAGTCTTGCATTTCATTAGTGTCAGTGTAGGACTCATGAACAGAAATATCACTGCTCTTATTTTTGTCACTGAAATGAAGGAATTTGCTATTAAAATGTGTAAGTCATTTTGTTGCCTCCCTTTCTCTCTCTTTCTTTTTCCTTTTTTTATTTTTTTCATTTTCTTTTTTTTGCAGCTCCAGTACAAACTGAGGCACCTTGATGACAGTTGCTTCACAAGGCTGAAGTACTGGCTCCACCACCGGACAACCTTACATGTGGCAGCTTGGAAAACAACCAGCAGGCTCTAGTGGAAGCTGCAGTCAAGAGGGCAGTGGAGAGGCAATGAGACCAATATGAACATCTCCTTCAGCAGGTGCAAATCTTGTTGTCTCATTCAGCTAAGACCACTGAGCCACCAGAAGCGTTGCACCCCCTCACTACTGGGTGCCCTGCCCAGGGACATTAAGACAGTGAAATATGTTGGGATCTCTGGACCAGAGTGGTAGTGGGCATGAGGATCTCACCATTGTTTCCTTTGCGTCTGTGAACCATCTGTACATCTGTCTCTCCTTCTAATTGTCAGACCAACATAGTGTTCCTGTCTGTCTTGCCTGTGTTTTATGTTCATATGAAAAGCATTAACTCTTCCCTAATCCTCTTTCCTATATGTTCTGCCCTTCTTCCTTCCTCCAATATCCCTTATAAATATATACATTTATTAAAATTGGGATATATATATATATATATATATATATATATATATATATATATACCCAGTAAAATATTACCTGTCCTCTCCCACATCACTTAACATGATCTTCTTAATGTTCTCTTTTTGTGTTTTCCTTTTAATCTATCTCTCCTTTTTACTAATGTCCTATCCCCCTTTCTTAGCTTATAAAAAGCAAAACAGGGTATCCATAATAAGAGTAAATTCATGTCTTAAGGAAGATTTTATCAGCTGTTCACCAGCAGAGCTGAACTAAAACCTACACAAACTACTGGGGAAAGTTCTTGTGAGACTTGCACAACTCTGCACTCATTGCCAGCTACCATACAAAGGTATTCATGAACTTATGAATATGTACAGCATGTGCACAATATGCAAAATGGTTGGGTTACTTGCGCTCATAAGCGCAGTCTTCTCAGATCAGTTTATACAGATTCAGATATTGCTTATTGTACTGGTTTTATAAGTCTTCCTTAAATTACCAGTGCAACTTATTCGCAGTTTGCTTAATTACATGCAAGTGTAACAGAATCAGCTGCACATTCGCCTTATGCATTTGTTAAGCATGAGACTATGAATACCACTTAGATTCTTTTCAGAGGTAGCATGCTGTTGATGTAAGTGTCCCATTAATGAAGAGCTAGCTGGTACATTATGGGTAACTTTAAGAAATACCTCTCATAATAAATGGATAGACTTAAAAGAAGCCTGAAAAAAAGACACTTTGAAATTAAAGGTGCTATCTTCTGGCCTTAGTTGCCATTATTGCTGAAACAGGCTACTAATACAGGAAATTGTAAGACTTCATGACTTGGGGAGGGGGTGTTGAGTATATGACCCTGACTTTGCATGGATGCACACTCAATGATGACCTTTAACGGTTATGAGCCTACTAATACAATACGATGTAACGTTTTAGCATATTCATATTTCTCACATTTAATTACTCATCTGTGATAGCTTCTAGCAAGCTGATTCTAAACAAAATGTGATAAATCAGTACAAGTTTGTTGCAGGAATACCTTAAGGTCCTTGCATAGCCACTGTGTTATTAATTCTGACTTAATTTAACATCGGCTGACAAACAGGCTTGCTTTAAAAAAAAAAAAAAACATGCAGTGCTTGCGTTAGAATATCGGCTCTACTGACAGACGTGTAACAAGTTAATTAAAAATGAAGATAGAAATAGAAATCATTGCTGACTTCGAGAAAATGACATAGAGGTGACTTCTAAATTGTTGTTGCTTTTACCTTTTCCACTGGGCCAGTGTGCTTCTTTTATGATTACCGTTGTTCTTTCTCAATAGATAATTATCCAGGTTATGAATTCTAAATGCAGCCAAATGCACTGCAACAATAAAATTCAAACTATGAAAAAGAATAAGGTCAAACTAAATATATTGTGGGATACAATTTTAAATATATAAATGTCTTTGCAAGTAAAACCATAAATGCAGCTCTTAACTGTCATGTAATTCATGCACACATCCCTTTTATAATGAGACCTAGAGATAATTAACTAGGTAGTATTTACAGAATTTAATTAAATTTCTTTAAGGAAAGGAAACTGTATAGAAAAAATCCAAAATCAGTGTTAGTGCAATATATAGACACATATTTCCAAAGAACAATTTAAGATAGAGAATTGGTTTCTAAATGAACAACGTTCAGCACACAACTGCCCTTACTTACTGTGTATTTCTTAGCAGTATACTGCATTTTTGCTGTGAGCAGCTCTTTTTCAGTGCTAATTAACTAGGAGGTTACATCTCACTGCAGCCCTATCAAATGAAGCAATAAAAACTGAGTCTGGCAAACAAAGAATAAAAGTCAGTTGCCCTCCATATGAAATATGTCATTTGTAAAGAAAATTATGTTTGAACAGATAGGAAACACAAGTACAGGTTACCCATGAAAAAAATGTTTCCTCTGTTGTTAGCTTTTCTTCTAGGATTAATCCATGGGTGCATGAGATTTTTTTTTTTTTGGAAAGTACAGTATGTTTCTGCAATAGATTACCTATCAAATGATGACTGCTAGAGGTTATATGTGCAAAGAAAGTTGTGCTGCTTTATTGTGTTATTTCTTTAGTGCAAGTTTTTTTTTTTCATTTTATCTATCATCTGTAGTTCAGCCAAATGTTTACATATCTATTTCAGGATAATGGTCAGTTTTGAAGATAGTCCTTAAAATAATTCCATTCTGGTCTACATCATAAATTCTTAACCTTCTCTATGCCAAAATACACAATGTGTTTACATTATATGTCTATAAGATGTTTTTGGCTGATTTAATTACCACTTGCTTTCAAAAGAGTTGGGAGGGTGGCCTAATGGTTAAGGTGTTCGCCTTACAAATACAATGTGCAGGGTTTGAATCTCACAAGGGATAATTGGCTAGGCTTAAAATGGCTCACAAGGGCAGTGAGCCTAGTACTAATCTATGAACCTATGTCACCAAGGTAACTATTTTCTTTCAAACATCTAACCTGTTTTAGTTTAAAGAATTGCCCACCGTATTTTCAGAATCTGTGACCAGCATTACAGACAATGTGACATAGCCCATCCACTGCTGGACTTGACAACATTATTACCTTTATATTATATAATTGTTTTCCTAGTAAAATGAGGTCTATAGAAAGCATTTATATCATGTTATCAAAAGATGAAAATAGCGAACGCTATTTCATCTACCCCAAAACATCTAAACATGAAAATATCGAACATTCAGAACAGCAAATTTTTTACCATGGAAAAAATTTGCTGCTCCGAAACACATACACACAACACAAGCACATCAAACAAACAGCTAAATTCCTACATCTAACGCTACACTAAACTAAACATCCACTACTATCTACCCACTTACCTTAACCCAAACCCTAACCCTAAGGTCCATCACTATTACATACTCACCTAACCCGCGCCCTAACCCTAACTCACTTAAACCACCCCAAACCCTAAAGTCTGTCACTATCGCACACACGCCTAACCCGTGCCCTAACCCTAACTCACTTAACCTGCCCCTAACCCTAATGTACAAACAATTGCACACTTACCTGAACCCAACCTGTAACTTTCCACCTAAGCGAAGCCACAGAAACAGCCAACCGAATTCTTTCCTGAGGAAAGAATTCACTGTTCTGCAGCTTCGCTATTCTTAGCGTTCACTGAATAGTGTTCAATATCAGAACAATCAAAGTTTTAATACTTCGATGTTTTGATATAGACCCTATAGAAATGGCATATGTTTAAGTAAAGGGAATGGCAATACATTTCTTAATTTTGATAAATACTGAATCTATCAGTTAGAAAATGGCAAATGTAAATGCTGTGATCTCAAAGGCATACACCAGTGCAGCCAGATGGTTATCTATGCTTTCTGCCTGAGGAGGCTGGAACTGAGGAGGATATACATGATTTCAAACCACCTGTTACAAAGAATAAGGTAAGTTCACCAGTACCGTGGCTAAACTTCCTCCAGTATGGAAGAATGCCACTGAGTTATCATTCAAAATAGGCCTTGCTTTTTCACAAAAACTGGCTTAGAACTTACTATATAAGGACATATTTTTGAAATTGTTTGTAATTTTCTAGGGAAAATCTCAGAGCAATATCACGACACTTAGCTAAAATGCCCTTAATTGCTTATTTCAAAAAAATTGTCATAATTCAACTTGAACTACACATAAAATGCATCATCGCAATGATTTTTTTTTGAGAGGGGCAGAAAAAAAATAATGATGGAAAACCTCACTTTTTAAAATATATATGTGATATGCAGAATCACTCAATGAGCGAACCAGCTAGCAATATATAAAACTCCAAGTAAAACAAAACACTGTATTGCAGCAGGAAACACAGTGCATAAAATGTCCACCAATACTCGTAGATGTTTGAAATATCTTTAATAAAATACTTGCAAGTCGGTAAGCACTTTCACCAAGTACACACTGGCTTCATCAGACCGTAATAAATTAAAACACACAACCACATGCTTTATAAAGTCATATGATCAATTAAAACAATTCAAATTCACCAATAGCACATTCTACATCATCCTTCATTTGCATACATTAATTGCTTTTAATTATCCTTTGTTAGCCTCACTTATTAAAGGAAAATAGCCCCTTTTTAATGCATGCATTGCATCAAAACATCGTGCTTTACTTACTAAACCAAACCAACCAATATGACATTAAAAATGCCCTTAACTTTTTTCCAGTCTACCTCCTCACCTCCCATCACAAAAATAATATTCTGTTACCTCAAATTTCAGATGTATGACTATGCCAAATTTAAAGGTTTAAAGAAATAATCGCTAAAGTTATACACTTCAACTTGTATAGATGAATCTACTCCAAAATATTAGTACCCATGGTATTGTTAAAAAGTGATTTATTTATTTATTGTGAAATATGGGGCAAATGACATTGGGTGTTTCTAAAGGCATTTGTACTAATGTGAAATAATTACACAGGCTGACTTCAAGAAATGAAAATTAAAAGGCCTAGTCAGTTTCATAGAAATTAAAAGTCCTTGAAGTTAGTGCACAATAAAAATGATATAATTATACCTCATCCCCACTCTGGAGTTTTCTTTGTCAGAAATAAATGTTTCAATGGTCTCTGTTTTAAAGAACATTATAGTATCCTTGTTGCTAAATAAAAATCAAAGCAAAATGCAGGTTTTATTCCTATGGCAGACAAAGATCACCAAAACTCTACCATGGTTAGCCAATCCTCCTAACTGGTCTCCACTCCCAAACGTTTCCCAGACTCCTGTGGAATCTCATTCTTCATTTGTTCTTTCCAGATTTCTATGTTAACTCATCTTGCCTTATCTTACCTCATTTTACTTACTCCTTCTTATTCTTTCTTTAATATACTGAGGTTGCACCTAAAGGCTGTTTTATACAGAGCATTTCCCCCTAAAGGCAAAGCACAATAGTCACTGCAGCTTAAACAAGAGTAACCACATCATTCATAACAGCATTAAAAGCAGTTAAAAATCACAGTTTTACATGTATTTCATGAAGAAAACCGACATACTATGTTGCATTTGACTCTTCTTTGCTTGCTACCATTGGCTTCAGTCTCTGTGGATACTTTGAATGTCTATCACAGGCATTCCACATTCCAGTGGTTTACTCCAGGGGTGGGGTGCTGAATGTTAAAGCTGAAAGGCTGAAGTGATAAAGCCCACCTAAAATGCTTGATATTTCCTGATGCAGCCATTGCAGAGGGGCACATTCAGACATCATTGTAAATTAATTTCACAAGAAGTGGTGCTCCAGAGCCTATTTAATGTTCATGTGTTCACACTTGTTGAGTAGTTAGTTTAGTTTCAACATTCAGTTTTCTGCTTAAATATCAAATTTGTTGCACATATTTGCTTATTCTGTGTGAGAGTATTGGACTAAGCCCACTGCTGTTTTATCTACATGCTGTACAAAGGGTCTAACAACTCAAGGGGTGTCAAGGTGGGTGCTGAGTACAAGGGATCTTTCTGATCCAGGAATGCATGTCTCTGGTTTACACCTAGAATGAATTGGAATCTTATCTTTATAAGGTTAGTAAGGGGGCAGGTGCTGGTTGGGAAGTGAGGTACTGACATTTGGTACTAACTACCAGGTTAAGGAAGACCATTATCTTCTTCCTTCTCTGTTGCACTGATTACAATTGTTTTTTTTTTTCCTTTTTGGAAATTAAAGGACCCTAAATCTATGACATATCCTAAATACTTAATATCAGACACCACAAACTTAATTTGGGGACAATAACTGTGAGCCCTGCTTGCCTGAGTGAATCTAGAACAGCCTGAACTTTGGGAAAGTGTGAGGCTCAGTCTTCTGAATGAATTGTAATGCCTGGCTGGTATGCGATAACATACAGACTATGATGCTTTTGCACCATAACACTTAGGTGTTGGCATGTATCTGGCACCACATGAAGGCTAAATGAGAGAATTTCACACTGAAATACCACAGTTTTCTCGTTGGCCTCATCTGTAAGTGAGATATGTCAATAAGATACAAGAGCATCAGGAATATTGCTTAACCAAACATCTCAGGCACCTTGTCCATACTTTGCATAGACAGCTGTCAAATTTAGATATGTCACTGACCTTCTGAAAAGATTTGCAGAACCTAATATATTAAAACAGAAACACTAATCCATATACCTACTTAACTGAATAAACTACTAGAAACTTCAACAAGGTGTCTTTATTTTTCCCACATGAAGGATATCAGAGAGAAAGTCTCCTAGATCTCCTTGCTAAAGTGATTTTATCTGGACTAATCCTTTGTACTGTGTTTCTTGTTAGTCCCATCACCCTCTGGGTCATATGTGGGATACTAGACTTCATTCAAGCCCTCTGCATTTCCGGTATTGTAAGATATCTCATACAGAGGCCTTCAATGAGAATGAGTCCTATAGAATCTTGTGATGGCAAACAGGAGGTATGGCAATAACTGGTCCCAATTTTTGATATCTCCTTCTATCAATTTTCTCAACATGGACTATTAAATCATTTTATTACTTCTATTACTTTCCTTAACATCCTACTAATTCATTCCAATAAGGCATCAGTTTGTGTATGGTACAAAGAAATCTTGAGTTATTTCCCTTTTTAAGTTTTAACATTGCTGAAGTATATTTTCCACATAAAAGGATTATTTGTGGTCTGTGAGGATCTCCTTTAGCACACCAACTCTAGAGAATAGTAAAACCAATTATTTTGCTGTAGCCTAACTTTTAACCTTCTACCAAAGGAGAGCTTCAAGGTAATTGGATGATTAATGCAGTATGACATGAATAGATTGGTACCCATAACTGGATTTGAATAAAGAACTGACAATGTCCATAGCAATCTTATGAAGGGAGTATCTATGACAGGTGTCAGTATCAATATCAATGGGGTCTTAAAGTCGTTTTTTTAAGCTGCTCTTTAGCACTGCAGGCATTTTGTGAAATGTTTCATTTTTTCATCTCCTGCATTATCCCTGATTAGTACAGTATGGCTAGAACTGGAGATTTAGCTTCAACCGTGATGACTCCAAAACACAACTTCATGTGGTCTTCATTATTCACTTTCTAAAGGACTTAGGTACTAGCAGTTTGCATATTGTCTCTTGACTTTCTTAGTCACCCAATATAACCGATTATTCCAGAGGAAAAAAAAGTGATATGATAGAAAAGATGAGGTGGTAGAAGAGATGTGGTAGCTTCTTCTCTTATCACCATAGATATGTTCATCCTGGCATTACTCAGACTCTCACAGGACTTCTACAAGTTCTGTTTGCTAGTTCATAAAAGAAAAAAAAAACAAGTATGTTTCTTCACTGGTCAGCCTGATCTCTACTCCTGCTAAGACTGAGACAGTGGTTTTAGTATCATATTCTCTCAGGAATGATAACTTGCCCAGTACCTATATGCCTGTTCTTTCTGATTATATTCTATATTTGGATTTGGAAAGCAACATTCTTCCTGGTTGAAATGCAGGCATAATGGCCTGGCTTATATTTGATAACCACCCTTTTGTTTTCTTTCTGTTTAGTGGGGCCTTTCCTCCTTTGACTTATGACAGTGAATGGGGAATGGCACACAGCTTGTTTGTTGTTATTTCCTTTGCCTTTCTGCTCTGTATTGTGTCTATCTCTGGTTCTGCTTTGACTTCAGTTTTCCTCTGTTGCAAACATTTAATACCTGATGGGGTTAAAGGGTTGTCTTCTCTCTATATACTCACTTATAGTTTTATTGTCTGGGGGGAATCAACATTCTGACCTGCACCCTAGTTTGGTTTGTCAGTGGAAACAATGGTGTGTTTTATTACAGAAGTTTGAAGAAGGGCAGAGCTCTTTACATTTAGGTTAGGAACAGACAATATTGGTCATACCATCATGTTCCCATTATTTCTTATAATTTCTTAAAAGGGGGAAACTCCTTTCCAATAATCAGGCTATGGGTAAAGTTTTGAACCACAGCCGTAGGGCATATGATTTTCCCAAACACTGTCAGGAGTTTTACTTAAGCTATTTGATGCCTCTTGTATTCTATGAATGAGCACAGCCTCTACAGCTTTACAGGAAAATGATTTCTGTTTACCCATGAACTGCCCCTTAATGAGAGTGATCATGCTATTAGAATCTTAAAGTTTCTGTAGTTCTTTCGGTCTATGAGTGCAAGACATTTTATGATCTTAGTGGTGAAACAATAATGAAATGCAGTCTCAACTAATCTAGCACTAATTCTATCATACTTTGTTCTAGATTATTAACTTACCAAGTAAGTTTTTTTGATATTTATAATTAGACAAACATTCATTGCCATCAAAGGTAGAGAACTTTGCAATATGCCCTCTTTTCCAGCATTTATAACACAAAATATTCATATACATTCACTTTGGTTGAAACACGTTTGTCATTTATTTTAGACAACTAATTCTTATACAGATTTTCATAGCCCATTACTCTTTCATCAAGAGTTACAAAGCTTTCTGTGTCTCATGGGACTGTTTAACATGTGTATTTCTGAATAATATTAGGTACTGCTTATTTAAATCAATCGGTGACTAATGTTTCAATCATAGTGTTTATTTTCTTATCTAATCATAGGGTGACAATGTACTTAAAGTTCTGATATCTGTGACTGTGCTGTTTTGCTTTTACTAGAGTTCATTCATTAAACTGGAGTTTCTGAAGGGTAGAATTTCACTTTTTGTAGTCTTTATATATATTTATTTGCTTACTTATTTATCTTTTGTTGACTGACTTAGTCTCACTAGGTTAGCAGCTTTTTTCAAGGGAGACCTGAGGTGGTATTTATACTAGTAGTGGGAATTTGACCAGGCCATCAGAGTTGCTGGGTGGACAGCTTTGTTCTGTGTACTTCCTGCTTCTGTTCTGGGTGCAGTTCCAGCCTAGAGAAGTAGGAGGACAAAATGGAGGAGCTTGGGGGAGCGTATGATTTTTGAGGAAGCTGTCGATACAGAGAATATGTGATTGGTGAGTACTGTGTTGAGGAACAAGTCATCCATAGACAGGACTGGTGATGGTATTGAAGGAGGAGCCACTTTTGTGGAGTAGAAGGATGTGTTGGGTGATGGAAGAAAAACAGTCACTTCTTCCACTGATTTGGAGAAAATGTTTCAGCAATTATTTAATGAAAAGGTTGAGACAAGAGAGTAGTTCAATGATACAGACCTCCAGTCAGCAAGGTGGCAGAATGACAAATTAAAAGAGTTGCCTTTGGAAAGTTAGCCAGAGCATGGCCAGGCTTTATTCTGGGGTGAATTAATGGAGACATTACAGAATTCAACAGCAGAAAACAGAAAGAGGGGGGGGAATTCCCTAATGTAAATAAAACACATGCAGACATGGTATGAGGTAAGAAAGGGAAATTAATAATGATAAAAATCAGCTGGAGGCAAGAAAAATATTTTACTTTAAAAATCTTTAGCAAATCTTACGATGGAATGGACAGGTATAAAATATGGGACAATTGTATTTCCTCTTTGTGTGTAAAACCAGAGGATATAATAACACTTATTCATGTAAATAAATAGGCATTTTGTGACATTATTTTTGAGAATGGGACAGGAATGGAAAGAAAAATTAGGGGAATATGAAAAAAGTCAGCTTTAAAGCTCTTATGTTTTGAAAGTGTTTAATAGAGAAACTAAGAAAAAAGTTCATATTCAATTTAGAACTGATATTGAAAAAAACATTTGATTACAATATGCCAAGATATTATGGACATAGATAAAGTTTATGACAATAGAGGTTTATGGACATCAGCAATGTCAAAATTTAAAAAGGAAATAACTTGGGATTTATTTGTATCATCCACAAACTGATGACTTAGTGGAATGATTTAATAGGATGTTAAGAAAAGTAATAGAAATAATAAAAGTATTTAATAGTCTATGTTAAGGAAAGTGATAGAAGTGGATGTCAAAAAATGTGACCAGTTATTGCCACACCTCGTATTTGCCATCACAAGATTTTACAGGACTCAGTTCCAGGGTCTATATTATGTTATCGAATACTAATGTATTCGAAAACATAATAGTAAACCAGTAAATGTTGAAGTCGTACAAAATCAAACATTTCAATGAAGATCTCCGTACAGTGTGGAAATGGAAGTTTTCTATTGTCTGCACTGTATGGCGATCTCGGAGTTGGCATATTTAAGTAGTGGGATTTGGGGGGGTGCAGGGGGCTTGCCCCCCTGCTTAAAGTGTTTAAATGGTTTGCTTGGGTGTGTTTTTGTATTTTTTGTAAATGTTTGAAGTTTTACGATTTCAACATTTACGGGTCGACTATTACATTTTCAAATACATTAGTATTCGATAATGTAACACAGACCCCAGTTCCTTTGAGCTACTCCATATGAGATATCTTTCAATATTGCTAGACATGGCTAAGAATACATGGATGGATTGTAAGGAGAAAAAAAAAAGAAAGGGGGGGTGTAGGACATAACAAGAAGTGGTAAAAGAGGTTGAAGGTTTGAAAGATGTAACAGAAGAAAAATAGAGAACAGGAATCAGTAAGTAAGGAAGTAAAAGAAATGCAGATAGAAAAGGAAGAAGGTTCAGAAATAAGCAATGAAGATAATATAAACTGGATTACTGTAAAAGCTAAAAGGAATTCAATAGCTAAAAATGTGAGAAAGGAAAGGAAAGTGTATAGGGCGTAATAAAGAAAATAAGAAGGGAAAAGAGATAACAACATTAGTAGTTTGCATGTAACTTATTTTTTTTTATTTGATATCATTTAAGATATTTAATTTCTACAAACAATACATAGGTGACCTCTTTTTTATTTGGGTAGGTACCACAGAAGAGCTGGAGAGATTTGTTTTACAAATTAATAAGAGTGTGAAGTGATTAAAGTTTACTTTGGGAAATATATGGGCTACTGTTTCTTTCCTTGACTTAGTTTAGATTACAAAGCACAATCCTTTCACAGTAATATTCATACAAAGACCACTTTTGTAAATTATTATTTACATTTTTGTAGTCATCAACCTATTTATATGAAAAACAATACATTTCATGGCCAAATAATTTGTCTTAGTAGGCTAATAAGTAGTGATCAGATTTCTCTTCATGAGATCGAATTTTTAACTAAGTTATTTGAAGACTGAGCATATCTTAGTAAGAAATGTAGAGAGTTTTCTCAAGAAATAATAGGAAAAGGGTGGACCTACTTTCTTCCCATTTTAATTGAAGTTTTTTGTTTTTTTTTCAAACCAAGGAGCTAAAGTGGAGACAGAGTCTGTAGATCATACTTGTGCATTTCCCTTGCCAATTAATGTTGATAGTGGAGGTACTAGGAACATTATTCAACAAAATTGGAGAATAATACCAGAGAATGATGATTTAGTAAAAGTTTTAGGTGATTCTCTTAAGTTTATATTTAAAAAGACAGCAAATCTAAAAGATGTTTGGAATAAAATTTTAATAGCGAATACAAGAGTTTGAATGGCATTTGTGGTACTCATCCTTGTGGTTTATGTAAGCAATGCAGGTATATTAATAATAGCAGTAGTGTTACATTCACACATTTATTTTTTTAAACGTCAATCATGTCAAAGTGAATGTATAGTTTATCTTGCACTGTGTTGTACTTGTTCTTGTTTTTACATAGGAAAAAGTTTTAGAAAATGTAGGCTTAGAATCAGGGAACACCTAAATGCTATTAAAAAGGCTGATTGTAATAATGCTTTAGCTAGACACAGCTCAGAATGTAAGGATTTTCATAAATTTTATTTTTTAGGGTTTGAACAAATTGATCAAATTAGCTTTGTTTTAGGTTACAACAATGTATTGGAAGTCTGGGAGCTTAGATGGCAGATTTTTCTTAAAGCTGTCTGTGCTCTGAGATTGAATGAGATGATAAACATTAAATGTTTACTTAAATTCAAAACTTTCAATTTTTTTATATTAGATTTTTTATTATTTTAGAATTTAGACTTAGTAGTTTTTTTTTATGGCACACTGACAGCAAATTTCTAATATGCTTATTGTTGCATAGTAATTTTTTTAAGTGCGGTAAATTATGAAATGGTATTAAGGTGAGATAATTGAAATTGTTTAATCTGATAGGACAAATTAAAATCTGATGTGTCATTGCTGAAATATTTTTGTTACATAAAAGTGCACACTGATATTTATATTATTTTCTGAAGAAGTTCCATTATAAATTAATAAAAGAGGAATCAAAGCATTACATACTAGTGTTCTATTCTGTTTCTTGACTGGTGGTGGCAGTTCAACCAGATTTTTTATGATGCCAAAAATTAAACATTTGCTGTACAAACACAAATATTGTGTGCAAGGAGAGAAGGAGAAAATGGCTTTATATTTAAGTTAGTTAAAGAAAATTATACAGTAATGAGAGAATTAAAAGATAAGTCAGATAAGATGCAAAATACACAAGAAAAATTATGGCAGTAGTGACAGAATGCATAAGGGAAATGTTTAAATAGAAAGGCTCATCTAAAATGGAGAGATGTGGAGTAAAAGTATGTTCAAAACAGAATAATGAGCAGCTAGAAAGGAGATAAGTTTGGAAGAATTAAACAGAATATTAGAAATGGTGAACATAGAATAAAAAGTGGGACCTGATGGCATAGAGTTTCAGATGTATAAGAACTTAGAATCATGGCAAAAGAAATATTTTTGAAGGTATTACATGAATGGTTAAAAGAATGATTTAAGTAAAAAGAATTATGTAGAGGGGAAATGTAATTTATATGAAAAAAGAGATAAGCCTGACATAAGAAATTTTAGAAAACCAGTAATGAATAATATAGATTATAAGATTTTTAAGAAAATAATTTAGAAAAGAATGGGAAACATAATTAATAAGGTTACAAATTATATCATATTGATTTGTAAGAGGCAGAGGTTTTCAGAAATTATTAATGATAATTAGGGAGTTAGTGGATGATAACATAAGTGGAAGAGGCAATGTGAAAATTATTATATGTGATATACATAAATCTTTTGATAATATACTATATTGCAAGTTATGGGATTTTTTTTTTTTTTGGTTATAGAAAATAAGTGAAAAAAAATAAATGCATGTGTTTTAGCTTAGGAGTATAATACAAGACAGGTTTTAGTAAATGCATGGTTAAGTAAAGATATAATGATAAAAAAATGGGATAAGGCAAAGATGTCCTTTGAACAGTACAGTATTTGGGGTCTGTATTAGAAACATGAAAAGACATAACCGTGAACGCTCACATGAGCGTAAATGCCGAGAATCAAAAGGGTGTTTGTGGGGTCGTGGTACAGGGAGGAGTGGGATATTTGCCCTTTCTTCACTGTAGTGCAACCTCAGAGTTATAATATATAGTTAGCGGGGGCTGTGGGGGGTGCAGCCCCCCACAATACCAAGTTCGATTTCTGCCATTTTCGCTCATGTGACCATTCGCAGTTATGTTTTTTCGTGCTTCTAAACCACAACAAAGGAAGGAGCGAGGACACAAAAAACACTGTTTATTCTGAATATAGTAAGCACTTTCGTCGGTGATAATCCATCAACTTCTTCAGGCAATCAGACCCTTGCTGCTTCCTTCGTTGTGTTTTTGCCAGTTTTTACGTTTGGAAGAGTTTGTTTTTTTGTGCTTCTAATATAGACCCAATGTTTGCACTGATAATGAATATAATAGTGAGTCATATAAATCAGAAAATGAGAGATGCATGTTATATAAACCAAGAAGGTATTGAGATACCAGATATGTTATCATACGCAGACAATATTATAATTGTGCCCAAACATGCGAAAGGTATGGAAAAAGTATTGAATTATTCAAATAAGAGTTTGAGTGCAATAGGTTTGAGTTTAAGTAAAGAAAAAGTAAGGGTTTAGAACATGATGGAGAAATAGTAGGGACTGAGTTTAATCTTCATGAGATGTCAATTTTGGGGATACTGTATGGGGAACAGGAGGTAATAGAAGTACAATATAAGAAGATGTTAGAAGGGATGAGAAATATATGCAAATTTTGGGGTTCTTTTCATCTGTCTTTTAAAAATGGTACATTTGATAAACTCAATAATAATGGCATATATGATGTATTTGGCAAGTGTGTTTAGTTTACTGTTAGCCCATGAATTATATACAGTAATTTTGCATTCATTTGGGGCTTAAGACTTAATCCAGTGAAGAAAGGTACATCGCATGTTTAAAAAATAGAATGAAGATTGGGTCTGATTAACCCAATTGTATATGTTGCTTCTTCAAATCTGTACAAGGTTTTGAAATGTATGAGAGAAGAGAAATTCAATTTATTACATAAGTTATTAAGCTATTAATACATTATGGGTGGAAATAATGCAGGCATTTAAAAAGAAAACTCAGTAAATGATGATTTAAAATTTGTCTGGAAAATATATTGCATTTTTAAAATGTAAGAGAATTGTAAAAGTAAGGAAAATTTGATAGATATAAAGTACTTTGAAGATATAAAGAACATAGAAGATATACATACAAACATTATTGAGTATGGATACTATTGTATTAAGAATAAGGAGTATGTATATAAAACAGACAAAAAAATGTTTAAAGATGGAACTTAGCAAAGACTTTGACAAGGATAAGATTTTGGTTATGGAAAATGGAGTGGAGGTCAAATGTAGTATGTAATGAATATGAGAAGTGAAGTGTTTGAACTAATTTAAATAATGTATATGGTATACATATTGTAAATATTATATGATTGTTGTAAATAAGTATATTTAATAAAGGACCCCTGCTCTTTTTCATAGGTACTGTGGGATGTTTTACATCTCATTGAGCTATCACCAATTCAAGCAATTGGTGCCTTTCATATCAATAAAGGTATTAAGAGTTTATCTGGTGAGTTGTGTAGCTATAATGTAAGACAAGTGGGCTGGTCTCAAAACTATGTTTTGGTGGTTTAGTCAAATTCCTGTAGGCCTGTAGATCTTCTTAACAAATTAATGGCTTTGAAGGAGGCACATCATTATGTATAGCTATATACTTGACTACAAATGTCATTTATTCAGCAGTGGCAGATATAACACAGTTGTTCTACAGCAGCCATTTTGCATCCCTCTGAGGTGGTGAACCACAATCTAGAACTCAAGACTGAGTACTGTCTCCTTCATTTCTGCTTAACAGAGAAATGTTACTATTACTGAAGATAACACAGGTTTGTCTCCTAATCTGCAGTGCAATTTATTGCCACACACACACACACACACACACACACACACACACACACACACACACACACACACACACACACACACTCAACTATGCCCTCAATTAATCCTTCCCCAACCATAACCTGCCTAGAGTGACACATACACTCTATCACTTAATGCCAACACCTTCAGAATATCAAAAGGTTTCAGCAATTACTTTTCCAAAACTACACTTATCCCAAAAACGTTCTTGTTCTTGTTCTTTTCAGCTGAATTCTTAAATTCAGATGATCACAACAATCAACAGCATTTCACAGTCATTCACTGCACTGATCAACAGTCAATCTGATGGAGTAAATGATGCCCCAAAACTCCTAGCTGTTAACCACTGGTGTTATCTTCTCAGTATTAAGCTACTCCAAAAATACTTCCCACCATACAAAATAGCTTCCAAATGAGAACCTCCCCTCCTGCTTCATCCATCACATAATAAACTTGTGAATTACCCTAACTAATCTACAACTTAAAATATAGATGAAGCCATACAAAAGGCATACTACCTCCCTGATTCCAATGAAAAAAGAAATAAACTCTTCTTTTTGTCCATATGTCTCCTCAAACAAAGTATTGCTTAGGGCATAAACCTAAATCCAAGCCCAACTACGGACGCAACTCAAATGTCAGCTTAAGCAACACCATCCCCATTTCAGCAGGGGCAAAGGGGTAAAAGCTGTGACATTGCATACTTTTTCACAGGCTATTAGCATGAGCTAATAATACAAATGTACTACATAGCACTGAGCTGCACAAAGCTAAACAGTTGATCACCATGTTAATTACACTATACATTATTTGCAGCATGTTTAAATCATACATATTTAAAGAACATTCAGCATTATTTTACAAAGTATGTATAAAGTCACATTGACATATTAGTACACAGACACCAGATGAGACATAAACATATTTTGTCTGACCAGTTATTCATAAACAGGTAAAAAAGTGAGAATATTTTATGGGTCTATATTATCTGAATGAAGTTTTCTAACTTTGAATACCATATGGGCGACACCATAATGGTCAAAGTTAGAAAGCTTCGAACACTGACAAAAAAAAAAGACTAAACCCTAAACTAAGGGTTGTAGGCGGGGGGCAAGCACGCTGCACCCCACACCCCCCCCCGCTCTTTAAATATAACAACTCGAGACCACATTATAATGCGGGAAAGGGAAGCCTTCCCTTTACTGCACTGTAGTGTGATCTCAGAGTTGGTATAATTAAAGAGCGGGGGTGTGGGGGGTGCAGGGGGGCTTGCCCCCTGCTTTAACATGTTAGGTGACCTTTTTGTTTTTATTTTTTATTTTTTCCACTATTCGAAGTTTCTAACTTCAATCATATGGTGTCGCCCATATGGTATTCGAAGTTAGGAAACTTCGTTCAAATAATATAGACCCAATTTTATGACACTCAGTTGATATGACTCCATAAGGAAATGACTTATTAATGGTGCTGATGCAAGGGCAGGACTATTTTGTTGACAGTTATGTTTCCAAGGTGGTTTAAAATAGTAGTTGAGATGTGATATTTCTGATGTTTATTGGAAGGGAGTTCTAAAGTTTAGCGATGTATACAGAGCATGGAAAATTACTATTAGAATAACAAAGGGACTTAGTAATAGGGATGTTACAAGTGCAGGACCATATTGTTGACAGGTATGTTTACAAGGTGGTTTTAAATACTAGATGAGATGAGATATTTCTGATGTTTGCTAGGAGAAAGTTCTACGATGTAAAAAAATGTACTGGTCTTAAATCTTCATTGATGTGCTCAGTCATAATAATTTCCACAAATCTTGAAACTTGGGTAGTGTTCCAAAGCAACAAGCCTTTATTCGTCACAGACAAGCAATACTCAGTAACAAAAATCAGATATATTTTACCAGTGTTAAATATATCAGCTTTTATATGCTTAAAAGTAGGTGTGGAAAATGTACACATTGTTGAATTTTAAACCAGCCAATTCAAGGCAAACAGTATAAACAAGGCCATAAAGGTTTATTTTAGAATAAGTATCCACGCCCACACACTACTGTTGCTTCTTCTTGCACTGTTTCTACATGCATTTCTTTCCACTGACCACGTTAATGTATATTACAACTTGATCCCATGCTTTTGCCCTCTCAGCTTGTATAGACCCCCCTTCACAAAACAGATATTTGACATAGACTGTCATGTGGATACATTTTTTCTCATGACTGAGGTCGTCCTTTCTCTGCCTTAAACCCCTGTTTTGCATCATTACTGCTCATAAAACGTGCTACAGTCATACACACAAAAAGAAAGAACAAGGAATGGACTTAATCCTTAGTCAAATAAGACAACAATGAAAGCACAGGCCTGCCATTCAAAAAAAGTTAGGTGACACAAACTCCATAATTATATACAGATGCAAAACCTTAGCTAAGTAATGTTGTTCTGAAGTAATATTTAATGAATTCAGCTTGCTAACTCTTGCATCTTTTTCTTAGCCCCTACCACTATCTTGTAACCATAATACTTGCATTTTTCATTCAACCATAAAGACATGTCTATATTAAGCCAAAAGAACATACTTACTATTTTAATACTTCACAATTAAATCACTGCTTTCTGCCACATATGCACAATCAGTAAATGACACCAAAGTAAATGATTTTCTTGGTGACTACTGCTTTTGGAGTGATTTTTGATTTACAAATGACAGCTTTATAGTATTAGTCAAGTGAGTATAATGTGCCCTTCTTATTAGTAAAAAAAAAAAAATTTTTGAAGTGACCTTAGTAATCTTATATAGGTTCATAGTTTCATAGGTAGGTACTAGGCTATTGGCCCTAGGGCCTATATAAGCCTAGCCAAAAGGTACCCTGGCTTTCGCCACCCAAGAAAATTATTTTCCTGCGCCACTGTCGAGCAGAGCCACAGAAGTGATCCCCAGGGTGAATTTCCTATCTCCCATCCAATCATCATGATTTTTCTTGAAGAGTGCTAATGAGGAGCTTTGATAGATATAGAAAGGTAGTTTGTTCCAGAGTATGGGAAGTCTCTGGGACAGGAATCTATCCCTCCAGCATGTTCTGTTTATTGTGGTGACAAGGTTTAGGTCCCTAGAGCGTATAGCTCGTAGGGATTGGGATTTCTTTAAGTGGAGCATGTCTAAAAGCTCTGGGTTTGACATAGCTTTGTGTGTTAGGCAGAGATCGCCTCTGAGTAGATGATATGTGATGGAGTAAAGCTGCAGTTTTTTTAGACGGTCTATGTAGGGCATCTGTTTGAGGCCAGTAATTTTCTTTGTGAGGTATTTCTGTGACCTTTCCAGTTGTTGTAGATGTCTTGTGAGGTACATACTAAAAGGGGCATTGTGCTCTATAATGGGTCTAATGAGTGACAAGTAGAGGGGAACAATGACCTCTTTTTTCCTGGATGAGAAACCTTTTGTGATGAGGTGTGCCACATAGAAGGATTTCCTGACTATTGTGGCGATGTGATTATCAAAGGAGAGACTACTGTCCGCCTGTGTCCCAAGGTCTCTTATCACACTTTCGGTGTTAAGTAGACTACCGCTTATGTGGTAGTTCATGGGTACAGAGTTTTTACCAAAAGGAATGACAATGCACTTTTTGGCATTGAGCTTGAGGCCATGGCTTTGACACCAGGCATCTGTCTCAGCGAGGCCCTTTTGTAGGATGTCCACATCTTCTGGAGTTTTGATTATAGCTCCTAGTTTGCAGTCATCTGCGAACTTCATTAGCCAAAGACCTTCTGTGTTAGCCTGTACTTCAGAGAAGTAGATACCAAACAGGAGAGGACCCAGGACTGAACCCTGTGGTACTCCACTTGTCACTGGTCTGAAGTTGGATTTGGAGTCTGCTACTTTCACAGTGTGGGTTCTGTCAGTCAGCCAGTTGGCAACCCATCTTGTGACATAGGGATTTATACCTAGTTTAGTGAGTTTATCTATAATTCCAGAGTGAGGGATGGTGTTGAAAGCCTTGGCGAGATCTAGATAGGCTGTGTGAACCACCTTAGCCTCATCTACAGCTTTGGTGACTGCTTCAAAGAAGTCTATCAGGTTTAGGAGACATGATCTGCCTTTTACAAACCCGAACTGGGTGGGGTCCTGAGTTTGGAGATTACCAATGTCATTGTTTATAAGTTCCATGATGATACATTCCATAGCCTTGCAGACCAGGCTCGTTAGGCTAATGCGGCGGTAGTTTCTGGGGTCTGTGGTGTCTCCCCCTTTCAGGAGTGGGATAACTGTCACTGTGCACCATTCAGTGGGCACATAGCCTGAGGTGAGGCTATAACTGAACATGGAATTCAAATTATACCTCGGCTACATGGGAATGTGGCCTCTGGTTCACGTGAACACAATGGAGATAGCAGCAGAGTCGACAGCACTCCTCAACAATCCCTCAAATGCTACTGGAATGTATGATTAACCTCAGTTATTTTCTAAGCTGATCATGTTTAGAAAAGGCAGGTGAGTTATTGGCATGTGAGTTTGCACAAACTGTAAAATAACTTCCCTGTCCATTTAACATCATCTGGCAAAACGTATCACATCAAATGATTCAGCATTTAATTTGTTGGTACGTAAACACACTTAAATATTTATTTCTGCAAACCCCTCCCCCCCAAAAAAATAATACTGCTGCTAAACTGCATGTAGAATGTAAAAATGACATTCAGGTGTGATAGTGCAAAAAGGTAGCAAAAACAATGTATAGCAGAAGTAGTAATTGTAAATAAAAGAAAAAAACATTGATTTCATTAATGACTTTTATGTACTATATAAATGAAATATGAATTTCTCTTCAAAACATATAAGTGACAAACCATTTTGGTTGAACGAAAATTGCCAATAATAACAGTAACTTGTCTAATTCACCTGCTGGTTAATTGGTTTGACTAGGGTGATGCCACATCTCAGAGGGTGTGGTTCTAAATCTGTGAATTATAGCCCTGCTCATACTTGTTTTTTGCATTCTGATACTGGTATTTCAAATGAGGCCAGCACCTGTAAAAGCACAATGCCATGCTCTGAGCTGGCCAGATAATGATACCAAAATAATTCTCTACCTTTGAGTGACTCATACCTGGATAAGATTCAAACTTGTCTTACAGGTTCTGTGTGGAAAAAATAAATGTCTAGCAGGAGTTGCATGTGTACCTGTCATCACTGACAGGGACTACCCTCTCTGGCCTTATGTGCCATCAAAGCTAAAATGACCTACAGAAGCATAGGCCCGACCAGATGGCTGCATGGGTTGAACAGGTAGGGGCAAGAAGGCCAGAATTCTATTGTAGGTGTTTTTTTTTTTTTTTTTTTTTGCCCAGGTCAAACTTAGGTTTAAAAATAAACCATAAGCAGGTTGTATAATTGAAGGTATTTGGTAGAAGAAATATGCTTAAATGAAAATGGTTATCTATGATGTTACTATAATAATGCAAAAGAAAGCACAAACATTTTCCACAAAAATGCATCTGTATACAAATATTTGGAATGTTTATGAGATAGTAAATACAACTGTGTATGTACTAATAAAGAAATGCATATATGTCTACACACACACACACACACATATATATATATATATATATATATATATATATATATATATATGTGTTGTGTGTGTGTGTGTGTGTGTGTGTGTGTGTGAACAGGTAGGGGCAAGAAGGCCAGAATTCTATTGTAGAAGAAATATGCTTAAATGAAAATTTGTATCTATGATGTTACTATAATAATGAAAAGAAAGTACAAACATTCTTCCACAAAAATGCATCTGTATACAAATATTCGGAATGTTTATGAGATAACATAGTTGTGTATATAAATACAACTGTGTATGTACTAATAAAGAAATGCATATATGTCTACACGCACACATATATAAATATATGTCTGTGTTTGTGTGTGTGTGTGTGTGTGTGTGTGTGTGTATGTGTTTGTGTAAATTACAGATGTAAATCTGCACTTAAGAAGTATTTCTTCATTTATATAAATGTATTTATTTGTTTAGAAAAACAAAATTGCATTGATACATAATTTCATGTATGGTATGCATTATCTTAGTAGAAAGGATTTAGTATGTAGGCCAAAAATATTTATTAGTATTGTAATTATATAAGACAAGTAATTTCTTCCACAGTTTTTACTAACTGTATAACATAGCTGAACTCAGTCTGTCACCCTAGTCAGAGTGGCGATTGGGAGAGTGGGGGGAATGGAGTTTGCAGTATTACATGAATGACCAGCAAATAGTATAGTGACAAATGACCAGTTGTGTTTTGTATTACTTCTGTATACATTTTAAACCTTTCCCTTATATGCTTAGATTTATTAGGCAAAAAAAAAAAAATTCAAAGCACATATCACCATCCTGAACTATATGTATTGTATCCATCTGGAACAGTATTGTGTTTTTTTTAATGAAGTTTGAATTAAAGGGAACTTCCTTCAGTTACAATATTTTTCTGTTGGTGTACAGCTTCTGCTGAACACAATTTCATAGACTGTTACATGAAACTCCAACTTATATATGAAAACCATAACAGTTTAAAGTAGAACCCAGATGGAAAGTGTATAGAAAGATATTAAACAACACCCCTCCACCAAATAGACAGCCTATACACACATATAAAAGTGCAAACATTTGAAGGAAAATGCAGTTCTACTACTTATAACTTGCATTACTGATAATATAGGCACAGTATTTTAATTCAGATATTAATAAATATTTAGACAAAAATATACTAAGGAAATACAGCGGTGAATTAAATGGCTTGCCTAGTACTATTAGTTGTAGTAGAAATGTTAAGAAAAATGGTAAAATGCAGGTAAACAACAATTGTCTTATGTCTTCTCTATCTTGCAGATAAGGATATTAGCTACAATAAAACAAGACACAGTAGAGTACTCACTGAAATCGCTAGTAAGCATGAATAAAATAATAAGTGCAGCAGTCTAACTTATTTAACTGATATATATAACTGTATGTATTTATAATGGATAGTAATTAAAGCTACAGTGCTTTCAGTATATTACTGCAACCAAATTTAAAATATATGTAAATATATATAAATGCAGTAGACTAACTGAAGTCCTAAAGTGATTTTGGTACAATATTGCAAACAAAAGATATGTCAGTGTATAAATGCAGTATGCTGTGTTTAAAAGATTGTGTTACATATGTTGCTAAAACTATTTATAAAGAGTGGTTTCAGTACAATATTGGAAAAAAATGCCTATAAGAGACAAATATGACATGCATTTTTATTCATGTTACTATAGTAAAGTGCAAAATGTAAACCTCACTAAGACTTCATAGGAGCACACTCATTCTTCCCAAGTATGCATAATCACTTCCCATATCATTGTTCCCATGCATGCATAAGCACTTCCCATACATTGTAGTTTAGTTCAATAAAGACTATAAAAATAAAATAGTTTTATAATAATAAATTCAATGTCAAACATTATGTGTGAATGTATTGCGTGAATTTTATCTTTGTACCCTCCCTTTTCTCTTTTTCTTAGTTTACTTATGAATTCATTTTTTCCTTTGTTATTTTGTTTCTCTCCCATTTCTGTTTATTTTTTACCATTCCAAATTCCTCAGGAGCAGCCTAGCCACACACCTCCTAGATTAGGGAACACCCACCTTCTGCTCATCCAGGGAACTCCTCACTGGAACAGGGCAGTGGCATTAGTCCCATAGGCATCCTAGTATGTGGCAACCTGGCAAGCCTCACTAAATGAGGGCTTCAGGACTTGATTGAAGACATGGTGGAGCAGATCATGGACAGACATCTTCAGCCATAAATGTATGCTTCCCTTTAGTAGGTGGAAAACTCACTGTCCCAATCAGTGCTGATCACTGTACCATCACATACCTCTGCCACCTCAACATTAGGGACCTCCACTCCAACACCTTCTCACAGTGGAAATGTTTGAGGACTTGTGAATTGGGTACTGTTGCTGGGTTCTAATCCTCATTACCCCCTTCCTTCTCTTATCCTCTCTCCTATACCATCTTACCTACTTCCTATCTACACTACCCTCTTATATAAAAACATTTTGAAAAAAATTGGGGAGGTCTATTCCCTGATAAAAATATAGCACCCCTCTTCTCCCACCTCCTCCAGCAAAACCCTCTTAATGCATTCCTGTTGTTTCCATTTTTTGTTGTTGTGTCTCTCCTTTTTCAGACTTTCCTATTTCCCCTTTACACTCTTTAATGAAAACATGAGTGTGCCCACATATGGATGCCCCTAAATAAAACATAATAAGCCACTTTATTTTTTTAATACTAATAATAAAAGCTGAAGAAGCCACCACTTACTGAAAGTCTTTCAAGCATGACTGTGGATAACCACAACCGTCTGAAATATCTGAGTACATATGAGGTCAAAACCACAAATCAAATGAGGAACCAAGAAAAAACAGAACTAATAACCAAAAAAATATTTTCAGGTGAACCAGACTGCTCAGGAGCCACAAACCAAGGGTAAAATGTTTATTTAAGCTTTCAGTGAATACAATTCAGATTTTTGTCAGGAAGACTTCTTCAGAACACAATAAACCCACTGAATCAGTTTTTATATATATATATACACACACACACACATATATATATATATATATATATATATATATTTTTTTTTTTTTTTTTTCACTATTCAGCTGATAGTCTTA
Source organism: Protopterus annectens (assembly GCF_019279795.1). Classification (NCBI taxonomy): domain Eukaryota; kingdom Metazoa; phylum Chordata; order Ceratodontiformes; family Protopteridae; genus Protopterus; species Protopterus annectens. The sequence goes on along the minus strand of NC_056737.1, from coordinate 1,657,274,373 downwards.
ATCAGATTTAATTGTGACAAAATGAAAACACTTGAAGTGAAGTTTAAAAAACACACCACAAAAACATTTTTCCTCTGCCATAAAAAAGACTGAATACAATATAAAATACTGTACACATATAAGTAACTGTAATAAAGACTAAATATAACCAGTCTTTATTACAGTTTATTATATGTATAGAGTTTTTTATATATATTTTATTGATTTGTATTCACTTAAAGCTTAAATAAATGTTTCATTCTTGGTTTGTGGCTCCTGAGCAGTCTGTTTCACCTGAGAAAATGTTTGGTTATATATGAAGTCATAAAAAGCCTACAGCTTTCATATACAGTCCTTCATATTTACCTAATACTTACCTTCAGGTACATTATGCTTTTGCCATAAGTAGACATGTTTATCAAAAACGCCCTCTCTTTTCCTTAGTCAGTGCAAATGACCTCCAGCTAGTTTATTTACATATATGTGTAGTGGCACACTTGGTAGATAAACATTTCTCAGTTATGAAATCCTGGACTATGAATATCACCCTATGAGATGTTAGTATGCTTCACCGTATACATATGTGTTTAATTTCTGCATTTTACAATTATATTGTCATCTTTCAAAAGAGAAACTTCTACCTAGTGGGCTTACCCTTTTAGAAAATAAATAAAACAACAACAATTAAAAATATTTAAGCTTCTTTACTCAAAGTCATTTACACTGATAGCAGCTCTATGCCCTTTTTGATACTTTAATTGTAATACTGTTCTATATACTCTTGGCTAACATTAAATGTCACAATTTGGTGGTTGTGGCATAAAATCTCTGCTCAAATCAAGGATGAACACGATGCTAATTTCCAGCTTCCAAAATTTGTGGTCTGACATGGAATGGCAATCTTGCTAGACCTCGCACACAGGGTATTAGCTTGAAATGGATGTTTGTACTCAGGCAGGACTGCTACTGCAGAATCTGCTAGAAGGTCACAAGCTCCAGTATCCAAACAGAAATGTCGACATACACAAAAGATAGTTTTCTTCCAGCTATTTTGTGAAAGTTTGCACATATCTGTTTGGACACTGTGGTTTGTACAACTTTGAAATAAATATTTATATGCTGAATCTGACATTTACTAGTACTGATTTCTTGCTGCTATGACTTTCAAAGAATGAACAAAGCAGATTCTTTCTTTTCTTATGGTTTCTTTTCTATTCAGTGTGTTCCCTCTGTAGTATTACTCCTAAATGAATGTGAAAGGAGAAACAACCAAGCCTTTAAAAGATATAAATAATCATATAGACTTTCTGGTGATAGTGTCACTGTTCTGTGTGGCTGAAAAATAAGAATCAGGACCTACTTACTACAACTTCAGATATTTCCTCAATAACACATCAATGGCAACATCATATGAAGTGGTATAAGTTGAAAATAACTTTATATCTGGCTAAAAATAGATGTGCACTTCGTATTACATTAACTAAATTAGTACAGGAAGGCAGTTAGAAATGGAGGCATGAGAAACAGAAGACAAAATCTAGAGCTCTCCGTGGTATTATAATTTAGGAGATGAGCTATATCCACTCCATTTTCAATTATGTGTCATTAAAATACACTTACTGAAAGGGATTCTTATACTTCTGTAACATTACCTGAGGGCTTGTTTTATTCAGCAAGAGGCTAAGTAAGTGCATTTACTGTGCTGTGAGGTTCAATGACCTTCAGTAACTGCTAGGTAGAAATTATCACACACTAGCCGGAGAAACAGACCGTGAAAAGTGTCCAATTCTTTTCTGGCTAAATAGTGCAGATAATAATAATTTCTGTGAGACAAGGTCAAAAGAACTTTTCATCACTTTTCTTGCTCATTGAGGAACCCTTTCTAGTATAAATGATACATGGCTACTGTCATTTTTTTTCTTAAGGATGAAATGAGGCAATGGATAGTAGAGAGCTTGACAGCCACGTTATTGAATATAATACTCCTTTGAACTTTTTTCCTTTAATCTATTTCTCATGTGATGTGCAAGTGATTTGGCTGTATGGATATGGCAGCAGGCAGGTCGCATAATATCTCACTGTATGTGTTTGTGATGTATTATTACAAAACTAGCATTACCAGTCAGATGTACAGTTATACTTCAAAACAGAATATTCTGATGTACTTTAAAGAGGTTATTGCTGACATATCCAGTATTTCATGCTACTGTTTCTGACAGTTCAAGAAAGGAGTATTTTTCCTTCTTGTATGTTACACAAGAGATAACACTAGCAGTGCAGTATACAGTCAAATGAAGAACAGATGTATATATTGCAGTTGTTACTGTAACCAATACAATTAAGTAGCAATTTGTACATATGTGTGTGTATATTACCATGGTTGCAGTTGAGAAGAGTGAACACTCATATAAATGAAAGCAAAAAAACAAAAAAAAAATGGATTTACTGTCTCCCATTTTCGATCATTTTACATTCCCTGTAACATATCATTCTTTTTACATTTGCTTTTTTGGGTCTTCATTGTTTCAGAATATTTATATCTATATAAATATCTATATCTATACATATATTTATACATATGTATAAGGTAGATGCATTCCAGTATTTTTCTATTTTTCTCAATGCCATGTAAGTTGCAACTTGCATTTGCCATGGAAACTGCTGCTGTTTGCTTGTAATTAGAGAATGAACATTTTTCATCCATTTGAAAGCTATGCCAGCACTGAAAAGATGAGAGGTTTTATTTAAAAAGCTGAAATTTTGTTTTGTTTATGGTTTCAGCAGTCTTTTTGATTCAGCAATTACAGTATTACCTGCTCACTCTGTAACAATTTTTGTCACTTGTAATGAAGTCATGACACGAAATTCCTGCAAGAAATTCACCTTACTGTGCAGAACGTCTGTCTTTGCTGGTTGTAAAACACCAGGATGCCATATAATCATGGCAGTGATTGAGTAGTGTTGTAACCTAATTATTTAACCAACATTTTCTAGAGCACAATTGCCTTCACCTGAGCACATGTGATTAATCTTACGAAGGGCACTAAAATGTATAACACAGATGCTAGTACATAAATTAATGTAATATAAAACTAATGCACTATAGTATCTAAGGAAAACACATTCATAAGTTATTTGGATTACCTTTATGTACTGTTTGAATATTCTACATAGAAAATGGCAACTAATAAAAATGTATGCAATAGACTGCCTTTAAAATGTATCATTTTGAAGTAGACTTAGTTATACATGGGAGTTATCTGAAGGAAAAAAATATAAAAGTGAAAGGGAGTATTCACTGCATCTTAGTCATATATCCGATTAATAATAATCAAGTACTACAGGAATTTACTGAAAGTTACTTATACTGCAAAAAGGATAAGATTGTTTTTAATTTCTCTACATATACTGCTGAATCGGCAGGCAGCAGAATCCTTATACAATAATAATAAATAAATATATAACAATTACAAATGGAAAAATATGCAGTCTTTAGGATCTGTCATTTGCCATGCTTTACAGCTTGTTTGACCTTTTGGCAAGGAGAGCAAAAATATTAATAGAGGGATCTTAAAATCAAGCAGGTCAAAGTTTAATACATTAAGTAATTGTATAGGGAATATTTCTAGTAGGAAATCAATGCAGGACTGTGACTTTAATTTAAATTATCACAGTTTGAACAGATAGAAACAGAATGCATTGCATTGAGGAGAAAAATAATGAAAGAGGGGGCAATAGGAAATGATATATCTATAAAACGTGTAGCAATAAAAATAAAGCATTACCTAGGTAGGAAAGATAAACACAGACTGGTTATGATAAGCCCAGAACATTAATTTAAAACAGTGGTTCAAGACATGAAGAGATGAGTGCCTTAAAGGTAACAGCAAAAAACATTTTCATTTAAGAGTTGTTCACCAAATAGACTGTACTTTACCTGTGAAGCAGAAATGATGTGTCACAAGAAGGTTGCACATTGAACTTCCACGCCATGTGCTTTGTAACAAATAATTTAACATCAATTTGGACAGTGTGCTATGAATGAAGCATACTTGGTATTTCTTACATGGTATACAGTAAACTGTATGCACAGAAAAACATGTCCATTCTTCAAAGACATCAGCAGAATCGAAGCAGTAGCAATCACAAAACAAATACTGCAAAAAAACTCACCAAAAATAGCTAATATAATGTATTCCAATAAATAATAACTACAACATATCAACAAGATCTGAACATCTTCAGGTCCTGCTTTCTGCAAATAGTGCATAAATTAGCTTTAATTATAGCACATTTAAGTATATAAAAAGTAGTGACAACAAAACTGAAGGACCACTGATGAGAAAAAAAAAATCACTTCAATTTGCTATTCACTCTTTGAATAACATATTGAATCATTTTAATCCAAACTGAGGGCTGCTGCTGCTGTTTCACATGCATACTGACATTTGTTTTCCAGCAGTAGAAGTTCATGAGTATCATTCCCTCACTTTCCAAAACAATTTCTGGTTGGGTATACCGGTCCTGTCTATTTTACTGGTACTAAAATACCACTCAAGTCTGAAAGGACTAGGACCTTTTCTGGATGCAGGTCTACTTTTCCGTTGTGAGTATTCCCTAGCATTCTGGGCCACCTCCATTTGATTGAAAACTTCTATTGTAAAACTTAAAATTTACAACCAAGACTAGTAGCTGGTTTTACTGGATAAGCTTCAATATAACATCTTCCAGTGCACTTTAGTATTCTTTTTTCATTAAAATTAGTTACATGATCTAAAGTGTATGTGTGTATCAAGACATTTTACATTTTTCCTAAGTACAATTTTTGAAAAACAGAAAATGCTTAGATTTTAATATAATTGCTCAAGTCCCAGCACTCAAAGTTGCTCAGAATCCATCTGATTTTTCTAACAAAAAAAAAAATGGTTTATCTCCAAATATTGACTTTGACTGCTTTGCTACCAGTCAGGCTTCTTGTTCCTCCAACAGGCTTTCACTTGCATTCAAACTCAAATATGTCCGGCAGATGTGGGGGGGGGTGCAGATTAGGAAAGTGATTGAAAGGGGAATTAACCTTTGGTAGTGGAGTTTTACAATTTGGAAGCCACAGGGCAATTTTATTTTTAGGGAGTGGTAGGGGAGTTTAGGTCATGAAGCAATCACAGATTTTAGATTTAGCAAAGGGGACAGAGTTTTAAGTTTAGGGAATGACTGTGGACTTCAGATTTAGACAGGTTAAGTGTAGTCTTCAGGTTAGGGAGCAAGAAGATGGGTTACAAACTGGGAGGGAGTTTTAGGTTTTGAGCTAGGGATCTGGTAGGGTTATATAGTTCATTGTTGGGAGGGTTACATAGTTAAGTAAGAATGGGCTAGTGACAGAGCGCTTGTCTTTTCAAACAAGTGGCAGAGAGCAACTGTGTCATGAGCTAATAACATTAGAGAACTTAACGTAGAGCCTATAAACTGCTAAATATATAACCCACACAGTCTCTTACAGCTTACATAACTTCTGAAAATGGCCTTCTTATTCACACCATGATGAACAAAAGTACTGGTAATATTAAAGAATCAGCAAATACTGCAGTTAAACTTTTAAGGGTACCTATTCCTTCCGAGCATTTGCTGTCATTGCTGTTCTTTTAAATGTCTGACATGCTTATATGAAAATAGGTTGTGAGGTCTCACAGCTTTACTAATCCTACTGTTACTGTGAAAAAGATCTCAGTTTCTTTTAATAATTTTTATCTGTCCACATCACAGAGCCTGCTTATAGAAAAGGATTTAAGAACAAGAAAGGGGTCAAGTTATCACTGTGTTAGTTATTCATGTGATCTTATCTAATGCACAGGTATGCTGGCAGCACATATGCAAAACAAAGACAAGTTACTGAAAAGCTGTCATATATATATATATATATATATATATATATATATATATATATATATATATATATAAATTAGGTATGCTATTAAGAAATTCAAAAACTCAGTGCACTTATTATGGAAAGACACAAAGCACTCTAAGTAAGCATCGGAGACAGAGGCAATACTGATTTTGTAAATTTTACCTACAAGCTAACTTAGGAAAGAGGTCTATTCAGCTCAAGGCATTGACCCCCTGAGCATTTAAATACATTAAAATGGAAGGTGAGTTGTGCCCTTTAGAATAGAAAAGGTGCTTTACAAGCTAATATCTGGAAGGGCAATAAAATGTTTAAAAATAATACATTTAACATGTTTTTCAGGCATACCAACATTAGATAATTTTTAAAACTATGCAAGAATAGAGCCAAAACTGAAGCTCTTATCATGTGTGTCCTTGTTGCAACCATGTTTACTTTTTCAGACCAGTGACTCAAAAGATGTACCTAAAGCCAACAGCTAAATACAAAAATTCAAAAATGAATAAGGCACATTATGATATTCATTTATTTTCCTCCACTTTCTTTTATCGAGACCATGTAGTCCTCATGTATGCTGTAACTGAAATCACTTGTGGTTGATTGTTCCAGATGCCATAGTCTGTCTTGTTTTGTCTATATCTTCTTTGCTTCCATGGTAGGCTATTACCCTTTTCACTCGCTTTTTATTCTTTTCAAGGCTCCTTTCATTTGGGTTGCTTTTAATGTCCTCATTGTAATGATAGACACATTTCTGTCCAGTTCTTGTTTGATCACTCTCTCTGTACCTTTCCAGCTCCTAGTTACAATGCAGTGAACCTCAATTTCTGTCATTCCTTGTATTCTCCATGATCTCTTGTTTTCTTCCTTCTTGATATATTTCCATGTAAAAACTTACCATCAATTGCATTTTCTTTTAGTAAATCAGTTTCCAGATCTTTAAGTACAAGTTACATTCAAAGAACACATGGGGTATTTCTGCTCTGTCCTTTCCATATCCCTGGCATGCACTGCTTTCCTATTTTCCCTCCTTTTCTAGCCTCTTTAGGGTAAGATACCATCTGTGAAATATTTTCTTGGAATGGTCTCTGACTCATAGGTTCATAGGTTCATAGGTTGGTACTAGGCTATCAGTCCTAGGGCCTATACAAGCCTAGCCATAACAATTCCCTGGCTATGTATTTGTTTCAGTACTTAGTCACCATAAGTATCCTTACCTATTTTGCCTTGCTGTTTTTCCATTCTTCCTTCCCCTCTATCGTCTCTCTTGTTTCTGATAACTCCTTCTCCTTCAGTTTCCCTTTATATATTCTTCATATCTTTGTAGTTTCAATGATTTGAATGTTTTCCATTTCACATCTCTAGATTTTCTTTTGTCTGTCCTTTCCCTCCTGCCTCTTCAGCCAGTCTCTACTATTGTAATAGAGTCTCACCATTCATTTTGGCAGGTTGTAGTGCTGTTACTTCTGCATTGTCTTGAATGCTATTACACCATGTCTTATTTATTTCACAAAATGCTGCTCCTCCCTTGTGCCATGTTTTTTCCTAGACTCTGCAGTCTTGTTTTGCCTCCTATAATGTAGATTTTTGCTGATCCAATACCACTTACTTCCTTTTCAATCTCCATGTCATGTGTACCCTTTTTGTCAGTGGTACTTAATTTCTTTCTTTCTCTGTACATTATCTGCCCATCTGATTTCCTTAATGCGGCTGGTTTTTGCCTACCCCCCTTCTAATACCTCTACCTGCTCAAGATAATGCATGATAGTGCATATATATGAAGATGCAACATTTCACAGCCTTTTTTTGTCTTCCACAGCTTATTTTTTATCTTGCTTAGTATCGCCTTTTCCTTTTTTCCACCAGTTTTTAATTCACTTGGCATGCTCTGCAGAGTTTTATCTCCTGCATCTATAAGTATATTTCTTTGCATGTGCGGTTTACTGCACTGCCATTGTTCTTATTGAGTTAAATGTCTCTAATCGTGTGAAGGTTTCCTTTCCCCTTCATCCAGTACCTTCCCCTCCATCACCCATCTCTCTGTCAAGTTGTTCTCAATTATAGTTCCCATTCTTATGTTTATGTATATCCCAGGGTACCTGAGTAACTATAATTCCTGTTACCCCACCTCCTAATTTTTACTTCCCTTAGCTAAGTTTAACAAGGAGAATTTTCCTCATAACATCTCAGCCCTGATTATGATTAAAAAAACTCTTAACACTGGCAATACACATGCAAGCATCTTTCCTATATTTGCAGACATCATACAGCCACTTGCAGAAAATATATAGGAAACATGAGTTTTTCTTTCATCCATCATTATGGCTAGCTGCTTCCACATTTCATTTGCTAGTTCATCAATAAGGACAGCAAACAGTGCTGGGATATCAGGTATCTTTGTGGTACCTCTGCTGATTTTCACCAGGTCTTTTATTCTATTTACCATTATATCTTTCTCCTGCTGATCATAAGTTACCTTGATCCATTTTGTTAATATATTCTCCAGTCAATTTAGGACCTTGTGTAAGAAGTCCCAACATACAATATTGGGCTAATTTGCAGGCCAAGGGAGAACCCCATACTGGGGGAAATTTTCAGGTCAAGGAGGACCTTTCACTTCCCCTTTCCCTTCTATACATTATCAGCTTCCTCAAGTTTTCTTCTACCTTTTGTTTATAGCAAATCATGTTGACGCTCCTTAATATTTGTGGATGACTGGTATCTGTATTTCTCGCAGTATTTTAATGACAATCTTTATAACTGCATTTGTTGGTGAGAATGGGCAGTATTTTCCTACCTCTGCTAGGAATCCTCCTTTTTGGGAACAAGACATGCCTTGCCTTTCTCCTGGAGCTGGTAAGTGCTCCATCTGTTCCATTCCTTAAACATCTCACATAGTAGCTGCCAAATATCTTCCTTCCATCTGGAAAAAAATAATTAATTAATTAATAAGTGAGTAGCTGTCAGGGCCTCCTAGTTATATTTTTCATCTGGTATTTTGCCCTGGCATCTCTGTCTCATTTTTTTCCTCTTATTTATCACATACTTTTCTACTTCTTCTTCCCAATTTCTTCACCTTCCTTCTCCTTTTTCCAGCTTTCTAAATAGGTTTTGGTAGTATCTTCTGAGAGTGGGTCTCTGATTTCCGTACCAACATCCACCTATTGTCCATCCTTCCCTTTTGTTTTCAGTACATCTCTACTTTGCTTTATTTATTTATTTATTTTTGTTAAGTTCTCTCTCCTCTTTCTCTGCTTTCACCCAGTGCTATTGTTCAAGCTCTGCTACAGCTGTGATGTTGTCCTTTAATTCCAGTCTTACCTATACTTCTTCCAATACTACTTCCTCGTTATCCTCAGTACTCTCTAAAATCTTCTTCTGGATTTTTTTCAAGGGATTCCACCCTTTTGGCTGTGTCTGTCCCATTTCTTTCTTTCTATCTTTCTTTCTTTCTTTCTTTCTTTCTTTCTTTCTTTCTTTCTTTCTTCTGTTCTCATTATTTACTCCCTGATTTCTCCCTTCAGTCCATCCTACCAGTGTCCCCTATCTTCTCTATTAATTTTATTTTCTCTTATTGCTTCTTCTCTTCTATTATGCAGTTCTTTAATGTCTTCTTTGTTTCTTCAGTTTGTAACTTGCACATCTACACTCTTTACCTCCCTACCCTTTCTCTTTCTATTTCACACTGATTGTCATGGATATATGGTTTGTCATGTGCATCTCTCATACCTCTATACTTTTAACATTCTGCACTAAGTTTCCTTTCCCCAGCATTCTGTCTAGTATGTTGAGCCATGCTAAGTGGTTCCTAATAAATGTTTATTCTCTTGCTTTCAGGAAGATGTCCTTCCAAATATCTCTCCATAATCCTTTCGTAAAGTTAACCTACAGATTGCATTTAATTTTTCTATTATGTTCACTGTTCTGAAATAGTCTGTTCTTCTCTGGGTATGTTGTTACTTTAAAGTCACTCCCTCAGATTTTCTTCCCATCTCTCCTTATCTGTCCATGTATTTCAAATGATCTGCTGAAGAAGCTCTCTTTTTCTTTATCTGGAGCATTAGGTTTCCTTTTGACCATATGGTGCACTTTATACTCCCATACCACATTATCTAACAACTTCTCCATACCTTCTCTGTCACTGCTAGAAGTCACTTTTAAAAAGTGTTAAGACACTTCATTTTCCTCCTCTGCTTTATTGTATCATCCCCCTTTCAGCTACGCTAAGCACAGGATTTTTTCTACCCTCTCTTACCTTTACAATTGTTTCCTAGAATAAGGCTATGCAATTCTGTTTATCTTTGCTTGCATTTTTTTCCTTTTAATAGCATTAGAAGACTACCCCCTATTTTACTATGTTAATCATGTTCTTTTCATTGCCCCTCCCTTCCTTTACTCCAGTCCTAACCACTAATTTCCCCTAAACATGTTCAGGGTGAAATTGCATGAACCTTAGTAGCACATAGGAAAAAAGACAATCAGCAAAACTCTGATTGGAGGGTTTTTTAAGTGTGCTCCAGCAATGATCACTTGTTTTAGAAGATTTCTTCCTTTTTTGACTTGGTACAACCATAGAGTTGGTGTGTGTGTGTGTGTGTGTGTGTGTGTGTGTGTGTGTGTGTATATATATATATATATATATATAGATTTATATATATATATATAGATATAAATACATATATAGCACATTGATTCAAGGAATGTCCTTTCAGATGTATGTTCATCACCCTTTCACCCTTTCCTAAAGTTCTCTTCTAGACTGCATTTGATTAATATGCTGTTTCACCCTTTTTACTTTCAGGTAATTTTTTTTGTCCTTTTTGGTGTTTGGTGTTTCATAGCAGACCCCCATCCACCTCTTCTGGCCAGATGCCTTCTCACAGGTTGTGCTTCTTAGTTGATCCTAACATACATTGGCTGCTGCCAATGGTCTGACTCTTTCTCTTTCCCCTCAGAATATGGTATGACATCCCCTACTATGCAGTATTCTGCTCAGAACTTTGGCCATTGCTTCCTGTATCCTCCTGTTTCCAATGTTTCTGTTCCAACCATGCTTATTTTATTTTTTATTTCAGGCTTTCTCCTTTTTACCTTTTTCATTGTTTTTTTTTTTTTTCATCTGCCCATTTTACTTTCCCCAGTTCCACTTTACTGGTCCTTCACTTGCCTTCTTTCCTTATCCCCTTTCATGTCACTCTTCTTTGCCATAATGCTGTCTTGCATACCTTTGTTGCTTCATTTGTCTCCATTTCTTCTCCAGGATAGGTGTTTGCTGCTTCTCTCTCCCAGTTTTTACTTATTTGATTTATGTTTTCATTTGCACTGATCTAGCACTAATACAGATAGGCTGATCTGGAGCTGGTGTTAGCATCAGCTATGCATTTAATCCACACAGTAATTTCCTTTCATCATCCTCTTATGTTGTTCTTTCAGTCATCCATTACATTATCTTTTAAAGTCTATTCTTTGTTAAAAATATCCTCTGTTTATTGTCCTTTGTACACTGTACAGTCTCTGACATATATATTGTTGAATACGACAAGATGAGGGTGTACATTTAGTCGGGGTTTTTTGTGTGTGTCTTTTACCACATCTATACAGGTCTGTTGTTTATGTGTTGCCTTAAAGGCATTTGGTGTACTGAGTCTTGTTACACTAAGCCTGTCCCACCCTCATTATTCCCTTCATCCTTTTTGTTGCACCTGTAGTCTCCCTTGTTTGTCGAGAATCCTTGATTCAGAATTACTCCCCATTTCTTTAGCTTTTCTCCACAGTCTTTTGATTTAGAGCCCCCATATGTACTGTAGACTTATTTTTTCCAGAGTTTCAATTTTCCTTAGCTGCTCCCTTGTTCAGCTCACAGCCCTTGATTCTACTGACATGACTGAGAGGCCAACCACCCACTGGTGGTTCTCTTTCCTCACTCTCTCTCCTCAGTTATTGTATTATTGTATTTCTTCATGGCATTTCCACTTAACAGGTTTCTCAATCACCTTTTTATTTCTACTGTTTCTGGTTTCCCTAAGTATCTTTGCTCTAGCTCATTTTGTCATTTCTTTTGACTGCGCTGGTTTCCCCTGTTTCTCCTTGCGCCCCCCACATACCATTTTACGGTACCTTAGTACTTTTTGTTCTGTACATTGTATTATTTCCTGCTTGTTTGCCTGCATGAGCCACTTCCCACTTCTCTTCTGGTTCCTCCTCCTTCCAGAACCTAGATAGATTCCACTCCCATTTTAACTCCTGTGAGTAAACTGAATGTCTTATAAGGAATATGGGACTCTGGCTGCTATTGTTTGTTAAATGATCAATAAACTGTTCATTGTCTGTCTCATGCTAGACCTTCATTCTGTTCCCTTTCTGCAGCAGAATTAACACAGCTTGATAGCTTATCCATGCAGTGACTTCTAGGGTTTTCAGTTAATTTATTTGGGGCACAAACATTTTTGGTTGTCTGAATAGGGTGTTGGGAAAGGATAAAAGTTGTAATTAATGTTCCTCTGTAATGGATCACCTTTTGTTGTTTGGCTTGTATTAATATTCCGATTTTACTTTACTGTGTTCCTGATTTTTTGTTCATAGTGCAGTTTAGTCATGATTCACATCATAGATCCTTCTCTGGGCTTTTCCTTTTCTTTTTCTGGGATTCTATGGTACTTTTCATTGCTCCTATCTCTCCATTGTGCTACCCACACCCCACTACCACCATTTTCTGGAACAATAGGCATTGCTGCAGTTCTATTGGGGCAGCTCTCCCTCTCAACTCATGGCATTACTGCCTCAAATACCAGGTTGGATGTTGACTCAATAAGAACTTATGAAAACATCCCTTGAAACATAACAATATAAAATTGAATTGCAATAGTTAACATCAAATAGTTCTGACATCTGTTTTCTCTACTTATTGCTTTTATGAGGGCCACTGTGGGAGCATGTTGGACAGAATAGACTCTTAGTTCCTTATCCTCAATGACAGTATGAATGTCATCCTGTAGGATTCCCAGATTTTCCAGGAGAAACTGAGAGATATAATCCTTCCAAGGCATTCTAAGTCTGCCTCAAGGCCTCTTACAGTGGGCTGTGCTTGATACACCTCCAGCAGCATTCTTAACCACCATCCTAACCACATCATCTCAATCTTATTAATCTGGAACACCAGTGGCTCTACTGCTACTGTGTGCTGAGCACCTTACTCTTTCTTGGAAATAAGATCAGCTCCACTGTTAAGGAATCTGCTGTTGCCACTTGTGGCTTTGATCTCATCACCTTAGTCAACAAGACAATGTTAAAGATAACAGGATATGGCTGGGGACATACACTGACAAACTGACCGTTTCATTCTATGAACTGGTTCTTGGTTCACTATAGAACACAGTACAATGCTATTAGCACTGCTTGCAGATGCACATCCTTCTGCTTGCTAAGTTTCTGATCCCTTTCATCTTCATTTATGAAAAAAATGTTCCTCCCGATGATGAAGCTGTCCTATCCTCAGCTGTAGAAAGGAAGACACACATTTCCCCACAGGCATATGATCTCTAATTTACAAGTGCTGCTCTACATAACACCACTTCTGCCTTAGAAGCAAGCCACTCCACTACATGCTTCAGATCATAGTCACCTTAGGCAAAGAGCACATAATCTACACACTACAAAGGTGAAATTCTCACTTTCCCATTTGGAACCTCTAAATGATTTGACTGCACTCTGATATCCATTCCATGAAAAAACAAACAAAAAAAAAAAACAAATGGGAAGGGTGGTAGAGAGACAAAACATTCCCTCAATTGAGTTATATGCCCGCCTTCTACTTATCTGAATTAATGCCTGGAATGGAATCACAGTTCCTGCTCCCCAAGCACAGTAATCAAATGTCACCCTGAGACCCCATACTACTGTAGAACCTCATACAGTCATATGCCTTTCCTAGGTCAACAAAACAGATGTAAACAGTATTGGTAAATACACATGACCCTTCCAATGCCTGTGCAAGGAACAAAGAGTTGGTGTACTGCTTAACTGCCAAAACAGAATCTGCACTAGTGCCCCTGAATCAGAGACTTAACTACAGGACAATTTTCTATCCAAGACCCTAATATAGGCCTTCCCAGAGAGGCTGAGGAGAAAGAGATCCATCTACAATTAGAGCATACATTCATATCTCCCTTTTCAAAAATGGAGACCACTTCACAAATTTTGAATGCAGAGATACTGTCTAAGCTTTCCATAAAAGTAGGCAAATAAGTGTCAACTATGAGATCCTAAAAATATCAAATCAGTTCAATATTTTCTTGTGGATTTTATCCTCTCCTATACTCTTGTCCCACCTGTTTACATCTGTCGGGTGTTCTCAGCTACAGAAATTCAGAAGTCAACGTCTCCCATCGATTCAGAAGCTCCTCCTATGTTTTTATCCACAATTCGCCTATGTCTACATTTAATGTCAGCATTTCTCTTCCTTATTAGAGAAAAATAAAGTAGTAAATTAAAATGAAAGAAATCCACAGTAGGAATCATGCAATAGTGTAAAGTGACTTCTTGATCACGCAAATGCATGTCACCATTCAAAGGATTAGCTCAAGTTAATACATTATATAAAGCCACTAAAACCAACATTTTATTCTATACACTAGAGACATAACATTAGCTTACAGTAGTGTAGGACTGTAACACAGTGTCCTCATTACCACTGCCAAGCTGTCCTACATTGAGCTGCATAGGGTAGAACGGACATTAGTTGTATGGATGTTGTCCAGTATTTAAAGTTCTCTGGGAATAACGTGAAGCACTGAGGAGCACTATAACATTATTTTCATCCAGGAAAATCAGTGCATGCCTGCAAAGTTGTTTTAACGACTGAAGTGGCCAGCTTGCATCTTCCAAGTTTGCTGAATATGTAAACGAAGAAGTACAAATTACACCACTTAGATTTATCAGGAACTAGGATGAGCAGCAGAAGTTTAAGAAAGATGACTGAAAACACTATTCCTGATTCACATGCATCTTACAGATTATACTAATAACAGCAGAAGCACAGTTCCTTGATTATAATATGTCACATTAAGATTTCTCTGAATGCATACTGGACTGATAGTGGAGTTAAATAAACAAGGGTTGTTCAAATGAAAGTTGCTAAAATGAGTGAAAGCAGTATTTTTGTACAGAAGATGACAAAATCTCTCTTTCAGTCTGAGGTTACTTAACCTTAGCTTTTATTTTTTTAATTTTGCCTTAACCTTATTAATCGGTCCAACCCACTGGGCACAACTATCCCTTTTCACGGGCAGGCTGGGAACATGGTCTGATTCACTCACTTGCTTAGAGTTATACAGTAAGCAAATGGAGGGGGGGCAATTAAACCCTGCACCATGGACTACAGAAAGTAGTTTAGTAACAGCTAGAATCCACAGATCTTTGAGCAAACTACCAGACAGACTGACCTCACAACACCCTTGAAGATAAGATTAAGTTGTAGTTAAATGCAGGAATACAGCATTCCTCACAAGAGAAGCATGGGTCTGCTCTGACAAACGGTGTTCTTTGGTATTACCTCAGAAAGGACTGCTTTATATGTATTTCATAAAACTGTACTTTCTTTATTATCAGGTTTTGGCATACTTCAGTATCTTTATACATCTGTATATATATATATATATATATATATATATATATATATATATATATATATATATATATATATATATATATATATATACACACACATATACACACACACACACACACACATATATATATGTATATATATATATATATATATATATATATATATATATATATATATATATATATATATATATATATATATATATATATATACATATATAAAATGGTCCTATAAATGTCCTTTTCTATGAATGCATTCCTGCATTTCTCAGTGGAAGATGAGGAGACAATGGGCATGATGATGATGATAAAGGGTGTCAAACGGCAAATATTAAAGCAATAACTGAGGACATGGTATGTTATGTTGAAGATTTACCCACGGTTGGTGTGGTTTAATCACGAGGGTGAACCTGAGACCATATGTTCGAATTCATATAGGTTTGAACACTGATGTAAAACCACATAAAACCAAAAAACACAAAACTAAATGTCTATAGCAGGGGGACTATGCCCCCCTGCACCTCCACACCCCCCTTACTTAAATATACCAACTCCAAGATTGCACTGCATTGTGGAAATAGGAAATCTTCCCTTTCCACTCTGTACGGAGATCTCCATTCAGTCAGATTTGACATTTACAAGTTGTGGTTAGAACTTACAAACGTTCAATCTACTGAAGGGGACCCGTATATATATATATATATATATATATATAGATATATATATATATATAGATACACACACACACACACACACACACACACACACACACACACACACACACACACACACACACACACACACATATATATATATATATATATATATATATATATATATATATATATAAATTTAAAAATGTTAAATATATCTGTTTGTCAGAGGGTCATAATTTAGGCTTATTGGGTTCTTTTTAGTCAGGGTGGTTCTGCTTAAACTTAAAAACCCCCAAAACTCTCTCAATGGCACAGATATTTCCACCTGACAAAGGTAACCAGCCTCCCTCATATTGGTTACAGCAGACCTTCCAGGAGAGCTGAGGGAGACCATGAACTATCACTGCTCTTTGTAGAGGCTAGGTTGATGGTTTGGATCTCTGCTTGTTCCCCTGTACCATCCAAGTTGTTGTCATTTAGTGAATTGTGCAGCCAACATATATGCCTCCATGTGCAATGTTATCCAGCTCTGTTTCCTATTTACTGCAACACCATGTGGTCTGTGGTTCCTTGGAGATTCTAACACAGGGCTGTACTCTGGGTACTTGCTCCATTGCCTTTTTCCTCAAATAGAGGTGAGCAGGCATAGCCATATTATTCCTCGCCTCCACTGAGTAAACCTCATTAGGTACACAGTAAAACTGGGTCACCTTGATCATAGTTAGGGTTTAACTCTTAAATGGAGCTTATATAATGAATAATTAATGAAACAAACATCACCATTTTAGTCAAAAAGGTAAACTCCAAAAATATGTACCTACAACTACAATAAAATAACAGAACATTTAATTTCTTCATTTAAAAAAGTTCAAGTAATAGATTCATAGGTTCATAGGTAGGTACTAGGCTATTGGCCCTAGGGCCAATATAAGCCCTGCCAAAAAGGTACCCTGGCTTTCACCACCCAAGAAAATTATTTTCCTGTGCTCCTGTCGAAC
Organism: Protopterus annectens; assembly: GCF_019279795.1. Lineage (NCBI taxonomy): Eukaryota > Metazoa > Chordata > Ceratodontiformes > Protopteridae > Protopterus > Protopterus annectens. Next base: position 1,657,257,217 of record NC_056737.1, on the reverse strand, counting down.
AGAGCCACAGAGGTAATCCCCGGGTGAATTTCCTCTTTCCCTTTCCTTGAAGAGTGCTAATGAGGAGCTTTGTTTAATATGGATAGGTAGTTTGTTCCAGAGTATGAGAAGTCTCTAAGACAGGAATCTATCCCTCCAGCATATATTGTTTATTGTGGTGACAAAAGTTTAGATCCCTAGAGCATGTAGCTCAGAGGAATTGCAATTTAAGTGGTGCATGTCCAACAGCTCTGGGTTTGACATAGCTTTATATGTTAGGCAGAGATCGCCTCTGAGTAAGTGATATGCGATGGAGTAAAGATGTTTTTTTTTAGATGGTCTGTGTAGGGCATCTGTTTGAGGCCGGTAATCCTCTTTGTGATGTATTTCTGCTGCCTTTCCAGTTGTTGTAGATGTCTTGTGAAGTACATACCAAAAGGGGCACTGTACTCTATAATGGGTTTAATGAGTGATGAGTAGAGGGGAACAATGACCTCTTTTTTCCTGGATGAGAAACCTTTTGTGATGAGTTGTGCCACGTAGAAGGATTTCCTGATTACTGTGGCAATGTGATTAGCAAAGGAGAGACTACTGTCCACCTGTGTTCCAAGGTCTCTTATCACACTTTCGGTGTTAAGTAGACTACCACCTATGTGCTAGCTCATGGGTACAGAGTTTTTACCAAAAGGGATGACAATGCACTTTTTGGCATTGAGGTCATGGCTATGACGCCAGGCATCTGTCTCATTGAGTCCCTTTTGTAGGATGTCCACATCGTTAGGAGTTTCGATTATGGCTCCTAGTTTGCAGTCATCTGCGAACTTTGTTAGCCAAAGACATTCTGTGTTAGCCTGTACTTCAGAAAAGTAGATACCAAACAGGAGAGGACTCAGGATTGAACCCTGTGGTACTCCACTTGTCACTGGTCTGAAGTCAGATTTGGAGTCTGCTACTTTCACAGTGTGGGTTCTGTCAGTGAGCCAGTTGGCAACCCATTTTGTGACATAGGGATTTATACCTAGTTTACTGAGTTTATCTATAATTCCAGATTGGGGGATGGTGTCAAAAGCCTTGGCGAGATCTAGATAGGCTGTGTGAACCACCATACCCTCGTCTATGGCTTTGATGACTGCTTCAAAGAAGTCTATCAGGTTTAGGAGACATGATCTGCCTTTTACAAACCCGAACTGAGTGGGGACCAGAGTTTGGAGATTACCAATGTCTTTGTTTATAAGTTCCATGATGATACATTCCATGGCCTTGCAGACCAGGCTTGTTAGGCTAATGGAGTGGTACTTCCCAGGATACATGGTAACTCCCCCTTTGTGGAGTGGGAGAACCATTACTGTGCACCATTCAGTGGGCACAAAGCCTGAGGTGAGGATATGCTTGAACATGGTGCTTAGGTGGGGTCCCAGTTCATTCTGTAGTTCGTGTAGAATGCAGCCTGGGATGTTGTCTGGTCCCATGGATGCTGTGTTCTTGGCTTTGGAGTGTGTGTTTTTTACCTGTGCAGCCATGATTACAGGAAATTTGAATTATTCCGGTATAGAGATGGGCTCTTTAAGGGGTGGGGGGGTAAAGTTAGCACTGAACCTATCTGCCAAGATGTTGGCGATATCAGATGTTTCTGTATATTCAGTGCCATTGTGCTGTAACTCAGAGCAGATCTGAGTGTTGCCATTGAGATTCTTGGCATAGCTATAGAATGCTTTGTGGCTGCCTTTAGAATCAGTGGCGATTTTGTTTTCGTAACTAGCTTTGGAGGATTTTATGAGGGATCTCAGCATCTTACTGAGGCTGACCAGAGAGTTCCTCCAATCATGGGATTTTACTCTTTTTCTGCAACAGTTTCTTTCTTCTGTTGTAGAGTTTGTTTAAGGCAGGGGGCCACCAGATTGGCTTCCTTTATTGTGGAGGATAACATCTTGGTTCTGTTAGGGATTGCACGATCTATGCACTCATGTAAGTGCTTATAAAGTGCATTTGTGTAGGATTCAGCAGTCATACCTCTGTTGTCCATCTGCACGGATGTCATGAAGTTTGCCACTTCTGCCTTAAGAAGCATGAAGTTGGCTTTGGAGAAATTATTTACAGTGGTTTCCCTAATGGGTGGTGGGGGCAGGATGTGGATGTCTAGGGTGATTAGCTTGTGGTCAGATCTGACCAATGAGGACTTGATCTCTGGTGTGGAACAATGGTCGCCCATGTTGGTAATGACCAGGTCTAGGATACTGCTGCCCCTGGTGGGGGGTGTGAATAAGCTGATTCAAGGCATTGGAATTTATGAATTCCAGAAAATGTTGAACAAAAGAGTTGGTGCATGAGACGTTTTCTCAGTTAATGGTGGGATAGTTGAAATTACCCATTATGAGGGTGTTGGGTTGTACACTAATATTTTCCAGTGTATCAAGAAATGAGGAGTGGGAATCCTGGAGCAGGGCAGGGGGGTCTGTAGCAAGTTACAATTTGGATTGCGGTCTTGCCCAGAGTTAGTTGCACTTGGATAATTTTGGATGCATTATGCTGAGCAACTAGCCTGGAGGTGTGGATATCCTTAATGAATATGGACACGCCTCTGTCTTTAGTTTTTCAGTCCAAGTTAGGTGACCGAAAGGTGTGGTATGAATTATAGCCTGGTAATGCATGGGTGCTCTCTGCAGCCTTGAACCAGGTCTCTGTCATTGCACAGATGTCTATGTTCTCCATTTTAAGGAGTGCCTCAAGTGAATGCATTTTGAGGTTTAGACTTCTAGCATTAAGTAGCATTACCCTCAGATTTTGCTTGCTTGTACCTGTTATGGTAGTAAATTTATCATTTGAATCTTGCCTAAAAAAGGCACTATAGGGGTAGCAAGAGCCTTAGCCAGTATCTGGAATTCCAAGGATGACAGGTGCAGGCCATCTCTGGCAAAGCAACATGTTCTGTTGATCATGTTATCCCAGGCAGACAGATACTGGATCCCCTTAGAATGACACCAGAAGCTTAGCCAATTGTTGAAGTCAATCATTTTGTTCTTGTACTGTGGTATCATTTTGGGTGATGGCAGGATGCTACTCAGGGCTAGGGTTTTACCTGCCTAGGCTACAAGACTGGACAGCTCCTCCATGTCTCTTCATGTAGTCCAGGGAGGTACGTCTCAGGTCATTCACACCAACATGGACAATGACAGAGTCATATTTGTACTTGTTGTTGAGTGACCTGAGTGCATGAATCATGGCACTGGACAGGCAGCTGACAGTAACTTTCTCCTTGTTTACCCTGGTGAGTGGAACATCAATGTGCCTGACTATAGAGTCACCTATGACTAGAGTGCTGGGTAGGTTGTTATGCCTTTTGGACTGTAGTTGAGTGGCACATTGAATTTGGGCTATGTGTCGTTGGGGTTGTGTTGGGGGGGTGGATGTTGTTTGCATTTCTGCTTTGGAGGTCTCTCTTGCTTGAGCAGATTTTTATTGAGAGCCTCCGTGAATGTAGGTGTGTGTTTTGTGTTTCTATGTGTCTGTTTTGGTGATGTAGGTTTTGAGGGACTATGTGATGAGTGTGGTGTGGGGAAAGTGTTTACCTTCTTCTCTTGACTGTCTAGTCCAGTCTTGGGTGGAGAGAGCTTTGCTTCAAGTTTGCATCTCTCAGTATGCATAAGTGCATCTTTCTCAGGTTGTAGTGTGGGGTGGTAGGTGGAGAGGGTTGTCTGTGTACATGAGGCAACTGCTGCATTGCCCCAAGATGTCCTGATTCATCAGGTAGACAGGAGAAAACACCGGGAGGTGACCCTTACACATGCCTGTATAGGTGCTTAAGAAGTACTAAAAAATGTTTTCCTCTAGACAAGTGAGGAAAGTTGAGTGCTGTAGTAATTTGTAACTTATTTAGTGCTTACAACGAGTTCTGAACAAGTGCTGAGCTCAAAGAAACAGATTTGAGTGCTAAAACTAAAAAAAACTGCCTAGTTCTCAGGGAAAATTTGAAGAGCAGACTTTATGACACCGGGAATATTTTAACCCTAGCTAAGCAGCGATGCATAAAGTGCATTTTTTTTTCATTCAGCATTTTTCTTTCAAATGACTCAAAAATAGTTATATCAGAATTTGCAGTCCATATCAAGTTGAGACCATAATATTTGACTTAACAGTCTCCATGCTGATGTCATATCAGTATTTTTTTCCTAAACTTAGATGACACCCTGTAGACATTCAAATACTTTAGTGTAGAGATAGGTAATGCCGGGCACTAGTGGGAAAAAAAAAAAAAACATCAGCTGAGCACATTTTACCTGTCACTCCACTAAGCACCATTATTTTTATTTTAATTTTTTTACTTTTAGTCAGAATTTCTTCTAAGTTTAAGCACTGGTATGCACTGTAATTAATGTCAGATATGCTCAATGCATTTAAAATAGGTGTGCTTTCATGTATCCCCCCAAAATATGTCTGCTTGACATTACCCAGTGATTCAGGATGAACTCCTCTATGGGTGGTAAGATCTGCAACCAAAAAGGGACTACTTTAATAATTGTGGAAAATGCAGTTCTTAGATATGTTAGTGGTAATGAGGAAATACCTCCTTATTAGCTATTTTGAATGTCTCTGACTCATATGTAATTACTGCAAGTAGAATGCAGCACTTTCCCTTGATAATCACCTCTGGAGGCCCATGCATTGCACTGATAAGATAATCCCTCCACAGATAATCCCTCCATATTCAATCTCACACACACACAGACACACAGACACACAGACAGACACACTCACACACACACACACACACACACACACACACACACACACACACACACACACACACACACACACACACACACCAACATACTTCTTTCCTATACCCAAGCTGACATAATGTTCCTGATCTGACTTCTCATTTTTCTTCCTGCCCTAAAAAATCATTGATAATCTTTTTGAATTCTGAAAATCTTGCAAGTGTGGAAATGATGATTTTTGGCACAATAATAGATTTTCTGTCCCTGCTTTATTACATCAGCAAACAATTTTGAGCCCAAGATATATTTTGAACCTAAGATATATTATAATTGTATTATATATATATATATATATATATATATATATATATATATATATATATATATATATATATATATATATATATATATGTATATGTATATGGTTTCACTTCTGAAGCCTGAAATACTGAACTATCAAATCTCATATCTCGAGACCAGAATAACTCCACAACCACGAAAATCCAAAATACCGACATGTAAAACACCAAAAACAAAACAAAATAAAAAAAACACCAAACCCTCCCCGACATAAAAACATACGAAAACAATCACTATTCTACATTTAAGCAGGGGGGCATGCCACCCTGCACCCCCCACATCCCCCTACTTAGATATACAAACTCTGAGGTCACACTAACACAAAAACAGCAACACAGCAACTTTTCTGAGCTCTACACTCCCATTACACACACACCACACATGTAAAACACTCACCACTCTCAACACCTATACACACACACACACCCTTACCCACCTACCCTAAACTACACCTACAATGTCCAAAAACATTACAAAAAAACCACATCCCTACCCAAAATCCTTAATTGCTACACACTTACCTACATCTCTGAACATAACTGCACATCGACCAGCATCTCCAACACCAAGACACTACTACTTCTTAAAGAGACAGAACACAATACAAACACAACAGGAAATACTTACTGCACATTAGATATTCGCAAATTCGACAAAGTGCAGTTTCGAACAATTACACTTTTATTCTTCTGGTCTCGAGATACTGAAATTCGAGATTTCAGTATTTCGAGCTTCAGATGTGAACCCATATATATAATTCTACAAGGCAGACAAGTGTTTTCTTTCCTCGATCTGATATTTTATTTATTTAGCATTTGTTTACCAGGAAAGTCAGACTTGGAACAAAGCCAATTTTCAGTGGAGGCCCAGGCAGAAACACTCCAGATGTGTGCCTTTGTAACATAGGAAGAAACCGGAGTACCTGAAGAAAACCCCCACAAACAGAGGGAGGACATGCAGATTCCACACAAGAAGCACTCCAGCAGAAAATCAAACTGGAGAACCTCTTCCTGTAAGGCGACAACACTACCGCTGCATCACTGCACCATCCGATTTAATTCATTCTATCAGTCTATATCTGCTTTACCTAAGGTATTTAAGTACCACATGCTTGCTGTTTTAAGTGGGCTATCTGTTGTAATTAAGCTCTGGTTTCATTCTTTTGTACTGAGTGTATGTCAAGGACTTGTCTTTGCATTGGGGCAGTTCTAAGCCAGTCATCTCAGAGCTAAGGGTCTAATTTGTATTCCCTGCTATCCATCCTGTTATAGTTCTGTTCTTAAACCCAGCATTATCGGTTGTTGCCAGTCCCTTATGATAATTTGACAACATAATTCCCTCCCCTCCCTATCTATTGGCTGCTGACAGTAAGCAAACAGATATCAAATTACAAAGTCCCCCCCCCCCCCTTAAACTACTCACTGGGCTGGAAAAACCTCTGATAAAATTGCTTAACATTGAGGGTACTGATACTGCCTGCACTGATTTTAACATTAAATTAGAAGTGAGTTTTTATACTATAATAAGTATACTGGTTCTTGCTGGTGGCATACAAAGGTTTCCAGACAAGTTGTTTTGTATTGAAATTGAAATACTCAGTAGCATGTGCACCCAAATATTTATTTATTTTATTTTACATTTGTTGACCGGGATAGTCCGACTGGATGCATGTCCATTTTCAGCGGAGGCCCGGGGAGAAAAGCTCCAAGGGTAAGCAGATACAGCATTACATAATACCAGCATTACATATTACAAACAGACTATTTACAGAGATTACATAAGTAAGCAAGTTAAACAAGTTCCACAGGTTAGAGTTAATCCTGAGCATAAATCAGGATTAAATTAAATTACACAGTAAGATGGTTAACAGATTTTTACACATTCTAGAGAGAGTTAGCCAGGCTTGATACAGTGACATAGCCAGTTAAGTGACAGATGTTGTTTGAGTCTGGTTCTAAATTGACCTAAGGTGGAAAGTAAGGTGATATCAGCTGGAATAATGTTCAAGGATCTACTTACAGCGTTTTAAAAGAGAGAGTCACCGGCTGTGTTATTAATTTTGCTAGTCTGAATTAGTAGTTTGTTAGAGGATCGAAGCAGTCTAGGATTGTTATAGGGGATGATAATATTTTTAAGTGCAGGAGTATTGTCCAGATTATAGAGGATTTTATAGGCCATAATCAGTTGGTTATACTGGATTAGGCTGGGTAGTTCAAGCCACCCAAGCTGGTTTAGATTGATACAATGATGTGTCCTAAATGGCAGCCCAGTGGCAAACCTAGCAATGTGGTTGTAGCAAATTGAGAGTTTGTTAAGGACAGTTTTGCTTAAATTTAAGAGTAGAGGGGATGCATACAGAAGGATTGAAGGAAGGTGAGTTTTGATAGTTTGGTTAACATGTAGGTCGAATTTTAGATTATTGTCTATGATGACACCTAATAGTTTTGTAGAGGGGTCAGGGGAGATTATTGTGCTATCATTTGAATTTATGGTAAAGGTGAAAGTGGTAGACCTATGTGTTGGTGAAAATAACAGCATTTTAGTTTTTTTGGGATTTAGGATTAGATGATGTTCAGAAAGCCAGTTTTCTATTGTATTAAAGGTGGTCTGGGTAGCTGACCATAACTCTATTAGAGATGTGGCCGAGCAAATCAGAGTAGAGTCATCAGCATATTGGATACAGCTGACTTTTGGGATGACAGTATAAAGGTCGTTAATGAAGATGGAGAACAGCAAGGGCCCTAGTTCACCTATTTCAATGGGCCTATACAATGCATTGTTACCATCTTTTCTCTTGATGCTATACAGGTGATCATATATCCTCTTTTTAAAGGGTCTTTCAGTCTTAACTCTATAGTATCCGGGGCATATTTTACATTTTACCATGTAGATAATAAAATTGGTGTTACAATTTCCAGATTTAAACCTGATTTTAGTCTTGTTTATATTGTCCAACATTAACTCTCTTTCCTCCATTATAGCCCCACACTGGTTAC
>NC_056737.1:1657184167-1657244167 GCF_019279795.1 Protopterus annectens | reverse complement strand
CAAGAAATGCCCTCGCAAATTTTGGACCAGCAGATGTACATAAAGGACATTTGGTTTTCCACGGTTTCACTTGAAATAGAGGTGAGCAAGTGGCCTATGGAAATAATCAGCTTTAGATAGTCAGGAACACAACAGTATGTAAAACTGATCTAAGGGTTTGCAGTACATTCAAACTTGAACCTCTGTCTCAACCAATACAATTCCAAAAATAAGACAAAAAAACAGACTACGGTTAAAGACATTTCACACTGCGATACAAAGTCATATAATAAAATCATAGTAGTCTTCCCTTATAAGATCCATTATTGAGTACAATACCCCTTTCAGCATGTACCTCACCCATGAATTATGATCAGATCGCTACTCATAAGCCTTCAGTAACATCTGCTAGTTTGTGCAACCACCAAATGAAGCATTCCCCCAAGCAACCTGTTCAATACAATGATTTATGCACAAGTGCCAGAATGAAATATTACATAAGATGACCCTTCAGTAACATTTACTGGTATGTACATGCACCAAATGAAACAGTCAGCAGTTTGGTTCCAAAATGGGGGTAGGGTAAATTGTCCTAGTATTGGATAAATTGTCAGTTCTGGAAAAGATGGGACTTGAAACCTTGAAACCAGATATCAGCATGCATATGTTGAAAATAGATCTGTAACATGATGTTCTATAACAATATAATAACAGCTATAAATAAAAAAGTGCTTTGATATATATATATATTTATTTATATAGTGTTCTACAATCTGTATGCATACTTGTCTGCTAACCAAACATATTACTTCTTACTTCCTTGCTGTTTTTATGCTGTAGCACTTCTAAGAATTTAATTCAAAGAAGTACTTTGGTGACTGGATGGCACCTTGAATTCAGTTCAGTTTGGAGGTTTTTTACTTCTAAATATTTCTTCCTTTCTTCAAATTTACCCAAATTACTTCTGACTATTTCTATTCATATATGAATTTTACCTGTTGCAATAATTTGTCATGTGCATTTCTACCTACAATATATTCTGTAAAGTCAGGTTTCTATTTGCTAATGTGTGGCATGTCTTAGTAAATGAAAAAAAAAATAAAAAATTTTTAAAAAATGGATGGATCTGTGGCACTGAATCATGAAGCCCTGACTATAACACAGGATCGTGAAGCAGCTTGATAGTGAATGAGTTGGCTTTGGAGGTGTCAGTAAGCAGCAAATGCCTGCTTACCTATCTCAGAGCAGATACATTTGAAGTCTGCAAAGATGCTAGAATGTACTGCTACTAGATATCAGGGAATATGCACCATGTGCAAGGATCAGGCATTTGCAGCAGCAGGGAGAAACTGATAAAAAAATGGAAAATTGGCTCTCTCTGCATTCTTTTGCACTATACAATAAATAATATTACGCAAATTGAAAACTAATATCATGTAATTTAGGAATCCAGAATACTAATTTCTATAATCAATTCACTACTGGAGTGTCATTAGGTCTGAACTACTCTTAGATTATAACCTTCTATAGCCATATCAACTAAGTAATGACAACAGAGACGCAGAGCAGATCTATGTAAAGAGACTAATCAACTTGAACTGGGGCCATAAGCCTAAAGTGCCATGCCAAAGTGAGGAGAAAACAGACCCAGTAATGGGCTGCCTCTCCCTGAGGACAGCAAATAAACCATGGTATCTCTGAGGAAAGACACCGAGTTTCAGAGGACTACAGGAACTCCAAAACAGTAAACACTATGGCCATGTTGAAGCTGTTGACATTATTAATAATTTAAGAAGCATTTCTGGGTAATAGATGCAATAAAAGTGACATAGCAAATTAATTTTATACAAAGACACACACATTCATACACAAGTGCAGACAGACACACACACATTCAAACAAATAGATACATACATGCATATACATGCAGGTATATAGATATTTTATTCAGAATGGCTATAGGAATTATTATATTCTGTTGCTTACATTGTCTGATCTGGTTCCATTACTTGAAATTCTTTGTGTCAAATCAACACCAATGATTAGGAAGACTAAAACTGAAAAAAAAACAATAACAGAAAAAAAACATGAAGTGCCCCCCCCCACACACACACACACACACTCGAATGAGGAAGAAGCATTCTACACTTTGCGGCAAAGCTGTCAAACTCTGCAATACATGATGTGCCAACTCAAACAATACAGAACAGCCCCTTAGTTTCCTTCTTCACCCAATAATATTAATAAAAAGAAAGTATTGCTTTCTTGATTGCCCAAAAGGATGCATTCAAGTTGAAAAAGAATGGCTGTTCAAGCAGAGTAATGAAGGTGGTGTCCCTTTGTACTGTTGCGGGTTTAGGAAAGCTAAGTGTCATGCTTGCAAATAAAACTGCAAAAACAAAAGATATTAGATTGCTAAAGGCAAGTTGTTATGAGATCATCATAACATATCACCTAGAAAGGAAATATTCTTTGCATTTGGCCATTTCCCCAAAAGCTCTCAGTATTCTTTCACAAGTCACATCACAGTAAGGCATTCATATCTGAAAATAAACACATGAAGCTGAAAAGCATTTGAAATTCACCTGTCTGATTTTGTCAGAAAACAAAACTTTCTTAGCATGTGGCCTTATATGAAGACTGCATCAGTACTCGATCCCACAAGTCCTGTTCTTGTTCACATAATACCAGTCAGGCCGTTACTTAGCAAATTAAAGGATATAACAAAACTACAAAAACAACAACTTCCCGGAAATTACTAATCCGCATACAAGACACAGTGCAAATGTCACCAAACATTATGTGATGCTTATTAAGTTCTAAACATGTTATCTCCCATTTTTAAAGACGTAGAAACAACCCGAACGGTAGTCGGAAAACCTAACTAATAGCGGACAGAAGACTCAAAAGGACTACAATATTAGCTGCCAAAAGGGTTTATACAAATAAAAAATTGTGCAAAACCAACAAGCAAGATAAAAAAAAAAAAAGATAAAATAAGCAGTGAATTCCCACAGCTGCAAATAGAACAGTCTTATCACATAACTGGGGCAAAAACTAGCACACGTGGTGCTCGGCTACCCCTTTAAATACAAAATCCTTCAAGCATAGACTCTGCAAGCTTACTAAACAAGCGTTTTCATAAAAAAAAAAAAAAAAAAAAAAAAAAACAGGACTATACAACAAGCAATACATACCGAACTAATCAGCACAAGCCTGGGAAAAACAGTTATCAACTAATATAAAATTACAACTACTACTGTAAATTAATGGCTCGATCTATCTGAATGCTCAATCGCTGCCATACACACACACACACACACACACACACACACACACACACACACACACACACACACACACACACACACACACACACACACACAGTCTCCTCTTCTTTCACACAGACATACATTCTGCTTTCATGCATTCACTCACACAAGCAGTCAAACATACAACCACACTCAACCAAAGCTTCCCCCACCCCACAAACTGCAAACAACCAGCAAAAAAACTCATTTTACTTAGATCGAGCCTTTAATTTACAGTACTCGGTCTCCATACTCACTCACTGTCATACACACACACACACACACACACACACACACACACACACACACACACACACACACACACACACACACACACACACACACCGGCACCGCTTCATTCAGAAAACGCAGATGGAGTCTGCTTAGTGTAATCATAAGAAAGGACACTAAGCATTCCAAGGCGATTTTCTCGTAAAAGTCCAATAGGACCATCAGGAAACACCACTCTAAATTATAATTTGAGACAGTAACTGACAACCTTCAGTTACTTTTTCACCCATAGCCTTTCATTATGTCTGTAAACTTACTAGCGCTGCTGGAAGGCACTCGGGGGTAACAGCTTGCATTTCCAATCGTCTCATAGCGAGCTCGGATGTAAGCACATAGGCACTATGAGACGGTACTCGGGGTTAATGAGTTAAGTGAGGTGTGGCAGCTCCACTGTCTTCCCACAGGTGCTGCACTCTGCCCCAACATGTAGTCAAGTTTGAGTGTGAACACCTGGCCATGACAGCTACATGATTCACAGTCTATGGCTATGAAATGGATGTATTTGAGTGCCTGGGACATGGTGAACCCTATCAAGCAAGAAAAAGTAAGATTTTTGATAATAACCATCAGATTGAAATTAACTTTATACATTTAGGTGACTAGTCTAGAGGATAACAAAATTTGAACTAATATGAGAACATTCTATTTTTGTCAAATAAGGAATTCTTTAAATGCCATTGAAGGGAAATCTAAATAATAGAAATATAGCCTTTAGGTAAGTGGAAGAAGTTGCAAATCTCAGATACAGAAGTAAAGTTCATAATGAAGAAATCAGCAAGTACATTATTTTAACATCAGGAATTTTCCACCCTTTCAAACACTTCAGTTATTTATAAAGAGCTCATCAAAACTAGATATTTCAAATATATTACAGGGAGCCATACCTCTCAACTGTCCAGATTTTTGCCTCATATTTTTGGTCTGCTTCTCATAAAATCTGTGGTTTTCTGACAAATCAGTGGGATGATCTGAGGGCTGACTTCAGTAAATAATGTCATACTTTTGAGTTTCAGACTACTGGTTGGCTAACAAAGAAGCTAAGAAAGAAGTTGCAATAGCAAAGAATAGGACATCAGAGGCACTCTACCAACTTCTGGAAAGTGACTCAGTAAGGGGCATAAAGAAACTATATTACATTGCTAGGCAAAGACAGAAAGATAAAGAAGATAGTCAGACACCCTTCATAAGGGATGCCAGCAACAACCTGCTCACAAGTCCAGAGGACATCAACGGCAGATGGCAGATGGAAGGAGTATTTCCAGTAGCTTATGAATGAAGAAAACCCCACAGAAGCTGTACTGCCCCCAGAAACAGCCTACGATGAGAGAGGAAGAGGAGCCCACCCTAGAAGAAGTAAGAACAGCACTAAGGAAGATGAAGTCAGGGAAAGCAGCAGGTATGATGAGGTCACAGCAGATATGATAAAGATGCTGGGTGAGATAGGGGAGAAATGGCTCCTGAGTGCACTTATAGCAGTGTGGAGATAAAGCTGTATCCCAGATGACTGGAGAATAAGCATACTCATGCCAGTGTACAAGAACAAAGGAGACATCCACAACTGTGTGCAGTACATAGGCATCAAACTCCTATCACATCGCATGAAAGTTCTGGAGAGGGTGATTGATAAAATGATATGCAGAGTAGCAGAATGTAAGATGGGAGATGAGCAGTTTTGATTCAGCTCAGGTTGCAGTACAATTGACATTTTGCATTGAGACAGATACTTGAGAAAAGCTAGAGATGAGGAGAGAGTCCAACTGGGCATTCCTAGACTTGAAGAAAGCATATGACAAGGTCTCAGGAAAGCTGATCTGGGCAGTACTGCCTTGGTTTGAAATGCCAGTAACATTGGTAGAATTAGTGCAGGCTATGTACAAGGACCCAATGACACAAGTATGAACAGTGTTCGGCCTCACAGAGGGGTTCCCAGTGGGAGTGGGTGTACATCAGGGTTCAACTCTGATCCCACTGCTGTTCATACTGATGATGGACGCCATCAGCAAACAGGCTGGAAGGGATGGATCAACAAAGCTGCTTTATGCAGACGATGTGGCAGTACAGGCAGACTCTGAGCTAGAACTTCAGCAAAGGACAGGAGAATGGAATGCAAATATGAATGCACATGGGACGCAACTAAGCACAAATAAGACAGTTGTAATGGCAGAAATGTGGGGAAATCAGAAGAAGCTGAAAGAAGAGATTGAAGAGAAGATAGTGGAACAAGTAAACAGCTTCAAATATCTGGGAGGGATAATTGAGAAGGGTAGTCTGAAGGAAGAGGTCAAAGCTAGAATCAGAGGGGCTGCAGCCAACTGGCATAGAGTATCAAGTGTAGTCTATGTCAGAAGAATGCCAAAGATGCTGAAACGTAAGGTGTACAAGACACTGATGTGACCAGTACTACTGTATGGTACAGAAACCTGGGCAATAAAGGCAGAACAGTTGAAGAAGCTAGAGGTGATGGAAATGAAGTGCCTGAGAAAGGTGGTAGGATACATACTGTGGGACAGATGAAGAAATGAGGACATAAGAGCAGAAACCTAGCTCTAATTGCAGAAAAGATCAAAGAGAACAGATTGTGGTGGTTTGGGCACATGTGCAGAAAAGCAGGGGACAATCTGGTGAGGGAGATTTGGGACAGACAGGATGAAGATAAGAGGAAGCGAGGACATCCATAAAGAAGGCAGGAGTGTGGCACTGAATCAAGAGAGTTGGCGGCAGTTAACATGATACACCGGCCCCATGTAGAAAAAATTAGAAAAAGGGGGCTGATGATGATGATGATGATGATGATGATTTGAGTTTCAGACTTAATATACTTCAGGAAAAGGCATGCAAAGACAAATCATGTTATTCTATCAACTCTGTAAGTTTCTAAGAGCAGTATTTAAAATCTGTTCATGTTTTTGGTTCTTTGTTCCCTCATTATGTAAAGCTTTGTCCAGGTTTCCTGCATTAAGAGATTGAGAGATATGCAGGGAGCTAACAAACTCAGGCAGTGAAAAACTAAATTAGCTGCAGAACATGGACTGGGAAAGCAACTTTAGAAGTAGGAGACACTGGGAGGAATTGCAATGTCAGATGCTGAAACACTACATTGAAATAGACAAGACCAGTATGTACAGAGGGGGTCATGTGCTACTAAAGTAGATAAGCAGGAAATAAATCACAAAGACAACTATAAGAAGATGAGAAGAAATCAAGAAGGTGGAAGTCAAACTAGTGGATGAGATATATCAAAGGAACCAAAAGTCTCTCACAAGGGAAATTAAGGCACTGAAACAAACAAAACAAAAGAAGCCAAGCAGAGATAGACATAGTAGGGATGCAAGGGGATGAGATAATGGTGCATCAGATGGTTTGGGGCACCTGTAAGGGAATAGCTGTACCAATGAAGAAGTAAACAATGTGGACAAAAGCCTTTATAATGGATCGTCAAAAAATGGAAGACAGGCCTACAGAACGACTGAAAGGTGAAAAAGAAAGAAAGAAGCAATACATAAGTGAAAGGGATGACTGGGGTGGACAGTGCAGAATAAATAAATGTTATCTTGTGAAGCACATCCCCAGGGAACACAACATGAAAACTTTACGTATGATGTGATGAACTGAATTGATGCACAGGACAATGATGAGTAATGCAGTCAAATGGGGAAAAGGGGCAAAGCTCCAAGGTAAGAAATACATTTCTCATAACAACTTACTGGTGCACAATAAACTGCAATAAACATAAGTGTAATGATTAAGTCTTAGGAAAAAATAAGCAATAATTGCTGATGTAACAACTGGGGGGGGGCATGATAAGGGATATATGGGGAGAGGCAAAAGTAAACAGCAACCTAGAGACAAATGTGTAATAAAGCAAAAGTGGTACATTGTCAGCATTGTTAATAGCTGCAAAACTGAAAAAAAGTACTGCCACACAAATGAGTATGCAGCAGTGGGGAAGGGAGGCCAATGAATGTGAATGCTATAATCTGAAAAGGTTATGATATCAGCACCAGTCTGTCATGCAATATATTAGTGTGAGTGACAATGGAAGGAAACAAAAGACAGTCTTAAGAGGTCCATGCCCACGGCATACCCTCATGCATGCAAGTGTCAAAAGACATAGATTTAGAGGCTTGAAATGGGGAAGCATAGACAGCTGCCAAACAGCACAATGTTCAGCTCAGAGGATAGCTCCAGGGAAAGGATTACAGTGTATGGCAACAACTGGGAAAGCAGGAAGAGGTGGGCAAAAACAAAAAGGAAAATACACATAGCTATGAGGAACATTAATGGTTTGTCAATGCCTGTCAGAATAAGGAGAATACAGGAAATGTTAAAGAGGATGGGGAAGGCATTGTTCCATTACAAGAAGCAAGACTGAAAAAGCGGAGCTGGGGAGAAGATAATGTGTGATGACTACCCAAAGAAAAAAGTGGTTAGCAGGGCACAAGGACAAAAGAGGGGAGGAGTGACTGTATTTTGGAGAGGATTTCAGACAACCACAGAAAAAGTTATAAAAATTGGAATAGGTAGATCTGTCAGGAAAGATAGAAGCTATATGCTGAGCTATAGAAAACAAAAACGCAACAAATAGAAATGAAGAAGGATTCTAAAAGATTTTTTTTTCTTACTGGCTACAGACCAGAAGAGATGGAACGGAGATAAACTGGGAGCTCTATAATGTCACTGTGGAAATTGAATAAGATGGGTTGTATGGAAGGAGGAAGTATAATAAAAAGCTGACACAAGAATTCTCTCAATGAATGAAAGAGGGAAGGCAGCTCAACATATGGAGAGAAAGGTATCCAGATGAGAGACAATACACCTGCAGAAGAAATATTAGTCAAATAGGTTAGAGAGATTCTTAGGGAATAAAAAACCTAATGGAAGTTAATGGAAGAAATCCAGAAGCAGGATGGACACATATCAGATCATGCAGAAGTGAGACTTTATGGAAACAGAAAACAATGAGAAGGGGATGGAGGATGGATAGTGTTAAGAGAAAAAGTTTTAAAAACATACTGTTATTTGTCTTTTTCCTCTTCTTGCAAAGTGAACATGTTATTTGTTGGGATATGCCTATCAAAGATGGACCTCATCTGTGAAGAAAATGCAGCATTGCCTATGAACCTGAATAATAACTGTTTTCTGCATTTCAGAATAAAGAGATTTGGTTATAGCTTGGTGAAGCCTGGGATAAGGACACACGGCCGAGTAAGAGTTAATTTACTGAAGCAGGCTGTGTGTCCTGGAAAATTTGAGCTATCATTGTTGAACTGAACATTCTGTACTTCTTGAACATTCTGTACTAACTGTTGGTTTGAGGTGATTTGTGATAAACATGTTTATCCCATATGGTTTCATAGCCAACTGTCAACGGTCAGAAATGTAACAAAAAGTTGTTTTGCTTGCAGTATAAAAGTTGATGTCAGTAAACAAGTTGGCCAGAGGATATCATCTTGGCCAACATGCTGTGTAATCTGGTTAGTTGCTAATAAAGAAGTTTTTCATCACCTGAGGCAGATGCGATTCATTTGAAACCTCTACGAAGATACGGATCAGACCGACAGAGAGACTGAAAAACCTGTGCAGGTGAGGGTTTCTCAACTTAAGATTCCCTCGACTGAAAGCCCTCCGACTGATTTGTCATTGAAAGGAGACCGGCCACTCTCTGATCCCTATCTGAGGGACGGTTTCTGAACGAAAAGGGGAAACGGAGTCTCATCTGGTTCAGGTAGGATGAAAAATAAATTTTCTTTTAATTTAATTTAACCTTGTCGACAAGGGTTTTATTTTTAGTTAAGGGTGGGTAGGATTACTTGTTAAGATTCTTTTGTTAGGATCACCCGTTAAGATAGCCCCATTTTATAATAAGCCCTGTAAAATGACTTTAATACAGTTCTAAAATAAGAAATCTAGGGGAAACATGGGTTTGAGTTGCTGCAAGTGTGAGAGTGATGCCTGTTTAAATGTTGATGCTAAGTATATGAACGGTTTAAACAAAAATAATGCAAAATTTTTGAAAAAGTGGAAGTTGAAATATGATTTTGATGGTACCCTGAATAAGAATGCCTGTGCAAAATTGGTTAGAGATTTGAAAAGAGATGCGGGAACTAGAACTAAAAAGTAAAGACAATTGGGATTTCCCCAAGCACAAAATCATTAGAAGAAGCAAATAAATGAGCTACAAAAGAAAAACAGTGCCAGGAAAAAGAAAAAATAAATCAAAAGGGATCACTGGTGCCAAGTGGAAAAGTAGCTTTATTTTTAGATAAGGAGGATGAGCATACAGTTTTTGCGGTACAAAGGCAGGCAACTGCCCCACCGTATGGGGAAATTGCTGCTGCCGTACCGGCGGAACCTCCTCAATATCAGTCTGAAGATGTGGGGTCTGTACAGCAGGGTGGGTTATTGGCTGCTCAAGGAAGCATTGTGACCCCTCCAATTTACCCGCAAATTCCCGTAATACCCAAGGTTGCTTTGCAACAGGTAGACCAACCTATGCAGTTAAAGTCAGGACCAGCAGGGCAAGGACGTTGGGCCATTAAACTTTCTGACTACTCAGAAGCTCTTCCCTTAATACAAGTTGCAAACACACAAGCAGGGGATGTTGGACAAGAGCCAACTATTTTAGTTTATCGTCCCTGGGCTAGACAGGATATAAAACGAGCTACAGATGGTATTCCTCATCCCAAGGTTAATTTTCAAAAGTTTTCTGAGGACATAGTTGGTATGCGTTTAAGTTATCATCTAAATGGTTTAGAAGTAGAACAAGTAGTGCGACAAATCCTGGGTCCAGATTGCCACTTAGTTTGTGGTACTTGGACATGTAAGGCAGATGACGGCACTACATTAAAGCATAATTCTGGGGTGTTAGACACACGAGTCACTGATCTGTTAAAGAGAATTTCTGATAAGTGGCGTCCAAGAGCAGATTGGACAGTAATAAATCAGTGCATCCAAAATGATGATGAATCTGTAAATCACTATATTGTAAGATTGACAGAAGTGTTCAATAACCATTGTGGAATGATGATTCCGCAGGATCAGACCAATGATAGTCCGTATGAACAGCAATTGAAAAATGCTTTTCTTAAGGGTTGTAGGGCTCCGATAAGTAGTTTTATAACTAAGCATATGGTAGATCATAGAACATGTAGACTGCAACCTTTGTTTGAATATGCACGGCATGCTGAGCGACATTTCAATTTAAAAAAGAAAAAGAAAGTACAAGTGTTAGCAGTAGGGAATGATGGTGGTATATTCTTGGTACAGGACCAAAGGGGGCAAGAGCGCCATGGTGGCGTAAAAAAACGTGGGGGCCCAAAATGGGACACGTTAAATAAACCGGGTGGACATTCAGTGGAATATGAGGGGAGGTTAAAACATGGAGTATGTTTTAAGTGCGGTAGACGTGGGCATTTCGCTGCTGACTGTGAAGAGTGGCAACATCCCCCACAGCTTACAAACAAGGGCTCCACATGACTATATGATAGTAAAGGAAGGCGCCAAATTCATTATTGTGATTATTGTAAAGAAGAAGAAAGTGAGAATGATTGTGACGATGATGAGGCAGACACTCTCTATGATGAATGTCAGAACACTCAGAAGGAAGGGCAGGATTGTGACTGTGAAGTCATAAACCTGGCACATTTGGGTATTGCTATGCATCTAGATGAAAAACCCATGATAAGAGTTTTTGGTGGAGGGACAGAAAGTGGAGTTTTTATGTGATTCAGGTGCATCACGTACACTTTTATTTCCAGCAGTTCTGCCCCCGAACTGTGAGATGGACGAGTTTGTCCTTGTGAAAGCGGCAAATGGGAAAATCTATAAGGAACCACTGTCACATCCTCTATTGTTCACAGATCCGCAAACAAACCAAACTGTTAGCCGTGTGGTAATTATATCGGAAGTTTGTTCAGTTAATTTGCTGGGAAGAGATTTGATGCATTCATTTGGAATAGCAGCAATTCCCACACCTAAAGGCATTGAGGCAAAAAGGTTAGCGGATGGCTTGGTGGTACAGGGAGTACAAGACTTGTTTTACTGGTATAGCCAGGACTTGATTTCAAATGGGCCGGAGAGGGTCGATACAGATTTGATCAACCTAGCTTTAAGTAAATCTAGGAGCAGGTCACCGCAGGTTGCGGCGCACTTACATTGTACAATGTTCTACAGGAAGGCCCCTGGTCCGGATAAAGAATTTGAAAAATAATTCTTTAAGCACAAACGTGCAAGGATAATTTTGAATGATATGTTTTGGGATACGCAAGGTAATACAGTAGTGACCTGTACTTTGACCAAGGAAATGAGTTCTTTATATTGCTCAGGTTATAGCCCACATATTTCAATTACTAAAGCGGTGGGGACACATTGGGTAGATTTGGCGAAAAAGGTAACGAATTGGGACACAATGTCCAAAAGTCAATTGAAGAATCAACAGATCCAGTTACAAAGATTAAATTGGGTGACTTGGGCACAACCAAGTGTGCACCTCTGGGATGACAAAACAGAAATGGCATGACAAATCCTTCTAACTCAAGAGGAAGATAGTGCGTTAAGTGCCTTACCTGTAGATTTATGGTCAAAAGATAAAGGGGATGTAGGACTGATGAAAACAGCAGGTGAAGTTTGTATAACTCCAAAGTCAGGTTTTAGACCTCGTAAGCACCAATACCCGCTAAGTAAACAAGCAGAGGAAGGAATTAAGCCAGTTATTGAGCAGCTAAAACAGGTAGGAATTCTTGTTGAATGCCCAGATTCGCCCTGCAATACTCCTTTGTTTCCTGTAAAGAAACTGGATGGGTCATGGAGGTTGGTTCAGGATTTACAAGCAGTTAATTTGGCTGTGATCCCAAGAACACCGGTGGTCCCTGACCCCTATACATTACTTAATGATTTACTACCTCAGCACAGATATTTTTCTGTCATAGATATAAGCATTGCTTTTTTCTCCATACCACTACATAAGGAGAGTAGATTTTGGTTTGCATTCTCTTATCAAGGTAAAAGATACACCTACACCAGATTGCCACAGGGTTATTGTGAGAGTCCAACAATATTCGCCCAAGAAATGGCTGCAAATTTAACTCAGTTTGTTCCCCCAGAGGGAAGCCAGGTTCTGTTGCATGTAGATGATATTTTGTTGGCCTCACCCACGCAGGAAAGTTGTAGAAAGGATACCCTTGCCCTTCTTAGTTTTTTAGCTGAGCAAGGACATAAAGTAAATAAAGAGAAGTTACAATTGTGGAAAGCACAAGTAAAGTACTTGGGTTACTTAATTTCGCAGGCAGGTAGACAATTGGAGAACAAAAGAAAACAAGCAATTCTTGAGGCACCTATGCCCACAACTAAGCGGGAGATGATGTCCTTTTTAGGTGTGACTAATATTTGTAGAAGTTGGATCCCTAACTATGCTGAGGAAGTAGGGCCATTGACCGCACTAATCTATGACACTCCCATGGCAGCTAAAAATGATATACAGTGGACAAATACGGCAATACAGGCATTTAATAGAATTAAGCAATTGATAGCAGGATCCTCTGTTTTGGGTTTTCCGAACTATTCTAAGCCGTTTATACAAATGGTTGATTGTAAGGGAGGATATATGACTTTGGTTCTGGTACAAGTACGTGGGGATAAACAGAGACCGATAGCTTTCTACTCTTCCAGATTAGATCCTGTTGCAGGGGCATTACCACATTGTGTTCAAGCTGTGGTGGCAGCCGCCATGGCAGTACAAGCCTCAGCATCATTAGTTTTGTTTCACCCATTACAATTGCGGGTTCCACATTCAGTAGCTACTATACTTTTGCAAGATAAGATAACCTTTTTATCTCCTAGTCGACATTTGTTGTGTATGACAGTGCTGCTGACACAGCCTCATATGACCATAGAAAGATGTACTACTCTTAATCCGGTGACACTTTTGCCGACTCCAGAAGAAGGTACTCCACACGTTTGTTTAGAGAGCATTCATGACAAAGTGCTTCCCCGACCAGATTTAACGGATATTCCGTTGGTAGATTCTGATCTCGTTTTGTTTGTAGATGGATCAGCAAGGAAGGACACTGTAGGAAAAACACTAGTAGAGTATGCAGTCACCACAGAAACTGAAGTTTTGGAGGCAAAAAGATTGTCAAACATTTATTCTGCACAAGCAGCTGAGTTGGTGGCTTTGACTCGAGCTTGTACCTTAGGGGAGGGTAAAAAAGTGACAATTTATACAGATAGTCAATATGCTTTCTCCACTGTACATGTTTTTGCTCAACAATGGAAGAATAGGGGAATGGTTACTGTGACAGGCAAACCAATAAATCACAGAGATTTAATTTTACAGTTGTTAGATGCAGTGCAACTACCACTTCAGATAGCGATATGTAAATGTTCCGCACATACCAACAAAAAGATCCTGTCTCCAGGAAAATGCTTTTGCTGATATGGCTGCAAAAAGGCAGCTCAAGAAAATGATTTGCTTTTACATGACAATGATTTGGAGCCCAGACACCTCTTAGACTTAGAGACACTAAAAGTAATGCAAACATTGACAACACAGAAGGAAAAATGTCGTTGGGTAAAATATGGTATCACTCAACAGCATGGGTTGTATAGGGCATCAGATGGCAAAATGGTATTACCCTCAAACCTTTTTAGGTATGTGGCATTGGTTAGCCATGGACCTGCCCATGTAGGAGTACAGACGATGATTCAAATAGTGTCTAAGGTGTTTTGGTGTAAGGGGTTTTCAACTTATGCAAAGCAATTCTGTTTATCTTGTTTATTATGTGCAAAGTATCATGCTCAGGGGGGAATTAAAAAGTCTCAGCAGGCATTCCGCACCCCTCCATATCCATTCCACACACTCTCTATGGACTTGATTAAATTGACACCCTCAGAGGGAAAAAGGTTCTGTTTAGTCATTATTGATGCTTTTTCTAAATGGGTAGAAGCTTTTCCAGTAAAGCATCCGAATGCACAAACAGTAGCAAAGCTTTTGACTACAGAATTAATTCCCCGATTTGGTTTACCAAGATGCATTTACAGTGATAATGGGTCTCATTTTGTTAACCAGATTGTTCAGAAGTTGGGTCAAGTGTTTCAAATTGATCTTAAATATCATTGTGCTTACCATCCCCAATCAGCTGGACTGGTGGAAAGACACAACAGTGTCTTGAAGAGTAAGCTCCGCAAACTGATGGCAGAAACACATAGATCATGGACTGCGTGCCTTCCTTTGGCACTCCTGTATATGTGAATCTCACCTTCCTACAAAGGACTTACACCATTTAAACTTTTGTTTTGGAGAACATATTACGTCCTGCAGTGGCAAGGATTGTTGCCAGCAGAACGTGAGGGGGGGTGAGGATCTAGCGGATTATATGAAGAAGCTGCTAAATGTCAAATCTCTTGTAACCAATGACTACTTTGCAGATTCCAGAAATGAAGCCTTGTTAAGCGTGGCACCCGGGGACTGGGTGTGGATCCGAATTGTGAAGAGAAAGAATTGGTCATCCCCCAGGTGGGAAGGCCCATACCAAGTACTAATCCCGACAACTACGGCTGTAAAGATCGCTGAGAGGACTTCATGGATTCATATCACCCACTGTAAAAAACTCAAGGCTCTTCCTTCTACCGTTGATGTTGGTCAAACTCCACCGGACCTCTGAGCGTAAAGTCTGGCTACAAAGGGGGATTAGCCCAATAGGGGTTAGTTCGTCTCAAACCCAGTGAAGAAACCAACGGCACGAGGTAGTCCTTAGGGAGGATGGCCATGTTCAACTGGTACTTGAATTGTCACATGATGATGATTTTGGTGGCAAAAGTAAATATGTCCATATGAGAAGGAACAGTTGCAAGAGAAAAAGGAATGGTGGTGCTGCAGGCGCAAACAGGTGTTACTACTGTGTTTAAGGTGAAACTTTGTGAAGGAATTTTGGACTGTTCTAAACGGAACAATAATAATTTCTTGACTCGTGCAAAATACTTGTGCAATAGAGACTGTACGTCCTGGTCAAATGTTTGGTGGTCAAGAGACGTGAATGGATGGGAAACAAGTGGTGCAGTGATACCAGAGAAAGATAAAAGCAGGCAACAAAGAATAAAAATTGTGCATTTCCAACGTACCGAAGTAATTACTATAACCAGCAGCGTTTTGTGGACTATACCAAAGATGGATTGAAAGGAATTGCTGAACAACTGGAGGCCACTTCGCAGGTGGCATGGCAGATTCAAATTGCGTTGGATATGCTCCTGGCCAAAGAAGGAGGAGTTTGCAAGATGTTTGGGACTTTCTGTTGTACATATATTCCAAACAACACTGCGCCTGATGGAAGTATCACTCGAGCTTTGAAAGATTTGGAGATGTTATCCGAAGAATTGGCAGAGAACTCTGGGGTAAATAATCCCTTTACAGACTTTCTACAAGCGTGGTTTGGAAAATGGAGTCATCTCATCAGCAGTTTCCTGGTGTCCATTGGAGATGCTGTGGCTATCGTGGTGGTATGTGGTTGCTGTTGTATACCCTGTATCAGAGGTCTTCTACAAAGACTGGTTGATACTGCTGTTACGAAGACGATGTACCAGCAATAGCAACAGACTGGTAAAAGTGAATACATTGAAATGTGACTCTTTGCAAATGTTTTTGAAGTTTAAAAGTTTGTCTTGCCAATAAAGTAATGTATGCAAAGAAAAACTTAGTTTTTACCATATATTGCTGAAATAAAAGACAAATAGAAGTGTTTTCAGAGGGGAAATGTTAAGAGAAAAAGTTTTAAAAACATACTGTTATTTGTCTTTTTCCTCTTCTTGCAAAGTGAACATGTTATTTGTTGGGATATGCCTATCAAAGATGGGCCTCATCTGTGAACAAAATGCAGCATTGCTTATGAACCTGAATAATAACTGTTTTCTGCATTTCAGAATAAAGAGATTTGGTTATAGCTTGGTGAAGCCTGGGATAAGGATGCACGGCTGAGTAAGAGTTAATTTATTGAAGCAGGCTGTGTTTCCTGGAAAATTTGAGCTACCATTGTTGAACTGAACATTCTGTACTTCTTGAACATTCTGTACTAACTGTTGGTTTGAGGTGATTTGTGATAAACATGTTTATCCCATATGTTTTTCATAGCCAACTGTCAACGGACAGAAATGTAACAAAAAGTTGTTTTGCTTGCAGTATAAAAGTTGATGTCAGTAAACAAG
Source organism: Protopterus annectens (assembly GCF_019279795.1). NCBI lineage: Eukaryota > Metazoa > Chordata > Ceratodontiformes > Protopteridae > Protopterus > Protopterus annectens. The sequence goes on along the minus strand of NC_056737.1, from coordinate 1,657,227,392 downwards.
TTGGCCAGAGGATATCATCTTGGCCAACATGCTGTGTAATCTGGTTAGCTGCTAATAAAGACGTTTTTCATCACCTGAGGCAGATGCGACTCGTTTGAATTTTTCTTCTGACAGATAGCTATAAATGGAAGAAGACATAACATGAAGAAACACTGCAAGGAATCAAAAAGGAGTCAATTGATGGGGCTGAGCCTAGATGGCCAGCTAAGCATAGCACTTTTTCTGAGCTCTATAAAATTAATAAAATAGACAGAAATTAGACTAATATATATATATATAAATATATACTTACATTTTATAAAATCTAGTTACTAATAATCTAAACTTTAACTTTCCAAACTTTGACGTTTTTATTCCAGACAATTTCTGTCAAATTATTTGAGACTAAACTTGAAGGAAAATGAACAGCTCCAAGTCTTCACAATCTGATGCTGTACTGAGGAAAAAACTACAGCTGGTGTCTTCCACTCTACAGTCATTATCACTGAAGAAAGATGACTTCCAACAAAAGCTGGAGAATTTAAGTGAGAATAGTTCTAAATAAACTGAAGATTTTTGAGACCTTTTTCAACAAAACCAAAATAAAATAATGGACATGGAGACAACCATAACCGACATACATGGAAAATTAAAGGAGGATGAACTGCACACAGACTTTCTTCTCAAACAAAACACATGGCTAATGAATAAAAGTGATGACCATGAAAATAGAGAGAGAAGATGCAATATCTGAATTCTCAGAGTACCAGATAAAACAGAAGGTGAGAACATGATTTTATTTTTGAATAATTGGATTCCAAAAATTTTAGACTTGCAAGAAGGGCTCTCATTTGGTAAAGAAAAAGCTTGGGTCTATATCATATGAGTGAAAGTTAAGAATACTGATTGCTCTAAAGAGCAAAAATGCAGGACCTCGATCTCTTTATTGTGTGGGGGCTACCCTCCCCCGCTAAATATATATTCCAACTGCAGGATCGCACTACAGGGAGGAAAGGGCAAATATTCTGACCTTCATTGTACTGTGATCCCACAAGAAGCACTTTGAGATCCGGCATTTTCACTCTTTAGAGCGTTTGATATTCTTAACATTCACTCATATGCTATAGATCCAAGAGATCATAGGGCAATTGGTAAGCCAGTGACCACATCCCCCACAGCAACACTGAGATCTATTGCTATAAAAGTCCTCTCTTATCTTGATATGGAACTAATCTTAAAAACAGCTTGGAGAAAAGCCCCATTAAAATTTAACCAATGCCCCATCAGATTTGACAATGACTGCTCTGTGAGAAATCTGGAACTAAGGAAGAAATGTTGGCCAATGGTAAACATCTGAAACAAAACAACATCAGAGCCCAAATATTGTATCCAGCAAAAATCAACATGCAACTTTCTTCTGGTACAAGAATCTTTAATAACCTGAATGAAGCCATCTGCTTTATAACAAACAGTAACATAATAACCATCCCAGAGGATATGGACTTTTCCCTGTCTTCTTTAAAATGAACATCTGAGAAAAATACATGGCATAATTTCAAAAAGAAGAAACAAAAAAACTGAGACTTCAGCTGCCACAATAAATTCATCTCTCAAAAAATCAACTGATAAATAAATAATCAAATATTGTTCTTTTTTTTAGTGATTAATGTCTCAATTCATACTTACTGCACCATTATGGTAATAAATGTTGTTTAACTATCATTTAACACACAGAGCAAATAGTTAACCAACAGCAATAATATTAAGGAATTGCTTAAAAATGTTTATTATCATTGCATACTGAGATAATATATAGCCAAAAAGAAAACAAAAACAAAACTGAGTTGATTTCCAAATAATGCACTGTTAATAAATCTTATATGTGCAGCTGCTTCTTTAAGTGAGTTGGGGAGGGCTCCTTGCTGCATACATGTATAAATCTTTATTAAAATACTCATGCAGCTTGTTTAACCAACTACATAATATAAAGTGTTACAATAACTTAATTACATTAGATAATCTGTTTTATTTTTCATTTATTTAGCCTTAAATACTCAATTGAATGTCTTATTAATGTTAAGAGTAACTAATACACTAACATCCACTAGTAAACATGGCACCATGTTTTAGCTTTATTTTTCCATTTTTTACCTCACTAAGCCATTTTTTACTAAAATAATTGTTGTTTAAATTTGATGGGAAGCTTTTTCTTACCTTGAAATGACCCTCAAGCTGTTTTTAAACTGCCTTCTCTTCCCTAAGGCTTCTGGAAGCTGATGGTCCATCCTGCTATGTTGCACCCTACAGGAAGTGTAGGGAACTGTATTGGAGATGCACCCTTAGCTTCAAGCTTCCTAAGTAAAGCTAAAAACACTCAGACTGCTGCATTTAAGTAAGTTAGCCTCTTTTATTTATATAAAAAAGTTGGTATTTTCAAGCTGATGTTTAGAAATTGGAAAATAACAGTTTAATATGATTACTAATTTAAATTAAAGCTGACAGAAACAAATATAAGCCTGAATCAGTCCAGACATAGAAACATAAATAGACACACAATTTAAAGTCTGTAGTGGTGTTTCTTGATTATGTAATACTTGAAGACAGCAAACTGTACAAACTTTTGAGAACATTTTGTTAGAACTGTACCCTCAGGCTGCAGTGCCAAGGAAGTTATATTAGACTGAAGACAAGTACAGAGTATTTGTACAGCAAAACATGGTTAACAGCTTTTTCATATTGCTGCATAAGAATAGAGGGTCTATATGGGTGTAATCTAATAGCATTTTTGACTAAAAGGTGTTATAGCTTTGCAAATTTTAGATAATAAGGCAGTTACATACAAAAAAATGTGTTGTACTCCTCCTAAATGTAGACATTAAGGCAGTTACATGCAAAAAAAAATGACATACATTATTACTATGGGGACAAGAACGTGTGTGAAATGGTGTTGGATGCCACAGTCAAACAGTATTTCTCAGAATATTTTGCTGACAGCTCTTAGGGTGAATAAGCACATAGTTAAATGTGATTATGATACTGCAGATAGCTGCACTAAAATAGTGGCCTCAGGTACAGTCCAGTCAGCAGATTGTGGCTATATAGAAGCTTTTATAACTTGAAGAATCTTGAACAAGAAAAACTTCTAAGAATCCTCTGTCTTTTATGAGGTGAATAAAAGGTGTAAACAACTAGATTTAGCATAGATTAAAATACATGAGTTGACCTCTGCTGACAAACTTAAAAACTGGAAGCATTCTTACATCAATACAAACTAGTTAATGATAGGGTACCTTTTCTTAATGACCATATAACTTGCTTTTCTATTACAAAGTTTGTTGAAATGTCTCTATTATGTGTAAACTATCTAAAGTAGCTACACTCCAACTGAGATTGTTTAGAAAACAAGAGCAAGTTAAGAAGACCCTGCAGAAGTAAAAGAAATAAATAGATCCAAGATGAATGGTTAGAATGTATCACATAATAAATTATCTGCATCTGAACAGAAGACTAAATAGAGTGTGATGTAAAAGAAGTTTGTTTTAATAATACACGAAATCTAATAGTCATCATCAACCTTTACTTAACAATGCTTAGTAGCTATATGACACTGCGTTATTACCATTATAAGAATAGCCTACACAAAGTTTTATTTTTGCAGTGTTGGCAATCACTTAGCATTAAGCACATGTTAATGTAGTCACCCCACTTTCCTTTTATTGATTTGGTCATTCACTACTTCTTTTTACAAATAATATAGATAACAATGAATTCAGACTTGTAATCCTATAAAAATAAATGCAGTCCTACATTATCTATTCATCTTAACAGAATGTACTTTAATATATTTCACTGAGGTAACTGTGAAGCCCCGTAATGTTAACCTAAGAGAAATCTTTGGGAGCTTTTACTTTTACATCCACCTTTTACTTGATTAGATCAGTATAAATGAACAAAAGATTAAAGTGTGAATGAATAACTATGATCAAGCAATCATTTATGCATTTTTTATATATGTATTGCACTGTCCCAAAGATTTTTTACAGAAGTTGTTGGTTAATTAACGTGATTTATATACAAGATGAGAGACTGTCAGTTGGGCTGACATATACTCTAAATATAAATGTCTGAGCCAGGCTATGGGCTCCTTTGATGTTTATTACTGTTGTTCACAATGCTTTCTAATATATGTGCACCAGTCTTTTGAAATATTTATATATATATATATATGTATATATATATATATATATATATATATATATATATATATATATATATATCTATATATATGTATATATATATATATATATATATATATATTATAAAAGGGGAGCTCGACTTCCTTTTTACATGTTTATTTTTGGATAACATAATTAAAATATTTGTTTTTTTTTTTTTTTTAACTCTAGCTATTAGATAAAGATTTTGTACTTGTTTTTAACTGATTTGATCTCATATATTAATTCATGTCAAAGATAGGAACCGCAACATCCAGTATTACATATGTAACTTACAATACTAATATATGTGTGTTTCTCCTTTTTCCTCACTACATTTTAATGGTTCCCTATTACGAGAATGAAAGTCCATTTAAGCAAATCCGTAAACGTCGACACGTATTGCGTGAACCGGCATTTCAGCAAACGTCCAAGACCGCAAATTTGGAAATGTCGAATTACTATGTTTGGTCCGTCTGTGGTATCGCTCCATAAGGTAAGTTTGTGATAGTTATGGACCTTAGGATTAGGGTGCGGGTTAAGGTAAGTGCATAGATAATTTATGTATGTAAGATTTAATATATGGTTAGGAGTAGGGTTTTGGTAAATGTATGTGTGTGGATTATTTATTTTGTTTGTGCATATTTCCATATAGTAAGTGCACGGTAGTTCTGGACCTTAGGGTTAGGGAGGGGTTAAGGATAGTGCATAGATAGTTGTGTATGTGGGGTTTAGTGTAGGGTTAGAAGTACGGTTTGGTGCTTTACTTTAGGGTTAGAAGTAGGGTTTGGTTAGGGTATGTATGTGGTTTATTTATTTTGTTTGGGTAGGTAGTATGTAGCGGGTGGTGGGGTTGTCCGACTATGACAGTTCAAGATTTAACATTTTGCAGTTTAGTCCGATTGGTATTCTCGTGGTTCGTGCAATTCGTGTCTGTGTTTTGGTTTACGCTCAAAAGGAGTTTCACTCTGGTAATATAGACCCCATTTTAATAACTTATTAGAAACTGTTCAATCAATTGTATGTTTATAGCACAAGTCTCTTTACAAGTACATTTTAGAGCTGATAGGTATGTTCATTATGGTTTAGGAAGGCAGTTTGATTGATTTTATCTCATCTTTCAAACTGGGAATTTTTTTAAATTCCATGTATGTGTTGGAGAATTACTTTATTTGATTTTCTATGTTTTAATATGATTACTTTTATTTTCTATGTTTTAATATGATTACTTTGTTGTTTCTTTCTGCACATAGGCCTGATTATAATATACTTCACATGATATTCACAGTCATGATTCTTGCAAACATGTCACTTAAATCAAAGTTTGGAAGTCTCAACTTTTCAATGAATGCTTTGAGATAATAAAATCAGTTATTACTGACCATTGGAGAAATTACTCATATAACTCACCATGTCTTTGTCTTTAGCTTCACTTAGTATAAATGACATCAATAATTCAAAGAAGAGGTCAAACCTTTTGAGATACCTTAACTTAAACAAGCCACAAATAGTATTCCTACAGGAAACACATTTAAAAAATACAGAAAAGGATGTTTGGAAACCAAACACTTATACAATACTAGCTAATGTTTTATTTAAGTCTAAAAGGAGAGGAGTGTTGATCCTATGGAAAAAAAAATATCTGCCCTCAAATATTATGTAAGCATGAAGACCACAAGGGACTACTAGCTATCACCATACTAAAATTCAATTGTAGAATTTGGACACATGCTAACATTTACTGCTTCCCAGAATTGGGTGCTTTAACTGATAGACATCTTAGTCTTACTGATAGTATATCAAAATGGAATCTGATTCTAGGTGATGATTTTAACTGCTTATTAGATAATTCTCATACAACAAGTAAACGTCTAATTAGACTACCATCCACTGCTTAAATTCTTAAGAAATGGATAAAGTCTAATAATCTGTATGATACATATAACTCTGAAATAACAAATCACTATGCTATACACACTGATCATAGATTTAAAACTCAAACTAGAATAAAGTCCTTACCTCCAATTATTTAAAATTAAAGTTTACATCCTTTGCTATACTTCCTTGTCCTTTATCAGACCATGATTGTCTTATGTTAGATATACAGACTTCACAAAACTAAATACTATTACTAGAATTCCTGCCTATATTGCTAAACTAAAAGACATTAAACCATGAGTATTATCAGAATTAAACAACTTCTTAGAGACAAATAACTCTGAAACAAACATTATTATGGTTCAGGATGCTCTAAAAGCATATATTTATGGTAAAACTATAGTCTGATATAAGAAAAAAAGTAAGGAATGGGAATCTGAACTACGAAACCTACAATCTTAATCAATCTCTTTGATATCTAAGTCATCACAATTAAACTCAAATAACAAAAAAGAAATAGATGCATTAAACAGGAAATATCTAGATATTTTGTCACATAAAACAAACTTAGCACTAGAAAATTTTAAATTAAACTCTTATGCTCTTATTCCCAAACACATGCACAATTTGTCACTAAGAGCAAAATTGCATTCCAAGGCAAATATATTAGAAGCCTTTAGATATCTTGTCATCAAACATTACAACTCTGATAATATAAACAAAAACTTTACAGCCCAAGAATTAATCATTTTAAATATGAATGCCATCCCAGAAATCTTAGTACAACTCTTGAGAAATGAATAACTCTAAATGAATTCAAAAATAAAATCAAAACCTTTAAACCTAACAAAGCTTCCAGGAATAGATGGCATCATGACAGAGATTTATAAGCTTTTTCCAGATTCAGTTACATCTTTACTTCATAAGACCCTGGTTGAAGTACAAACTAAAAATGTGATCTCTCCTTCTTGGAGATACTCCTTGATTACCCCTATGCTTAAATCCGAGAAAGATTTGCAGCTATGTAAACAGTATAGACCAATTTCCTTATTAAATAATGACTACAAAATCTTTATGTCTATATTTGTGGATAAAAAAGGTTTCACTTTCACATTTAGTTCATAATGACAAAACCCGGTTTATTTACAAAAGGCGCACTCATGATAATAGCAAAATAAATTAACATTAATAGAATTCTTAAGCAAAGAAAATGAAGAAGCCCTGTTGGTGAGTCTAGACATAGAAAAAACATCTGACTCTGTAAACTGGGATTTTTTGTTTGAAACACTAAAAACATTTTCATTTCCAATATCTCTTACCTTCATGATAAAGGCTGTTTATAAAGATAATTTGGCATACGTCAAATTATGCCCCTTCACTTCAAAGTACATCCCCATAACCAAAAGCACCAGACAAGGTTGCCCTTTATCCCCAGTATTATTTGCTTTGGTCATAATAATATTAGTGCCATCAATAAGAAATAATCAAGAAATTATTTTTATTTTATTCATTTTACATTTGTTGACCAGGTTTGTCCGACTGAGCTGAAGAGCCCTTTTTCAGTGGAGGCCCGGGGATAAAAGCTCCAACACATTATACAATTTTCATTATAAATTAGCATTAAACAGCAATGTTACAGGATTATTACAGGGGATTAAGTAGCAATACAATGTTATACAGTGTCAATAATCAGAAGTACAGCAAAGTTCTTTCAAGATGTATAAAAAGAAATATGTCATTAAGATGAATATAATTTTTGGGGTAAGTGGTTACAAAAACCCAGTTTTGTCATAATGTAGTTGCATGAAGGCAAGATAATTACAATAGAATGTTTCTCTGAGGTGATTTGCTTAATAGGTTTTAGAAGACAGTAGAAATAGTAGTCAAGGAAGATTAGAGAGAGTTAGTGAGAAGAGTGAGGTAAAATAAATCAAAGGCATTAATATTTACAATCAATACAATTCTAAAATAGACACAATAGTAAATAACTTTCAAAAAATTTCAGGCCTGCAATTTAATAAGCAAAAACCTAAACATATTATTCTTAATGACAAAGGTAAATCTCAGCTAGTTAACCAAAGCATTATTGGAGAACAAGTTAATACACTAAACTACTTAAGGCTAACCTTATGCAAAAACCTGGAAAAAAAAAGAAGAGAAACAAATTATAAAAACATAATATATCAGGTAAATACATGCATAAGTATCTGGAACAATATGTATTTTTCATTCAAGGACAGACTGCAAGTGTTAAAAATAACTCTCCTTCCAAACATGTTATATAGTGTTCTGGCTCTAGACATCCATCATGGGAATAATTATATTAAACTCATAAATAAAACTTTATTAAACTTCCTATGGTACCAAAACAAAAATATGATTGCATATACGCATCATATTAGATCTTGGGATGATGGTGGTTTAAGATTCCTTGACTTGGAAACATATATCAAAGCATCCTTACTTAAAAGCACATTGAATTGGATTGACTCAAATTACAACTCAAACTGGAAAGATATCCATATAGCTATAATACAGAAGGAAAATTCACTGTCATGTAAAATTCCTTGCAAACATCCCTTGAATAGGTTCTGGTTTCTTCTTAATCACACGGTTCAATATAATGTGACAAAATCCACAAAACTAAACTATCTAAAATAACATTATTAACAACTTTAGAAAAATAATATAGTCAAATGCAAATATCAAATCCTGGTTTGACCTAATAATCCCCTTTAAAATCACAAAAAAAGCTTCTGAGATAAACTTCACATTAACATCTTTAATAAATGGGAAACTAAAATTGTTTTGTTGGAAACTTTGCATTTTCAGCAAATTATGAAAGACTATAACTTATCATCGCAAGATTGGTTATTACTACAAAGTATAATTGCTTATTCTCAAGGCTTGTGCAGAATTATTCATATTTAGATCAACCTCCCTTAATCACCCTCATATCTGAAATATTATTTAATGATCAATAGTTTAACAATTTAGTATCCAAATTATATACCATTTTGTTAAGTTACACATCCATTTTAACAACTAAGCAATGGAACACAATGACTAAAGGCCTACTTAATAGTATCTCCCAGACAGAAACATTTAAAATTCTATCTTCAGTAAAATTCACTTCTGGGGTCAATATTGGAGTGTATTTACTTGGAAGTATTTACACAGAACATTTTTAACTCCTGACAAAATTGCTAAATTCAAAAAATCAAATAACATAATTTGCTGGAGATGTCTAACGTCATGTAATGCAGATTGGTTCCATATTTTCTATGATTGCTCTAAACTAAGGAATTTTTGGAGAGATATTGATGATTTTCTTTCAGTTTTATTTTCAGATAACTTCACATTAACTAAAACTTATTTTTTTCTTAATGTTGATGAAACCTTTTCTTTAAATAAATCAGATTCATACATATTATGAGCAATACTGGCAGTAGCCAGGGAATGTATTACAAGGATATGGACCTCTACCATCTCTTCAAGTCTTGGTGAATTTCTTTGCTTACAATAAGAAACCACAAACTAGGAAGTTAGAACTAAAGAACTTAGAATATATCCGTGGAGTTTTACTAACAATCTATGGGCAAAGGTTTCAAACCTAATTGAGACTTTCCTAACTGATTTTTAACCCTGTTTAATCATTATTTGTTTGCTTCACTGAAAGTTTTTTTATTAAAATATTTGTAATATTCAAAAATTTTTCAGGCCTATGTAAATAATGTAAATAGTTGATTTAGTCTCATTGTTGTTAAAAGTTCAGTATAATCAGTGTATTAGACAATGTTTATTCTCTTATTTTATCCTTAATAAAAATATTGGAAAAAAAACAGAAAGGAGTCAATATAGGATAATATGGAAGACATGAACAAAATGGAAGAACTCTGGTGGGATGGTATTAAGGTCACTGTCAGGGAAAACTAGTGAGTGCAGAAGGAAAGATGTAAAATAATTGAAGAGCTAGAGAGAGAGATAGAGATAGTTGTGCTGAATAAGTATGCTGTGAAAAGTGAAAGTAGTAGGGAAGCATTACAATTCAGAGATAAAGCAATATAAATAGAATAGGATAGTATAATTATTAAGGAGAAAGAATGAGTAGAGATACTACTAGTGGATAGTCAGGGAGGCACAAGGGAAACAACTAACCAAGAAATACAAAAAAGGCAGTCAGACAGAGAGGTACAGCGGATAATAAAAGGAGATGGAGAATACTTAAAAAGGATGAGCTAATCAGGGAAAGATACATAGAATACTACAGAAAGATTTAGAAACAACAGGAAAGGAGAGAAGTCGCAGAATGGAACTTGGGAAAGAATGTTGAGGGGTATATATTGGAGGACAAATAGAGACACATGCTGAATGTGGAGGGGACAAAGGATGAGATAATGAAAGCCATATATAAAAAGAAGGAGAGGAAAGCTGGAGAACCAGATGAATTCCCATTAGAGTTCAACAAATAGGGAACACAAGAAATGCAGAAGGTCCTAGAGGAGGAGGAATACAAGAGAACAAAGGACTCAGAAAAATAAGTAACTGTATGAGGAGGGACAGGATAATCATGATACGTAAGGGCAGAAGTGGGAAATGTAGACTTATATATTGCTTGTGAAAATTAACGTAGTAAGGATGATGATACTACCAATAATCCTATACCTACTCCACAACATGCAAATAGACACAAGGAAAAAATGTTGCAGCAAATGAAAAAAGACATAGAGGACTGGGTCAATAAAGGTAAGAGGAAAAGAATGACTAGGGAAAAGCTATGGGGCCTGGGGGCTCTTACATGTCCAATCCTACACATTGACATGCAACATTATTCATTGTATAGAAACAGATGAGAAGGAGGTTAATGAGAAGGGAGTACAGGACAGGGAATCACAGAGGAGCTTACTAAAGCACATTAATGAGGCAGCACTATAAGAACTGTGTTGCAAGAAATAGGGTAAACTGAATCTCAAGAAAACTGCGGGAAACAGAAGGGCGAGAGAAAGATAGTGCAGAAAAGTAAAGAAACCTGGCTGGAAGAGAGTTGGAATAGTTCAAGAGGAATGTTTTGGCATGTAGAGAAAAGAATGGCAGGAAAAGATTAAAATCAATGGAGAAGTAAGTACAGAAATATAGAATACCAGAAACCCAGGGGTTAAACTCCTTGTTGCTCATGGAGATCTGTAAAAATAATATGGAGAGGGAAACAGAAGAAAGAAACAGGCAAGAAATGAGGGAAAAGGCTAAAGGATGGCACCCTAAAGGAAATGGAAAAGGTTAGCAAAGCAAACGTCTGAGGATAGCACCCTGGAAGAAATGGAAAAGGTTAGCAAAGCAAATATCTAAACAGATATATGAAGTGTTAAGGGAAAGATGGGACAAGGTCAAATACGAGAGAATGATAATTTGGGAAGGGTGGAAGGATGAGAGGAAGCTACAGGATACTGACAGAAGATAATTCAGGCAGTGACACACATCCAGAAATTTTATGGAGTGGAAGTTCAAAGTCTGAAAATACTGCATAGATGGAATCTTACACCCATAAGAGTGGAAAAGGAAGGTAGAAAGGAAAAATAATAGATGCCAGAGGTCTACTGAGGCAGAAATTATGTATGTGTTCTGGGACTGTGGGTAGGCACAGAAAGTCTGGAAGCTGGCACAAATTATTTGATAAGATAAATTTTAAAAGGGAGAAGAGCATAACTGGGAATTCTGTATATTGGACGTAACAAAGAGGACAGCATCTGGAAAGAAAGAAAGTAAAATTAGCATTATCAGACTGCTGAGTATGAAAAAAAAATATCATCACTCAAAATTGGAAGGGAACATAAACAATACAGGAGCAAGAACTACAAAAATGTTCCTGGACATGGAGTGAAGATGGCAAAAACTGATTAAAATGAAAAAGTGAAAAGGCAATGGAAGGAGGTAATGTAATACCATCAGATATAAAATCAAACTATGAGGAAGGAAATAGTGAGCCCAAAGGAAAATGGGGAGGGGAGTAATAGATAGGGAAGGAAATGAAGTTGATGAGATATTGTGTGCCATGCATGAAGATTACATGTGAATGTAATATACTGTATGGAATTAACTTAAATTGTCAAATGCCAACACCAGTTTTCAGCTGTCCCCGATGGAAAAGATAAGATAGACAGTAGGTAAGGATAGAAATAAAAAAGAACAGCTGCTGAGGGTCATAAAAAGTACCATGCTTGAGGACTGTACTACATCCTTAAGCTATACTACTATATTAAAAATAGATATTTCAAATGGATTTAACTAACAAAGTAAGCTAAGAAAATGTTTAATTTGTTGATCACTAGTTTACAAGTCTGAAGTTTGCTTTGTAAGCTATATGAAATATTACAGAATGATGTTTATCTTGAGTAGTTGATAGAGATTTAGGCCATTATCTGCTGCCTTAGGAGAACCAGATGCAAAATAAAATGTAAATAAATTTGAAAACAAATAAGAAGAATACCAGTAAAATAGTGGAAATTAAGATCCCACATGATGCCATAACTGGAAAAAAGTTTGGAATATCATTGTGTGGTAGGGAAATTACCATTTTTATCTTCAGTAAAAGCTATCTAAGGAATGCTAAAAAATGATGTCAATCTTAAGTAGTTAATAAATATTTTGGCCATCATTTGTTCCTTTAGGATGTCCATGATTAACTAAGTTTATATGAAAATAAAGTGTAAAGAAAATTGGAAATTAAACTAGAAAAAAAATACCATTACAATGTTGGGAGCATAAGACCACCACATTTCTGGATGGAATCTTGGAATGTCATTGTATTTTAGGGAATGGCAAAAAATATTCATGTCATCAACAAAGGCTGTCTAAGATAGCAAAATACACTGACTTTTAGCAAGAAAGTAAAGGTTGTTTGAATGATTAAAATAAGGTGATATTGTACAATCTTATTTTTTTAAGTGTAGTTGGATTTAAGTAAGTGATATTTATATAAGTGAGGGATGAATGATTAGAAATTATTATAGGAACAAATTTAATAGAGGATTTTATTTCTATATTTCAGTTTTTATGATTAAAATACTTTGTGAATTCAACAGCTAAAATCAATAAAGCTTCCAGATAAAGGCTTTATCGAAGTATCTAAGACAGGGTTAGCCACCTCACAGTGTAAACCTTGGTTCTAGATAACTGTCACTGTTGAAGTGACACCCCGACCCCATGTGCAAAAATGGGAAGATGGGTTGTGGATGGAGGTATGGATCTAAGGTAGTCATTTGATTGGTAGGTTGAATTTATTATAAAAAACAAGCTATACTTTTTTGCAACTCTGAAAGCTAACATACAGGTGAAAACTTTGAGGTTCAGGTTTATTAATACTATTAGATACTAATTGCTATGACTGAATAAGTGAGTGTGATGTTTGTGAATGTGTACTTTTTTCAGGTAAAAAAAAATTAGAAATATCCTTTGGATTAAATGTATATAATAAGTTGTGACACATATATTATTTATACCTAAATGTTTTATAAAAATCTGATATGAAACCATCCAGTTTAGAATATTTCAAATGTTTCAATGATGTTACGGAATAAAGGTTTTATTTTTCATAAATGTTTGATGTGGTGGTATGCTAAGAATCGCTTAATTAATGTTCACAAACAATAGTAGGAAAATCAAATATTTTAAACAAACCTTTAAGTTACACAAATTGACACTATATATATATATATACACACACACACACACACACACACACACATATATATATATATATATATATGTATATATATATATATATATATATATATATATATATATATATATATATACATATATATATATATATATATATATATATATATATATATATAGAGTTATTAACCACATATGTGTTTCCTGGATTAAATATGTCAGAATTAAAAAAGTAATTTGAGGGGCTGAATAGCACATTAAAACAAAACTTTTACTTAACTGGAGTGATATATAACACAATAAAACTCAGAATTCTGAGATAAGACATTTGGATGCATCGCAAGAATGTGAAATAAGTAATATTCTGTTATTGTCACTACATAAGTGAAATGCCATTATAAATTCTATGAATGTCTAACAGCTGCTTATATGTAAACTTAAAGTATATCTGTTTTGTAAGAGAATTTATAATGATGCAGCATTAGGCAGTCACAAGACTCTGGACACAACTCTTTGATCTCTCCAAATATTCTATACTAATAGTTATCTGGCTGAATCTTGAATTTATTGCTGGTGGGTAGTATTTGACCTACAAAAGGTAAGTTTTATTATTGTTGCAATATCAGTGCTGCTAGGCTTATATCTGAGAGAAAGAAGAAAGAGACAATGTCTGTGAGTGAGAGAGGGGGAGGGAGAGAGAGAGAAAGAGTACTCACATTTCACAAAAACATTTTGAAATTCATCTGATATAGTATGGAGAACAAGTTCAACTACAAAAAGCCCAGATTTACACCAGGTATTTAATGTTATTCCTGGAAAATATGTATTGATGTTGTATTGAGTTTTACATATGCATATATCCTTTTTAAAGAGAATGCCTTTCTTCATTGTTAGACTTCTATATTTAAAAGACAGATTGAGATGACACCCATCACAATATACAGACTGAGACATGACATGGATTAAAACTAAACTGACAGTTTCCATGTTTACTGTCATTTTCTTGCATATTGAAAAATGATCAGAGGTTCTCATGACTGTGTAATGACAGGAGAAAATAATCCAGTACAATGTTTTTTTTTTTTTTTTGAATTTTCTGAATATGGCATTAGGTAAGAAAACCAGTGAATATATTTCTGACTACAAGTTTAAAGCTGTGGAGGAATCTATGGCGGAAAGAAATAAACTTTTTTGCATGTGAAATTGCTGCTATTCTTCAACAAATCTTTGATAGAAATTAGTATCAGTTTGTGTGTGCGCAGCTAAGACTCTTAACGGTACAGTAATTCAGAACGGATGACTTATATAAACAGAGGAATGTCATGCACTCTTGTTCAAAAGTGTCACATTCAAATCAATGGCTATACCATATGAAAATGTTAATATTTTAGCCAAACAGTTTGCAAATAAAACTGTTTTATTCTGTCTTCCACTGATATTTCTATGAAACCCCACACATACTCCATTAAGCATGCATGTGCCTTATTGTTGATACTGATTTGATTAAAAAATATTCTACAGAACAGGCCTTTACCTTTTTCTCTGTGAAAAGATTCTTTACTAAAATCAGAAGCATAATATCCATTTGCATTCTATGTCCCAAAGTGTGATGATTAAAAATAATAAAAAAAAAAAAGATTCACAACTGCATTATTTTCAAGGCTGCTGTTTTAGCAGTATATACATATATATATATATACCACACATATGCATGCACAAACATACACACACACACACACACACACACACACACACACACACACACACACACACACACACACACACACACACGTTTGCATGTTAAAACATATAACGTATGTGACACATTTGTTTTGCATGGCTAGGCCTAAAAGGTCTAAAATACACCTGTGAACCTATGCACATACACAACTGTGCATGCAGGCATTTGGTAGTGAGGTTAATGCATCGTCCATAATAAGCTTTCTTCATGTAAATTGTTCTTTTGCTTAAACCAGGAGCAACCTCACAGGTACTGTATTTAGGAAGAAGGTGCTGGGAAAAATGTCTTCTGCATGGCGAGTAGAGAAGATTTTCCGGTCTCTCATTCCCAAGGCTGTCTTTGTCTCACTTTCATTATCACATTCCTCTAGAAATGGTTTCCTCATGAAATGGTAATCAACTTCACAACTCAAAGTGAAATGTATTATACCACAGGGTTGAGGATGACTTTGTGATTAGCACAGAATCTATAAATCTTGAAATGAATGTCTAACCCTAGAATACAAAGCTTTTAATTTATCTGATACCAGATTCCCTTACAGTGCTTTTACTGAGAAATAAAAATATTCAGTAAACTAAGAAGATAAATATACAGATATGATAATGCAATCCAATAAAAAAATTTGAATTGTAAACTGAAAAGAAAAATCAGAGTTTGGGGCTTCCTTTTTTCCCAGATAATTGTCTTTCCATATTATATATGTAGTGGTTTCAATGAAGTTGCGTTAACTGAACAGATTACTTTACTCTCTGTAGTATCACTTTACTGTAGGCATGTTTTGTGAATACATATGCACAGAGATCAGAGATGATCATGGAAACTATTTAACATCATGTCATCATTGTGACCAAGCTAGTATGATTTCCCATGCTTAAATGACTTATGCCAAATAACTTTGCCATCTTTCATGAAAGTTTGTCTCAAATAAATAACTGGTGTCAAAATTATGGTCTAAAATTAAATGTGAAAAAATGAATTATAGTATCCTTTGGGAAATCATCTACCCTTTGGATCAACCACATTGACAACATCCCCCTAACAGCTGACCCAGTTGTTCAGGATTTGGGAACTTATATGGACAGGGATCCAACTTCTGACCAGCATATGACTATTGTTGTAAGAAATTCATTCTATATTGCACAGATTATAAACAAAGAGATTGTGTCTAGCAGCGTCATTGCCCCCCTTTACTCAGCCCTCATTAGGTCATTCATTGAATATAATCCCCCCTTTAGCATGTATCTATCCAGACACATGAAACAACTGGAACACCCACAGAAAAGGATACAAGGCCTAGGCAACATGTTCTACATGGACAGACTCAAAGTCCTGTCACTATACTCAGTATCCTCAGACTGCTAAGCAGTCACCTGTATCTGTCATGCAAGGCATCCTCTGACCCATTATGGATGGATTTACTGTACATTAGCAAGTCAAATGGCAACATGCGACCAAGGTAGTAAGGAAATCATTCTCTGTTTCCCAACTTATAAGTAAGGGCATGGCATTCAGGTCTAAGGAAGTCATAGTGCCACTTGATTGGGCCCTTATCAGACCCACCATTTAGTATAATGACCCCTTCAGCATGCCTGTGTAAGCAAAATTGGTTTTGTTTGAATGCATCATAGTTAGTGACTGTATTTGTTGGCTGTATCAGTTCGGCATCACCATTTTTACAGTATGCTTATTCTGTTTAGGTATTATAGCATTAAGGCTAACTCATGTCCCTGTGATATTGCTGATGAGAGTGGCCTAGCCTTGGATTGTCTATGTCTGATACATACAGTAGCTAGCCAATGCATGGGTAAGCACAGTCTTGTTTGTTTGTATCATGAATGTTACTGCCTATATCTGCTGAGCTCTTAAGTTATTTATGTGGTGAATGTATGTGCAATTCACTGCCTATTAGCCAGTGCCACAAAATAGCTTGCCTCAGTCTGGCATGGTTATCCCTGTTGTTGGCTCCTCCTCTAAATCTCATCTGTGTCAGCTATCACCGTCTATGGTGCTGAAATATGTGGTTCCTGCACTGGATCACAATGATGTAACTGTTTTTTTAAGTATAATGGTATGTAAGATGGCAAACACACTTAGTATTTGGGCAGTGGTGGCAGCTTCATCTTGCAGGGTACCTCTGGATATATCCAGATAGCAGAAATGTGACTTGAGCAGCCCAAACATAAGACCTATGATGCTTTCTGTTTATGTGAGGGAGTGAATGGAAACTTGTTTAGTGAAGTTGTGTGGATTTCTCATAGGAATTATGAGCCAAAGTTAAAGGTCATATCCAGCATCACCACTATGTGTGCCTGTGGGAAGTTATCCCTTGCAAGCCTTTGGTAGAAGGCACATGTGTGCCACATGTGGGAGTTGCAGAAACTGCCTGGGTGGTCTGCACATACAGTACAGATGATACCTTGTGCATTACAGACCACCTGGCAGTTGATGGTGTGATACTCTTTGCAGTTCTTGTTCCTTCATCCAAGTTCACTGGGGGTTGCTTTTTTAATGTGGATGCAATCTGTGGTCCCTAGTACCTGAGGGAAATGGGCTATAGCATATAAATAGTGCTAGCTCTTTCATCTCGGGTCTGTGGAAACCATCTCTGTTACTCCACATCTTGCAGCATTTCATGGGGGAACTACTGAAATATGCTTGAAGCAGGGCCCTGTAAAATCCCCACTGTGTCTCCTGTAGATTGCTGAAAGATCTCTGTAACTAACGTACATAAAGCTACATATGCCTTAGCATACACAGAGAGGGATTCTCCACAATTCCAAAGGGCTGCAGGTGGGGTTGACACACACACTTTTTGCTATATGGCATCCCTGTCCATGCTGTAGTGGTCCATTATTTCAGTTTAATGGAGCATATGGTAGGTTAAATGGGTCTGAAAATCTTGCTCTTTTCGGAGTGACATCTGGCAACATCAGCAGCATCTTCTATCAGACCCACTTGCAGATTCAAGGACAGAGTAACAGTGGCAACCCCTAACATGTTTCAAATTGTGTTGGTGGCTGAATGGGAGCATATAGCCAGATTTAAAGCTAAACTGGACACAATGGGATTGTGCATGTTTTCTACATGTGCTATATTACTCCATCATGATTTTTACTTCATTAGCATATAACACATCTCACTTGTAGTTTAATGAGATGAGCAACCATTCATTAATGTCATCCAGTATGTCATTTTTTTCATTGATCTTGATTGGTTAGATTTCCACTGATTTTGATTGCTTGGAATTGTGGTTTCTTCTATTAGCATTTCTAGAATGGATAGGATGAATAATGACAGTGTTTAAAAGTAGTTCAAGGAAGTCTTGTTTAACTTGATATAAGTGTTAGATGTTTAATTTATTGGCAATATTAATATATTAATGACTCTTGCATTAGTATTGGTAGCATTAAAACTTAACTTGGATGGCAGAATAAATGTTTGTGGACTTCAGAGTTTCATGCTAGTGGTGTGTTGTTCAAGCAGTTGCTGCCATTGAATAGTGGCCCTTTGATCCTGGGATATCATTTATTTATTTACTTTAACTGCATTTTCACTTTCATGGGGTTATTGTAATTAACTATTGTACATTTTATTTTTTTGTGGATATTATCTGACTGGGTAAATTAATTTGTTTATTTATTATTCATATTTGGTAGCTGTCATGAGGAATTTGTGCGTAATTATTATTTATCCTTTATTACCTGATTAATCCCACCAGTAACTTATTTTCAGGGAGACCTAAAGTGGTACTTGTACTACTAGGAGAAATTTGGAACTTATAAACAAAGACATTGGTAATCTCCAAACTCTGGATCCCACCCAGTTCAGGTTTGTAAAAGGCAGATAATGTCTCCTAAGCCTGATAGACTTCTTTGGAGCAGTCAACAAAGCCGTAGACAAGGGTAAGGTGGTTCACACAACCTATGTAGATCTTGCCAAGGCTTTCAACACCATCCCCCACTCTGGAATTATAGATAAACTCACTAAACTAGGTATAAATCCCTATGTCACAAGATGGGTTGCCAACTGGCTCACTGACAGAACCCACACTGTGAAAGTAGCAGACTGCAAATCCGACTTCAGACCAGTGACAAGTGAAGTACCACAGGGTTCAGTCCTGGGTCCTCTCCTGTTTGGTATCTAGTTCTCTGAAGTGCAGGCTAACATAGAAGGTATTTGGCTAATGAAGTTCACAGATGACTGCAAACTAGGAGCCATAATTGAAACTCCTAACAATGTGGACATCCTACAAATGGGCCTCACTGAGACAGCTGCCTGGTGTCAAAGCCATGGCCTCAAGCTCAATGCCAAAAAGTGCATTGTCATCCCCTTTGGTAAAAACTCTGTACCCATGAACTACAACATAGGCGGTAGTATACTTAACACCGAAAGTGTGATAAGAGACCTTGGGACACAGGTGGACAGTAATCTCTCCTTTGATAATCACATCACCACAGTAGTCAGGAAATCACCTCATCACAAAAGGTTTCTCATCCAGAAACAAATAGGTCATTGTTCCTCTCTACTCATCACTCATTAGACCCATTATAGAGTACAACGGCTCTTTTGGTATGTACCTCACAAGACATCTACAACAACTGGAAAGGCCGCAGAAATACCTGACAAAGAGGATTACTGGCCTCAAACAGATGCCCTACGCAGACCTTCTCAAAAAACTCCAGCTTTACTCCATCGCATATCACCTACTCAGAGGTGATCTCTGCCTAACATACAAAGCTATGTCAAACCCAGAGCTGTTGGACATGCTGCACTTAAAAAAATCCCAATCCCTCTGAGCTACATGCTCTACGGACCTAAACCTTGTCACCACAATAAACAGAACATGCCAGAGGGATAAATTCCTGTCCCAGAGACTTCCCATACTCTGGAATAAACTACCTATCTATATCAAACAAAGCTCCTCATTAGCACTCTTCAAGAAAAATCTTGATGATTGGATGGGAAATAGGAACTTCACCCCGGGGATCACCTCTGTTGCTCTGCTCGACAGTGGCACAGGAAAATAATTTTCTTGGGTGGCAAAAGCCAGGGTACCTTTTTGGCTGGGCTTGTATAGGCCCCAGGGCCGATAGCCTAGTACCTACCTATGAACCTATGAAATTTGTCCAGGGTATAGTGAAATTTCCCCTACTCTTTTCAATAGGTGCCTTTTTCATCCACATCAACTACCAACAACGCAGGCAGGCTGGGTATTAATTCAATGTCTCATTTGAAGGACAGCACACTCAGGACTGCAGCACCCCCATTATGCTACACCACAAACTCAGTATTGCAAATTAAGCCATGTACTTTGGGTGGAAATAGAACCCACAGCTTTCTGAATTTCTAGTACCAAAGGGAAGTGTGCTATCTGTTGCACCACTGACAATTCCGTTTTCATTATGGTTATTTTTATGGGGTTATTTTATGACATTTAAGGAACTCATCTACAGCTGACTAAGGTGAAGTTCCTTGTGTGTCAATTGCATACAGAGAATGATGCTGAGGAACATAGGAAATCATTACTGGTGTGATTCTAAGTGTGCCCTGGCAATTCTATGGGTTGATGTAACTGCGAAGCTGAGATATCTATATATATGTAATTTTATATATATATATATATATATATATATATATATATATATATATATATATATATATATATATATATATATATATATATATATATATATATATATATATATATATATATATAGATAGATAGATATATACACACACATAGAGAGAGAGAGAAGGAGATGTAATTTTCAGGGTTGTGTGAGGGAAATTTTTAAAGTTAATTTTTTCACACTTCTGTATTTCAAGTTATTTTTTTTGGCATTTCGAATACATGAGGTTATAAAGTTCAGTGATCAATAACAGAACCCATTTAAAGATGGGGATAAGGGTAGGTAGGCATACTTTCTTTACTATTATATATACACATTCTACAATATCTCACTAATCTTGGTCATCACAATACTGCCGCTGACTAAGTATAATACGCACGCACACACACACACACACACACACACACACACACACACACACACACACACACACACACACTCTCACACACACACACACACACCCTGTGGTCATTGTGGAGGATTGCAGTTTTACCTAAATGTATAATGTGTATCTCTATGTATTATACCGCAGGGTATTTTCTTCATGATTATGTGCTGCATGATGCATGTCATTGCCTGTCATTGATTTCTTTTTTTGTTTTATGCATGTAAAGTTTACTTCATTTATTATTCATGTGCTTAGTGTATGTAGAAAGATTCATATAGTAGAGAATCAATTATCAGAACATCAATTATCTGAAACTTCAGTTATCTGAATGCAGTCTTCTAAAGTTTTCAAGTAGGAAAATCATAAAGTCTGAATATGTAAACGTAATACTTATTGCATGTGCATGTTTCCTGAGCCTGTAGCCCACTTGTGGGAAATATTTTTATTGTCCACTGGAATTACTCAATGGCTGAAGATGATGTTCCCTATGTAGAGAAAAACAAAACAAGATTTTTATCCTGTTCAATGCATGTTTGATTATCTGAACTGTCTGATTATCCAAACTACCCTAGGTCCCAATTGGTTCAGATAATCAAGTCTCTACTGTATTACTTTATTTTTCTGGGTGTCAGTTTTTCTACTTGTTGGCAGTATATGGCATTTTTCTGTATTTTGCATGCATGATTTTGCATATTGTGATATTTTGGATTTGTATTTTATGGGGTCATTATTTGTAGGTGTTATAATTTGCAGTTTTGTGCATACATGCTGTGGATTTTATAGTTTTATAAGTTCTTTTTGTAGTTTTGTTTTGGGATTGACCACTGTTTATGTCCATGAATAATTCAGCATTTTAAGGCTGTCTGTGTATGTGGGTGGAGTTTTATTCTTACTTTATATAATTAATTTATTTATTTATTTTACATTTGTTTACTAGGAAAATCCAGCTGGACTAGGTCCATTTTCAGTGGAGGCCAGGGGAGAAAAGCTCCACAACTAAGAAGATTTTTATACAATGAGAAATATACAAACTGGTAATACAGAAACTTATTTACAAGCAGAGATATTCATAACTTTTTTAACAATAGTTAACAGGCATTGTAGGACTGAGATACAGTTTGAGTAATATTTACAAAGGTTCAGACAGATATATTCATAAATTAGTTCACAAATAGTTAACAGGTTTTGCAGGACTAAACTTACAGTTAGAAATAATTTTTGCAAAGGTAGTATGTACTGCTTACAGTTTTAGTAAGTATACACAGAAAGGAGCACAAAGAACCATTTGGTATATTATAAGAGTCAGTATTTCTATGTGAATAGAATAGTGTGTATTCTAGACTGGAGTCGTTTGGTAGAAGAGAAGAGAAGGTATAGAGATTGTCAAGTGATACAAGGGCAAATCCAAGTTATCCTGAGATGAGATTTGAATATTTTTTTGAAGTTTGTATTTGTTGTTGTGGAGATTATATTGGTGGGGAGATTGTTCCATTTTTTAGCTATGACGTGGGAATAAAGGGCTTTTCCTGCAGTGTTGTTAGCAGTGGTAACACTTAGGAGGGGTTTATTGGAATAGCATAGAGAGTGACTGGAAGAGTGGGAGGTTGTTAGCTGACTGAGGGCTGGAGTTTTTTCTGGGTAGTTTCTGATGTTAAAGACGTAGGTGAGTTGTTGGTAAGTTAGTAAGTTAGGAAAATCAAGCCAATAAATTTCTTTTAGTACTTGGCAGTGGCAAGTTCTAAAGGGGGAATTGTTGGCAAATTTAGCTATTTTGTTGTAGCATGACTCTAACTTATCCAGATCTGATTTTTTAGTGTGGGTTAGGATTGGTGCGGCACAAGTAAGTGTTGATAGGATGTGAGTTTGAGCTAGACTGATCAGTGCTTTTGCTGTGAGATAGTTTTTGTGCCTGTATAGGGTTCCCATTTTCTTATGAATGTTTTGAATGGTTTGTGCTATGTGAAGATCAAATGATAGGTTTTTGTCTATTTCAACTCCTAGGAGTTTTGTGTGGGTGGATGGAGAGATGATAGTGCCATTCCTAAATGAGATAGAGAAAGTGCACGGGGAGGATTTTGTTTTATTAGGTGTGAATAGCAGAAGTTTGGTTTTGTTAGGATTAAGAATAAGTTGGATGTCAGTGATCCAAGTTTCGATAGCAGAGAATGATTCCTGGGCTAGTTGTTGTTGGGTGTTGACAGATGGGGCTGCACAGATGAGAGTGGAATCATATGCATACTGAATTAGTGAGGCTTGCTTGGAGGAGGTATATAAAGAAGTTATGCCTTTACCATAACGTTCCATGTGAGTTGTTCATCTCGCCTTTTTGTTCTTACATGTGGGTTCGGAGCCGATCCCTCCTTCTTTATGTGAAGTTGTTCTATCTTGCCATTTTGTTCTTACATGTGGGTAGCGTCCCAAGCACCCTAAACCTGGGTAGCTCAAGGGAGAACATTCCTGATCACAATGGAACCAAAGGAAGCCCTGTCCCTGGAGGCCCAGTCCACTTTGTAATGAGTGATAAACGTGTGAGGTTTTGACCACGTGGCAGCTGCACAAATGGTATCCAAGGGCAAACAAGCTGCATGAGCTAATGACATAGAAACAGCCCGGGTAGAATGGGCTTTGACATTAGTTGGTAATGGCTGGTTAGTGGAGGAATAAATTAATTTAATGCAGTCAGAAAGCCACTTAGATAGTGTGATTTTTGATACCACAGAGCCTTTCTTGTTCTCTGCGTAAGAAACAAAGAGTTGCTCCGATTGTCTGAAGTCTTTCGTTCTGTCCAAGTAGAATCTCAATTGTCTGTGAACATCAAGCTTGTGTAACATATATTTCAGTCTGTTGGTATGGTGTCTAAAAAAGGTTGGGAGCTCAATGGACTGATTTAAGTTAGCTTCTGAACAGACCTTAGGAAGAAAGGTAGGATTTGTCCTGAGGGACACCCTGTTAGGGTGGAAGATCAAATATGGGGGCTTGGAAGATAAAGCTTGAAGTTTGGAGACGCTACGCACAGATGTAATGGCTACCAGAAATATAGTTTTCCAAGATAGAAACTTCAAGTCACAGGATGACGCGGGTTCAAAGGGGGCAAGCATCAATTGGGATAAAACAGGATTCAAATTCCAGGGAGAGATAGGGTGTCTGATAGGAGGTCTGAGTTGGTGGGTCTCTTTCAAAAAGGCTTTACATAGTCTGTGGGAGATGATGTTAGACCCGTTAAACCCTACATGAAAGTTGGAAATGGCAGCCAATTGAACTCTTATGGTGGCAGCAGCTGTGCCGTCATAGAATAAGGAAGACAAGAACTCTAAAATGGTATGAATAGGGGCAACATAAGGGTCAATGTCGTGGTGAGAAGCCCAGTGAACAAATCATTTCCACTTGCTGTTATATAGCTTCCTGGTTGACAATTTATGAGAGGAAACTATAATATGTTGGACCGCGGGAGACAAATCTTGAGACCTGGCTAATATGGGAATTAGAGCAGCCAAGCTGTCAGTTTCAGGGAGACGAGGGAGGGATGAAGAACTCCCGATGAATGAGTCAGAAGGTCTGGCACTGGGTCCAGAGTCCATGGTTCTTCCACTCGATACTTCTGTAGGAAGGGGAACCAAATCTGACGAGGCCAAGACGGGGCTATCAAAATCACAGTCCTTCCCAGACTTTTGGCTTTCTGTATGAATTTAGGAATTAGGGGAATTGGCAGGAAGGCATATAGGAGGCCCGGGGGCCAATCGTGTACGAGCGTGTCCCTCGGGTTGCTCCCCGGTGGGTGATAAAGGGCAAAGTAGCTGCTGCATTTGACATTCATTGGAGATGCAACCAGACTGCAGCAAGGCTGGCCCCATCTGTGGGAGATCCTGTCTGCCACCTGTTGTTTGAGGGACCACTCGTGAGGCAACAGGATGGCCCTGCTCAGTTTGTCCACTATCATGTTCGATGACCCTGGGATGTGCATTGCTATTAGAAAGCGTCTGGTGGATGTAGCCCACTGCCAAATTCTTAGGACCTCTCAGCATAAGGGATATGATCTGGTTCCCCCTTGCTTGTTGATGTACCAGACTACTGACATGTTGTCCGTCTGAATTGCAATTGTCCCTGGAGGAAGACAGTCGTGAAAGTCTTGCAATGCCAGGAACACCGCTCTCAGCTCCAGGACATTTATATGCAAATGTGATTCCATGCTTGATCAAGTACCTTGGACAGTCTTTCCCTGAAATAGCCCCCCCCACCCTATCAGGGAAGCATCCGTGGTCACTGTGGCTGTGGATTGGGGAAGAACAAGGAGACGTCCGACTACTACATGGTTGCTGTTCAGCTACCAATTGAGATCCTTCTTGTAAAGGTTTGTTAATAGAATCTCGTGTGACAAGGGCAGTTGTTGGTAAGACCATTGTGTGAAGAGTAACCACTGGAGTATCCGCATGTGCATGCGCCCCAACGGGACTGCTATTAGCGTGACTGCCATTGTTTCTAATAGCTTCAGTATCTGGGATGCAGGAGCTTTGTTCTGGGTCAGCAGAATGGACAGTTGACTCCTTAAAGATATGATTCTTGCTTGAGGCATACTGATCCTTGAATTGACGATGTCTAGCTCTGCTCCTATAAAGGTAATATGCCGCAAGGGTGATAATGACGATTTTTCGAAGTTTAGGGTTATACCCAACTGGGAACATAGGTTGATAGTGTAGTCTCTTGCCTGGATTAGTTGATGCCTGGAGGTGGCGGTGAGGAGCCAGTCGTCCAGATATGGAAACACCCGGAATCCTAAATGTCTCAGGTGAGCCGTGACCACTGCCATACATTTGGTGAACACTCCGGGGGCTGTGGTGAGACCAAAGGGCAGGGCTCTGAATTGGTAATGACAGACCCCCAGCCGGAACCACAAATGATCTCTCAATGATCTGGCCATTTTGATGTGGTAGTAAGCATCCTTGAGATCTATAGAGCACATCCAATTGCACGTTTCTAGGAACGGAAGTATCGATTGAAGCGTGACCATCTGGAACATTTCCTTCTTGACGATGGTGTTGAGTTTGCTGAGGTCTAATATGGGCCTCCAGTCCCCTGTTTTCCTTGGAACTAAAAAGAACCTTGAGTAAGTTCCAGATCCTATCTGTTCTGCCGGGACTGGCTGGATGACTCTTTTGTCTAGTAGGTTTTGAATCTCTACGGCTGCTAGCTTTTGCAGACTGGGTGGAATGTCTGGAATATTTGTACACATGGGTGGGAGGTTTGTAAAGGGAATGTAGTAACCTCTGGAAATGATGCTTTTTACCCAAGAATCCATTGTAATGTTTAGCCAGGCATTTGGGTATAAAGCCAAGCGACCCCCGACTGCCTCCAGAGAAGGACAGCTGGAATTCCTTTCAGGAACACTGATAGGGCTTACCAGAGAACTGCTCCCTGTCACCCTGATTTTGCAGACCCTCTCTGCCATTTGGATGGCGTCTTCCGTTTCTACCCCCTCCACTGCCCCTAGAGGAGGTATCTGTAGGTGTGTTCTGGAAAGCTCCTTGGGGTTTTCAGAACCACATTTTTCCACTTCGTTGCCCTTTGGGGTATGGTCTAGTTGGAGTGGAGAAATGGACTCCTACAGCAGACAGAGTCTTTCCTTCTTGTTCATACCTAGTAAGCATCTCCTTAACTTTCGGCCCGAACAAGGCTGAACCATCGAATGGGTTATTGACGAAGGAAGATTTGAAGGCTTCCACAAAAGAGCAAAGGCGCATCCAGGACTGTCTCCAAAGAGCTATCACTGAGCCTGCCGCCCTACTCGATCCATCGTCGGCATAAGAAATGAGCCACATGGATGAGTTAACTATAGAATTGAGGGTGCTGAGTTGTGCAGTCACTTTCTCAGAAACTGCATCAGCTGTATTACCCTGTAGAGTATCTCCCAGCTCTTTAAGGAGATCTCATTGAAGGCGGGTAAAATGGGTCAGGTAGTTGAGCGATCTCATGGAAAATGCCACAGAACTAAATATGCGTTTCCCATACCTGTCCATCATTTTAGAATCCCTATTAGGAGGATGGACAGACGAAGAGGTTTCCGACATCTCTTTCTTGGTGGCTGCCGCCACCACCATGGCATCAACTGGGACACCCTTGGTAAGAAAGGCTTTGTCAGCAGGGGAAGTAATGAACTTGTTGGGCCTCCGAGGGACCGGTTCCACTGAATCAGGGGACTCCCACGCCCTTCGAGCAACCAGATCCATTAGTTCATCGAAGGGGGGAGTAACCCAGGAGGTGGATGGTTGAGAACCAAAGGCCTTCAGGAGTACCGACTCATCCTCACTAGGGGAAGGGACTGCCAATCACCCCTCTGCCTTAAGATCTCCAATATGTCTGCAAATTAGACATCCTCTGAGGGGGATCATGGGGACCCTTCTGATTCCTCCAAGTTGGTATCCAATGTTAGGGATTCCTGTGGGGAATCCAGGTGCCTCCTCTTGCAGAGCCTCTTCCTGGGTACTTCATCAGTGGGAGCGTCCGGTGAAGTCCCTGTAGAGGAGGGGCCGCTCAATGGGGATACCTGAGGCTCTGGGTCTCAATGCTTGGTAGGGACCTGTGGGGAAGAGACGGAATGAGGCCCTTTAGTGGGAGGGGAAGAAAGATCCAAGGAGGTAGTGGTCTTGGCAGACATGACCTTCCTCATGGCATCGAAGGCACCAGAATCCTGGTCTGAGAAGTTTGTTGGCTCCAAAGAGGTCGGCAGCCCTCCCCGAGCTGAGACCCCGCACTCCAATCTCGAGGACGGAGCTGAAGCCACCTGCGCAGAAGCCCCTAGGGGAAGGGTTGGAACTGAAGTATCAGTCCGACTCTCCGCCATGGAGCCAGAGAGGGAGTGTCGGCCCCAGCTCCGAGAGCTCGATTGGCTTTGGAGGAGGAGGAGAAGAAAGTAGGGTTGGAATTTCAGGCTTCGAAACTGAGTGGCTTGAAGCGGAAAGCATTTTGGCCAGGGCCGGGTTCTCTAGCAATCTCTTAGCCACTCGGTCCACATCAGATAGTCTCGAAGAATGGGTCGAGGGATGGGTCGAAGGAGCCAAAGACGACACCGATTGAAGAATCGGAGACTGAGGAGTCTCCAACACCGGATCCACAACTGGGCTCCGAGGTAAAGGATCGATACACGGCTCCAAGGGCTGTGGAGCCGATGATTGAACCATACTAGAGGAGCTCAGAGCTGAGGACTTAGGCTCCGAGGACCCCTTGGACGACTTTGACCCCTTCGAAGCCTTGGAAGAAAGGTCAATCTTGTCCAGAGCAGCTTGAAATTCAGGCTTCAGGAGTCCCCTATCTACCAGCTTCCTGCGCCTCTCCAAGAGAACTCTGACACTGAAGGAGTGGCAGATGGAGCACACTTCCTGCAAATGAACAGAACCCAAACAGTAAACACATTTGGAGTGATTGTCCATAACTGACATTTTCTGACCACACTCACACCTTTTGAAGCCACACTTTTGCTTCTCAGACATTTTACTACAATTGAAATATCTATGTAACTATATGTGTAAATATAAGTATATATGTACCAGTTCAGATCCCTGAACTAAACCTTAGAAAAAAATTATATATATATATATATATATATATATATATTCTCTACAGAAGTAGCTAATTTTAACCTATCTATAGATTCTAAGTAATCCTAAGGAATTTCTAAGAAAAACACACGCAAAACAGCTGACAGAGCCCTGTCACACCCAAAACCAAACTAAGATAGGCCTAACAAACAGCCGATAAGAACACACTCCAATCTAACTAATCCTAAGGATTCTAATTACACTCTAAATATAACTAACTTGTAAATATTAAACACTAGCTAACACTATAATAGAATATTTTAGAAAAAAATATTGCTAAATATAGAAAAAAATAGCACTGGCCCGAGCTTGCTCCGACGAGTCTGTAGATCTGTTGCAGCGGCAAACTAGATCTGGGGGTTTACAGTAGAGCATCATGGGATATACACTAGGTCTCGAGCTTCTCTGAGAGTTTGAGCTTGAAAAGCGGACGACTTGGAGCCAAGGGATCGGCTCCGAACCCACGTGTAAGAACAAAATGGTGAGATAGAACAACTTCACATAGATTGTTTGTGAAGATAGAGAAGAGTAGAGGGCCTAGTACTGAGCCTTGAGGTATTCCTATAGAGTTAGGTAGAGGAGGGGATAGCTCATTGTGCCATTGTATAGATTGTTGTCTGTTTGATAGGTAGCTATTGAACCAGGAGTTGGTACAGGAAGTAAAGATTAGGGAATGAAGGGTGTCCAGTAGTTTAGGGTGTGAGACCATGTCAAAATCTTTTGAGAGGTCTAAAAAGGTAGCAGATACATAGTTGTTGTTGTCTCTATGTTGATTAACTAGGTAGGTGAATGAGAGAAGAGCAGAAGTCTTACTATGGTGAGGGCAGAAACCGTGTTGGGTGGATAAGAGAAGCTTGTTTGTGTCTAGGAATTGCATAACTTGTGAGTTTATGCATTTCTCTAGAAGGTTAGATAAGGGGGAAAGAATAGCTATCGGCCTATAGTTGGAAAAGTCGTAATGTAATATAATGTTCCATTGTCATTTCAAATCATTCTATCTGATAAGAGCAGGTCCATCTTCAGTAATCATCAAGATTCACATTGAAAGTGTGTGTGTGTGTGTGTGTGTGTGTGTGTGTGTGTGTGTGTGTGTGTGTGTGTGTGTGTGTGTGTGTGTGTGTGTGTGTGTGTGTGTGTTTGTGTGTGTGTGTGTGTGTCTTTCGGCTTTTCTTGGTTAGGGGTCGCCACAGCGGAACTCCGGTCCGCTAATGATTGGCAGTAAGATTCACATTGCAAGTATTAGGACGATTTGGCAGTAAAACTTTTCCAGGTTACAAGACAAACCCTTTCCCATTGTGCAACACCCAAGAAAAAGAAACAATATTAGCTATAGAATTATGTAGTGAGAATTATTGTAGATGTGCTTTGTCTTATCTTTCCTAACATTCTACCATTGCAAGCGGCAATTGTTTCTTTCTCCATATAGAGAAAACTTGTTTTCTGTTTCCTGTGGTGTTAGGCCTTGACCTTCCATCTCTATAGATCACAAGGTCATGTTTTTCA
The DNA here is from genome assembly GCF_019279795.1 of Protopterus annectens. Taxonomy (NCBI): domain Eukaryota; kingdom Metazoa; phylum Chordata; order Ceratodontiformes; family Protopteridae; genus Protopterus; species Protopterus annectens. Next base: position 1,657,196,796 of record NC_056737.1, on the reverse strand, counting down.
TTTTCTAAATGTGCCTGCATTAGGGCCATCTGTGCCACTTGCAAGCATATTAAGTGAGTATGTCTTGTATCTCAACACTCCACCAGTTCTCAAAAGCTTTCTGCTCTTCAGCAGAATTCTTCCAAGCAGCAAGTGGTTATTCCTTGGTTAGTTGTATCAGATCACAGGAACTTTCATCTTCTTTTGTGAATTCCTACCGTAAGTTAGTAATAAAGCATGTAGAAGACCTACCATGGGAGTCAGGCAGTCAAGTTCCCAGTGGCCATGGTTGTTACCTCTACTACCTCCTTCTTATGGCTGTTCAGGACCTTTCTCTTTTCTCTAATGGGACAGATGACTTCTCTTCTCTTCTCTTCTTTCTGTTTGTGATACAATCACCTTCAATCCCTGTCCTTGCTGTCACATGGTATCAGTGATGTTATCATTCTTTTCAGCCCAGTGCCTCCTTTTACTGGCTCTGTCAGGACCATTGCTGGTTCCACTCCAAGTGTTTTCCTCACTAACTCTATCACCTAAAGCATTCTCAGTGTCCATTTTCTGGTTTTTCCAGTAGTATTAGCAGCAGTTTCTCAATAACTTCACTCCCATTCCCTCATTATTTGATATCATCTCCCTTTCTGCCAGTTTATACAACATCAATATCATCAGCCCTGACATTTGTGGTGCAGATGTACTTCACCCCACTCTTGATATCAGTGGCTACACACCTTTTGTCCTGGTGTTAGTTTCTCTGACATTAGCAGTTTCAGTGCCAAATATTCCAGTGTAACACATACCCCACAGTAGAGTAGTCTGTGCTATAGGAAAGGTCTTTGAGAGGCCTCATCTACATACATTTATCCCTACATACTTATCATGCTTTTAGTGTTCCTCAAGACCTAAGAGGCTGATAGACATAGCTGAGTTAGAGCCACCCATGAAAAGATCCTAAGATACAGATGTAAATCAGAGCACATCACTCCGGAAACACATTATAAAATGGAAGCTGCTGAGAGGAATAATTTCCCCTCTAAGCAGATGATCTCATGTTTAGGAAACTCCTTCAGATCCTGTAGTGTGGGGCTTCCCCTTTAAACTAATTTCTTACCCCAAAGAAGGCTTCATCCAGCCTATTTTTCTAACCCACAATCTTCCTGATTACACCATCTCTTTCTGGACAGGATGCCAGTAGAAACACTATTTTTTAAATATGTAACATTAACAAATACAAAATAAAAAAAATCAAACATTCTTTCTACATATATAGAAAATTGGATTTTTCCTTTAATAAAATGTTTATAAAATCAAACTAATACATTAATTTCTTGAACTCCATATGACATATTGCATATTATCCCTTTCTAAAGGTCACAACTCAACAAAGAATATATGAATAAGAACAATAAAAGAGAAAACAAACAATTCAGCCATTTCAAAAATAATGGAATATAGTCAGGAAGAAGCTCTCTTCTCTTGAAATGCAATTAGATGTTAATATGTACTGGAGAAATATTGTGCTTATAGTTTGTCTATGTCAAACCATTCATAGGTTTACACTCCTGTTTGGTATAACTACACAAAGTAAATCAATACATGGAGATTAGACAGAGATGGCCACCCAATAGCAAGAAACCAGACTCAGATTAATGTCATTATTAGTAGGAGCTAAATATTTCTGTCATTAAAGGCATAAATGAAAATGCTCCACTAGTCTTGCTATTATTTCATGTTGACTCCCTTAAATATTCAATATGCACATTTGCTGTGGATGTTCAAGAAGGCATTCTCCAAGTCCCACAGAATGCCCTTCAAGTTAGTAAACATAAACACTATAAAGTGTAAGCAAATCACCGTAATACATAAAAAACATATGTCTATGGACATCCATCTTAGGTGACACAGTACCTAACAACCAGAATCCTACATCCATTCTGACAGGAGGTTTATGACTATTGGACCATGGTAATGACAAAAGTTAAATCCTTCCACTTATCCTCTATCACCAGGCAGCGCCATATCATGTGAAGGTAATTAGCTTCATATGAAAGACACTGCTAGCACTTAATGCTTAAATTTTACCCCTATTTGGTGTATCCTTAAGATAGGAATGTTGCCAATTGTGTAGAAATTCATGCACAGTAAAATTACATATAGTAGGAACACTACTATTATTATGAATATGTAACATGCTATACCATGCAGAATCTTCACTAGCAGCAGAAGGAAGATCTTATGCCCACCTAGTTTTTCACAGTCTATTTTGGGAGGCTTAAGATATTCCATTTTATAGAGAATACTCGTATTACGTTCTTTATATTCCAAATTTGCTGTGTCTAATTTGCATAAAATCTTGTAATGCAAATCCACTAATAAATGTGTAGTACTATTATTACCAGGCAAGAACTGGCTCATTTGTAGTTACTACCATCAATATGGCAGAGTTAGGCCACATTTCGCTTTTAGTGTACTGTGATTCTTAAAGCAATTTTTATTTCTGTTCTATAAGTCTAGCATATAAATTATACTGTTCGTATCCCAGTATGTCCAATATTTTTATTGTCTGTTTTGTAACAATCTGCATCCCAAATGTTATTCCATAGAAACATCCATTGTGTTGAGTCACCCTTATTGTTCCTGCAATTTTATACAACCCATAATTCCCATATATCAGTGTCCCACACTCTGTTGCTGCCTTTATCACATGGTATCCTCCACACTGAATCAATGCCACAACAAGCTCTTACCCATATGGGCCTAGCAAACATCTGTGCCATATGATAATGCACATTACTTGTGGCAACCAAATACTTATTTTTTTTATTTAAATTTGGTAGTTATTTTCCACACAGCTTAATTGGTAGGAAAAGGTTCTTTATGCTAATTTTAGGATGGCAACTTGACCAAAAAAAATCAGAGATAAGAAACTGAACTATGTTAGTATATTTCCTCAGATAAAAGAATTAGATGCCAAAAATGAAATAATATTCTGTGAAGCATATACTTCTTAATTAACTGAATGTTAGTAAAGAACAGATAATTGGAGCATTTCATGTGCTGATCTTTAAAGCTAATGCTATGTGGTTAGCCATAGTCCTAGATACTGACATTAACTGATAGCCTGACATGGTTTACTATCATTATGTCAACTCACAGGTGGTCGAGTCTACCAGAGAGATGTCTTATATCTTGAATAGTGCATTGTCAAACACCAACATTCCAGACTGCCCTACCTTGCCCCTTTCTAGACCCATGGTAACATTTGTTCCTGGGTCCAGAGCAGTAGAGTGTTTTGATGTTTGGCATTTGTGTTGGGTATACCAGAATTCAGCAGACCATCTCTCACGGAGGTGCACTGACTCTCTTCCGACTCAACTGCTTGTGAGTCGACACGAGATAGCAAACTGCCTGAGATTCGAAATGCTAAAAGATAGGAGCTTGTTGAGTATGCTTTTATAATGGGGATATCTTAGTTTTCATTGATGCACACAGCAGATAATCATTTTATATTATGAAACATATCATGAAGCATAGAAAGGTTATGTTCTGGATTTGTAATCCAAAGGACAAAATTGTGTGTAAACCATGTGAATATTAACCTTTTGTTTCATCCAGAAGCTGGGTGCCCAGAGAAGCATTGTTGTGTGTGTTTAATATATGATAAATTAAGACTTCAGTGGAGAGGGTCAACAATGGGGGGGGGGGTCATAGTGGACAGCCTTGTTTCATTCATGTCTTCTGGTTCACTGGGCTGAATAGTTAGCCTTAAGTAGCAGTTTAGGCAAAAGGGATATCCAAAACAGTTGATTTTTAATAATAAATTCTGATGGGAAGTTCATACATTCTAGCACAGCCCAAATGAACTGACAGTTTATACAGTCAAAAGTGTTTTAAAAATCTAAAAAAAACATCATATTATTTTGATCCTCTTTTTGACTCTAGGTTAGAAGATATAATCATAATCTAGTTAGATCTGATTGGCTTGATTTGCGTTTTAAGAATCCTTGCTTCACAACTTATAGTGACTTTGTTAGCCAAAATTTGTATCACTTTTTAGATTCAGTTTTGCTAGTGAAATAGACCTATAGTCTGATAAGTGGGATATATCTTTGTTGGATTTGGGGAACATAAGAACCTTTTTGACTAGTAATTATTTTGGGAAATGAGCTATTTGTTCCACTTCATCATGCATTACTTTTAAGTATGGACAATGTTCATACTAATATTCTTTTAAAAACTGGGGGTAGCCCATGAAGTCCAAATGCTTTGCACACTGAAAGACTTTTGGTTGCCCTCTGGATTTCAGTCATTTGTACAGGTATCCTTAACTTTTCCTAATCTATTGTACAATTTTCTTAAGTTTAAGTTTTAAAAGGATGTCCTCTATTCTGATTTGGTTAGTTCTTGGCACCTGATGTTAATGTTGCACATATCCCCTGGTCATAATCACACTAACAGTGTCAAGGCTTTATATGAAAATTAGTATTGTGATCAAACAGCCCCAAGATATCTCCTGCTCTGTTCTTGTTGTTTATTTGCTATATGTTTTGGGAAGAATATGCCCTTTATTTAATAAAAGGATTGATGCCTTTCACACTTTACATTTACTTTTTAGCATATATTTTTTAAAATGCTCCCTTATATTCCTTGATCGATTTTAATAAAGAAGAATATTTGCAGTTAGTTCTTACAGATATTTTTGTTAATTGCATTTACCCATTCCTTTATCTTCATTTTAGATAAGCCCCATTTGGTGACAGAAGAGCACAATTCCTTCATTTTAGCTTCCTAGTAGTTAATTGTGGCTTGTCTAAGATTCTTGTTGTACTCAGGCTTTTTTTAGAATTAGTTTGTGTTGTCTACAATTTTTTACTCCTCACCACCATATGCTATGACTTAGTTTGGAAAATAGTGCTTTATGAATTTGACCAAATTAGTAAAATATGATCCACATTCAGTATATATCAAACACATGTCTCGAAAGAAGCCAGTAGTCTAACTTGTTGGTTACTGTCTGTTTGGAGGCTAGAAAGATGTAATATTTCCTGAATGAATATAATTGCCTCAAGCTGTTCAATAGGATTAATGCTGCCATCATTCTCTTCATTATTTGTTTGGTAATCTGATGGAGCCCAATGGCGGCTTGTCCACATCTGGGTTTAATATAGTATCATCAAAGTCCCTACTATGATAACAGAAATATTATTTTTGTCTGATGAGTTTTAATTTAGTCTATAAACTGACTAAAATGTGTGTGTAATCAATATTGAGAACATAGAAATGCCCTACAAATAGCTTATCATATGCTGTGTGTTTTTGTTTCAGCACTTGTTCAGAACTTATTGTAAGCACAAAATAAGCTACAAATTACTACAGCACTCAACTTTCCTCACTGTCCAGAGGAAAACAGTTTCTAGTACTTAACAAATAAGCACCTATCCAGGCATGTCTAAGGGTCAGCCCCCAGTATTTCCTCTTCGCTACCTGATGAATCTGGGCATCTTGGGGCAATGCAGTAATTGCCTCATGTACACAGACAACCCTCTCCTCCTACCACCCAACACTACAACCTGTTAGAGATGCACTTATATAGCCAAACTGGAACAAAGCTCTCTTCACCCAAGACTGGACTAGACAGTCAAGAGGAGAAGGTAAACACTTGCATCACACCACACTCAGCACATAGTCCCTCAAAACCTACACCACCAAAACACACACATAGAAACACAAAACACACACCTACATTCACAGAGGCTCTCAGTAAAAACCTGCCCAAGCAACAGGGACCTCCAAAGCAGAAACACAAGCAACCTAGACCCCCCCAACACAACCCAAATGACACATAGCCCACAAACTCAGTGTGCCACTCAACCACAGCCCATAAGGCATAACAATGCACCCAACACTCTAGTCATAGGTGACTCTATAGTCAGGCACACTGATGTTCCACTCACCAAGCTAAACAAGGAGAAAGTTACTATCAGCTGCCTGTCGGATGCCAGGATTCGCCACATAACACATGCACTCAGGTCACTCCACAACAAGTACAAATATGACTGTGTCATTGTCCATGTTGGTGTGAATGACCTGAGATGTACCTCTTTGGACTACATGAAAAGGGACATGGAGGAGCTGTCCGATTTTGTAGCCCAGGCAGGTATGACCCTAGCCCTGAGTAGCATCCTGCCATCACCCAGAATGATACCACAGTACAAGGACAAAATGATTGACTTCAACAATTGGCTAAACTTCTGGTGTCATTCTAAGGGGATCCAGTATCTGTCTGCCTGGGATGATGTGATCGACAAGCCACGATGCTTTGCCAGAGATGGCCTGCACCTGACGCCCCTGGGATTCCGGATACTGGCTAAGGCTCTAGCCACCCCTATAGTGCCTTTTTTAGGCAAGGTTCAAATGACAAATTCACCACCCTAACAGGTACAGGCAAGAAGAATCTGAGGGTATTGCTACTCAATGCTAGAAGTCTAAACCTTAAAATGCACTCTCTCGAGGCACTCCTTAAAATGGAGAACATTGACATCTGTGCAGTGACAGAGACCTGGTTCAAGGCTCCATAGAGTACTCCTGCATTACCAGGCTATAATTCATACCATACCTTTCGGCCACCTAACCTGGACCGAAACACTAAAGGCGGAGGCGTGCCCATATTCATTAAGGATATCCACACCTCCAGGCTAGTTGCTCAGCATAATGCATCCGAGATTATCCAAGTGCAACTAACTCTGGGCAAGACCGCAATCCAAATTGTAGCTTGCGACAGATCCCCCACCATGCCCCAGGATTCCCACTCCTCATTTCTTAATACACTGGAAAATATTAGGGTACAACCTAACACCCTAATAATGGGCGATTTCAACTACCCTACCATTAACTGGGAAAACTACTCATGTACCAACTCTTGTGCTCAACGTTTTCTGGAATTCATAAATTCCAATGCCATGGATCAACTTATCCACACCCCCACCAGGGGCAACAATATCCTAGACCTGGTTATTACCAACATGGGCAACCGGTGCTCCACACCAGAGGTCAATTCCTTGTTGGTCAGATCCGACCATAAGCTAATCACCCTAGACATCCACATCCCTCCCCCACCCCCCATTAGGGAAACTACAGTAAAAAATTTCTCCAAAGCCAACTTCATGCTTCTTAAGACAGAAGTGGCAAACTTCACGACACCCATGCTGACGGACAATAGAGGTATGACTGCTGAATCCTACACAAATGCACTTTATAAGCACTTGCATGATTGCATGGATCATGCAATCCCTAACAGAACCAAGATGCTATCCTCCAAAAAAAGGAAGCCAATCTGGTGGTCCCCTGCCATAAACAAACACTACAACAGAAGAAAGAAACTGTTTCAAAAATGAGTAAAATCCCATGATTGGAGAAACTCAGTAAGAACCTGAGATCCCTCATAAAATCCTCCAAAGCTAGTTATGAAAACAAAATCACCACTGACTCTAAAGACAACCACAAAGCATTCTATAGCCATGTCAAGAATCTCAATGGCAACACTCAGATCTGCTCTGAGTTACAGCACAATGGCACTAAATATACAGAACCAACGGATATTGCCAACATTCTGGCAGATAGGTTCAGTGCTAACTTTATCCCTCTGTCATCCCCTAAATGGCCCATCTCTATACCAGAAGAATGCAAAGTTCCTGTAATCACGGCTGCACAGGTAAAAAACACACTATCCAAAGCCAAGAACACAGCATCCATGGGACCTGACGACATCCCAGGCTGTGTTCTACATGAACTACAGAATGAACTGGCACCCCACCTAAGTACCATGTTCAATCATAACCTCACCTCAGGCTATGTGCCCACTGAATGGTGCACTGTGACAGTTATCCCACTCCACAAAGGGGGAGCCACCACAGACCCTGGAAACTACCGCCCCATTAGCCTAACGAGCCTGGTCTGCAAGGCTATGGAGCGTATCATCATGGAACTTATAAACAATGACATTGGTAATCTCCAAACTCAGGACCCCACCCAGTTCGGGTTTGTAAAAGGCAGATCATGTCTCCTAAACCTGATAGACTTCTTTGAAGCTGTCACCAAAGCCGTAGATGAAGGTAAGGTGGTTCACACAGCCTATCTAGATCTCGCCAAGGCTTTTGACACCATCCCCCACTCTGGAATTATAGATAAACTCACTTAACTAGGTATAAATCCCTATGTCACATGATGGGTTGCCAACTGGCTCACTGACAGAACCCACACTGTGAAAGTAGCAGACTCCAAATCTCATTTTTTGAAAGTGCACAGAAAGTCAACATTCCTTGAAAATTCATGGAAACTCAAAATGCACTGAAGTTCAACAGTCTTTCAAAATGCACAGAAGCTCAATAGTCCTTGGAAATGCTTAGAAACATAACATTGTTTTGAAAATGCACTGAAACTCAACAATGCTTGAAATGTACTTGCTGATGACAGTTTGGCAGCTGGTGTAGAGGATTCAGGCTCTAGGTTTCTGTATTGAGGGTACAGGGCATAATGCTGGAATCTGTGCTATATACGTAACTGTACAATTGTGCATAGCAAATTATATTACATAACTGTTTAGTACCTGCTGATAGTTGCCTTTATTAGTAAAAATTGCTTGTCTGTCTTTAAAGTGCAATGCTATGCAGTATAAATAGTAACACTATCCAAGTGCACCTGGCATAGATTTTATGTTGTCCCATACAATATGACCAGAGGGCTACTTCTGTACATACCCTCTATGTCCAAGTATATCTATTATCACCATCTAGCCAGTGCAAACACAAATCCCACAAACCCTTGGCCATGGTACACTGCTACTTCATATTTGTACATGGTATCAAATGGGAACATCTAATTTTATATACCTGGTCAGATATATTGATCCTGGAATAATGGCACACATAGAAGTTGTGCAGTACATGAGTAGGCACCTGTATGTCTGGTTATCAGAAATTGTCAGAGCAGACTAGTAATGTATTTTATTTCTGACACACTCTCTCTCTCTTTCAATATTTTTCTGTTACTATACTATTTTTTTGCATTCTTTTGTTTCTTTTATCTGTTTATTTTGTATTTTCATTTTTTTTTGCTGTAGCTGTAATGGCTTTGTTTGTGGTGTGGCACTGATCATGAAACTTATCCATCTCCCAGCAACACATTGACTGCTACAAGGCCTGCCGCTCTTCTGGGTGATAAGCATCCTATGGTGGGGCCAATGACCTAGGGGTGTCTGCAATGATTTCTGATAGTAGCTTACTAATGGGGAGTGCTTATCTTTGAAACTAGTAGTTTCATTGATTTGACTTATTTCTTTTATAAGGTTGCTCCAACTGCAAGGTACATTTTCATGGAAAACTTTTTCAGTAATGGCTAATTGTAAGGGTGTTTTTAACAACGTGACATCTGTACTTCTATGAGTATAATTACAATCCCTATTAAAGAGTCTGTTCTTTAAAGGTAGGCAGTATCCAGTATTAAAGAGCTTGTAAGTAAAGGTGTTAAGCAATATCTAATTTTTTGCTGAATCTGTAAGCCATCTGCCATTATTTATTGAAGAGCAGTGGTGTTTCTATTATTAACTAGGTTGATAAAGCATAGTATTTTATTCTGTGTGGATTGTAATAATGTGGCATTAGCAGCTGAACTTCCAACAATAACTGGCAGCCCATATCCAATCATTGGCATGAGTACATTGATGGCTATAGAGCATCTGTCCTCTGGAGTGAGGAGATCAGATATTAAACATGTTGCTTTATGTTGTCCTACTACTTTGTTAACTTGGGTTTGTATGGGCAGAGTAAAAAAGAAAGAAAAGAAAAGAATCTAACGCAATCCGTAAGTATTTTTGAAAGTCAGTTGTAGACAAAATGTTAAAAGAGGGATCAATGATAACAGGGATACGGGCATGTTCAATCTTTTCTGCTATGCTAAACAGCATAACAGTAGCCAGTAGCACTATCCAATGTTAACAGCGCAGAGTGTGCCAGGCATTCCGCTCAACTGTCCAGATTTTCTTAGAATGCCTTTTATTTTCAGTCTGTTCCTCATTAAATTTGTGATCTTCTGTCAAATCACTGAGGATTAAAGTCACTAAATAATGATATATATTTGAGTTGTAGATGTCATATCCTTCAGAAAATGCACACAAATATAAATCCTATTCTTCTAGAAACTTTCTAAGTTTATAAGACCGATATTTAAAATCTATCCCTATTTTTGGGTCTTTGTTCCCTCCCCTTTATTTTAGGATTTGTACAGATTTCCTGCACTAAGAGGTTGAAATGTATGCTCCAGGTAATTCTCTGTGGAATGACAACTGACCTTTACTAGCGCGTAAGGCTTTCCAGTTAGGCAATCCGTTCATTGCATGAAAGTGATTCTGAGAACTGTTTTATGTTTTTTTATTTTTTTTTCTAGTGATAGTGGTGATGACCATGTTTGTTTAACTTCTGACATTGGTGTTCTAAATTCTTATATGGATTACCCTTATTTGAGTTCAGCAGAAAGTTCAGAGGACAGTGATATTGATGTTGATGAGGTTATGTGGCTTCTACTATATCGTTGTGAAAGGCACTTGGGAAATCATGAACAGTATGGATTCTCTAGGATATAATGTATTTCTTTTGCTTATGATTATTAATGAGATATATTCTTTTATTTCATTGAATGCATTGCTATCTTTTTTTTGGTGACACTGTTGTTACTGTTTATTCACATCCGTACAATGTTATTTTGGTAATGTTTTGAGTAGCAGCAGAATAAGTATGAGAAAGTGTTTTTGTTTGGTATGCAATGGAGAAGTTAGTGAATGGTATGCATCTGGTTTAAAATTATCTATGGCTAGGAGAATAGAAACGAGCACTGTAATAATCCTGACAGAAGCTATGTCTCACACACTGTTACACACACACACACACACACACACACACACACACACACACACACACACACACACACACACACACACACAAAGAGTTGTTCTTTAACAAGGAAGTGGAATTTGGTGCATCATTTAATTTTTCAGTATATAATCTGAACTGTTTTATTGTTTTAACATATAAGAGAAATATCATAACAATTTTATACAAGTAATTAAAAATGGGTATTATTATAATATTCAACAAAACAACTAAAGTATTTACAAAGACATCCACTACAATCAGATCAATTAATTAAACTAAAATACCATGCTATTGAAATTAAAATTTTTTTAACAAATTTTGTAAATTATCCCATACAATAAAATAAGATGTTTTTCTATTTGTTCTAGTCCTAATTGTGTTTATTTCCATATGGCACACTATATTCATAACATTTTTAAATTCATTGAACGAAGGAGGTGTATCTGAAATCCAATTTCTAGTTATTATTTTCCTAGCCACTGCTAGAATAGACAATAACAAGGGAAGCTTAACCTTTTTAACACTTTGAGGTACAGGTGTGTTGAATAATATAAGAGATTTAGAAATAATGAAATTATCTGTAAAAGAGCCTGCAAAATTCATTAATTGACTTCCAGTATTCTTTCAATTTTATACAGTTATAAAACATATGAGCCCAGTCAGCATTAATTTCTACATTACATCTCTTACATAGATTATCTTTATTATTTATTTTATTCATCATCAAAGGTGTATAAAAAGATCTATGTAAAAATTTCCATGTATAAAGTCTCCAGACAATGGAAGACGTAGTTCTATAAGCAGATTCCAATATATATTGTTTATCTTGTTGATTTGGTGGGTCCCCATTAATGGAAGTGAAATAATTCCAGTATGAATCTACACTGTAAAAAGTCTCTTGTCTGATAACTTTATGTATGTATGAAAGTTTACCTTTATCAGAAACTTTATGTTGTAAATTTAATATCAAGTAATCAATCAGTGTTGGAATAGATTCTTTAACAGTTATAGACATTAAATCTATTTTATTAATGAGATGTTGTCTAAAGGTCTGAACCTCTAACCAGCAAGTTTCTCTTGGATCAAATTCTTGTTTTAAGAAATCTAGATTTTTAACTTTATTATCAGATATCAACTGATACCAGTACTTTAGATCATTATCTATAGCTAAATGAGTTCCTTCAGAAGTAGATGACAAAAGCATACCCTGAGTATACATTATAGGAAATACAATAAAATTCCATTCCCTATAGTTAGGGTGCATGAATATAAAGTTACGATAACTAATAATAATATTTAATGGGTAACAAACCATATGTTTAGGTGTAATAGGTGAAGTACAAAATTCCTTTAGTAACCATAACATGGAGTTATTTACAATCATATTTTTATGTGTTAAGGAGATTTTCATGAAGTGTATACTAATTAGCTCCCAATAATCTTTCCATTTTGTGACATATGACTGATCTATTAATAAAGTAATGACTTTTACAATAGAAGAGATAGTATATAAATTAAAGTCTGGAAAAGAAATACCCCCTTGAGACCAGCTATTAGTATGTTTCTTTAATGCAATCCTAGGTCTATTAGGTGCCCATAAGAAATTTAACATTAGTGTGTTCAGTTTCTTGATAATTATTTTTGTAGGTGGAAGTATTATTGATTGTATTAAGTATAAAATCTTGGGGAATATTATCATTTTAATAATTGTAAGTCTCTCCTCCATAG
>NC_056737.1:1657148223-1657178667 GCF_019279795.1 Protopterus annectens | reverse complement strand
TACTTTTTGGGACACCACTGTCCATGGAGAGACTGCCCCAAACACAGTGGGACAGGTGGTGACCTTAGTCGCTGCTCCTATGTCGGTGCGGCGCCCTGACATGCTGTACACCTTCTCTGAGTGTAAACACTGACAGTACATTGCGGACGGCGGTCTTATCGTATCCTTTGCTCCTTGAACGGGTACACTTATGCCTTGGTGGCTTCTATTTGCTTCTCCGTTGATTTGGAACGGGGACTATGTTGCGTACTGTACGTGCGTTTCATTCTGCACGGGACCTGGCTGCTGCCATTACTATTGTGGGCGGACCGTGGCTGTCAGCACATTAGGTTGCTCACCTCCTGCCGGCTTAGACACGCCTCCAGACGCATCCTACCTGGGCTCGCTCACGTACACTACACACGTGTCTGTGATTCCGGTGCACTCTCATTAATATGTATATGGCGCTACTGCGCCGGATATTCCATGCACCGCCGGCGCAGGCCTTATGCCGGCCTTGCGCCGAGCTTCATGAATCCCGGGGATAAACTTTTTACAAGGAATAAATATGTTATTATTCTATTAATCATAATTTCATTACTCTTCTCTCCCTGCCCTCCCCCACCCTTTACCCACTACATAATCTAAATAGAATGTCATTGTTTAAACAAAGAAAAGAAGAAAAAGATAAAGGAAAAAAAATATATCAAATTACTGACCTTATTTTTCCTCTTCAGAAAGAGAAACAAGTTAAATCACAGCTTGCCATTAAATCTCCAGATATTTTGACTAGTTATGAAACAAAACATTTCTTTGCACACAGAGAATAACTTTGATTAAATCTTTTTCAAAATATTTGTTGCTTCTTGGAAATGCAGGAACTATATTTAAAAGATTAATAATAAAATAAAATGATGAGAGAGAAAAAAAAAACATAGTACAAATCATTTGTTTTTTAGTCTCTTCTTCTTCTCCTCTGAAGTCTTCCACGAAGTTTCAGTTGCCAGTCTCTTTAACGAAGGACTAGCCCATTCCATTTCTTCTATTTTTTCCAAAATCTTATTTTTTTTGATAAACAGTAAAGCAGAGTCTAAGTCATCGAAAATTTTAGTACCATCAGGAAGGAAGATTTTAAGCTTGGCAGGAAACAGAAGGTATGTTTTAAACTGTGCTTTTTTAAGCTCCCTTATTAGTGGCAGAAAAACTTTTCTTTTAGCTAATACCATGGAAAAATAGTCATTGTCAAAACGCACAGTTGTTTCATTAATCTTAACAGGAGCTTTAGCCCAAGCAGATTTAAGAACCATCTCTTTATCACAAGATGCCAGAAATCTAACTACAACTCATCTAGGATAGCCTTTGTTAGAGTTAGTATTAGCTATAGATCTATGTGCTCTTTCGATACCAAAGAGAATGCTTCTGGTAAATCTAAAGTTTTAGGGAGCCATGTTGTTAAGAAAGAAGTAATATTGTTACCTTCAATATTTTCTGGCAGTCCAAAAATCCTAATGTTATTGCGCCTAGATCTATTTTCCAGGTCATCCAGCTTTGTTTGTAAATGTGTATTTTGTTTCAGCAGAAACTCAATGTTGATTTCCTCTTCTTGTATTCTATTTTCCATGTCATTCACAGCTTCTTCTATGCCTGTCATCTGGATCTTCTGTTGTTGCAGGTCCATATGTAACAAGTCTATTTGTTTTGTAGTTTTTCTATGAAAGTGTCTATTTTAGTATCCATTTTATCCATCTTAGCAGTAAGTTGCTGGACTATAATTATCAGAGACTGAAGTTCTTTCTTGATGCTGGAGTCTTGAGAATGTGTCTTACTGGAACTCATTTCAGACTGATAAACTGACAGGAAAATTTCCAAAGTAATTTCTGACAGGAATATTATTAAGATTTCCTTTTTTTTTAGATATAGTTCAAGAACTATATAAAACAAACATATTTAGAAAGAAAATTACTTCAAAAATTAATTTTTTAAGTAATTAATTTCTGTCAATGTAATGAAATTGGTGGAGCTGAAGAAATCTGCTGCTATCCTGTGTTCATCCTTGGCCACGCCTCTTTTCTTCTCATTTCTGATACAAATGTTGTTTGAAACTGTAGAATAGGTGTAGTGCAGTTTATGAGGGAGGAAAGGTTTAATCCTGAAACTATTTGGAGGACAATAGAGTATGGAATGATGACATTGCTGGAAGAAGATCATGAAAATATAATGTGATATGCACATGGGAATCATGTATGAAATAGGCAGCAGTATTGTGTTAAAGTTATGCACAAGTAAGCAAAAACCCAGTCAGGGACATTTCATAATATTGTGGACAGCTGACCACATCAGCAAATGCAAAGAGATGGCTATGCCTACCAGAAGTATGGCAAAATTAACTTAAAAAAAAACCATACAGGTGGAAACAAAATAAGACAGGAAGTACAACAAAATAAAAAAGGCATAGAAATAAATTAGAAACTGTAACACCAAAAATGATAAAACCACTCTCATCAACCTGAATAATCAACTAAGCATACTAATTAAGTCCAATAAAGCAAATTTTGAGGTAGCTTCCCATGCCAAGGACAACATTAAGGCCTTTTTCAGCTATGTCCAAAACCTCAAAGGCAGCACAAAAGAGTGTGCCAAACTGCGTTCATGGAACTGGAAGGTATAGCAAATATTCTGGCTAATAAATTCACCTCCAACTTTACCCTCCTCTCACTCCAAGCCACCCCCAGGCAATATCATATAACATAATCACTCCAACTATCTGTGGGACATTTTCTTAAAGGTACTCTCTAATGCCAAGAATACAGCTTTAATGGGCCCTGATGATATTTCAGGATACCTCCTAGATAGCTTGAAATATAACCTATCAGGGCTACTGGAGTCACTATTCAACCATACCCTCTGAACAGGCTTCATGCCACACAGAGCACTGCAACAATTATTTCTCTGCACAAGGGTGGGCCATCAACTGATCCTAGGAACTCAAGACCTATTAGTCTGACTAAACTAATATGTAAAGCTATGGAAAGAATTATCATGGGAATGATTAACAATGACATAGGAAACATTCAAGCACTAGACCCAACCCAGTCTGGTTTTGCCAAAGGAAGGTCATGCCTATTGAACCTGGTGGGCTTTTTTCAGAAGGTCATCAATGCAGTGGATGATGGAAAAATGATGCATACTGCCTACCTTGACCTAGCAATGACATTTGATAAATACCCTACTCTGCACTAAAAACAAACTCATGGAATTAGGCATAAACCCTTATGCAACCCACTGGATAGTCAGCTGGATCACAGATAGAACCCAGGAGTTTGAGTTATAAAGACCCCCTCTACAAAGAGGCTGGTCACTTGTGGAGTCCCCTCAGCATTCTGTGTTTGGTCTAGTCCTCACTGGCATCTATTTCTTGGAAGTCAAGCCCAATGTCAAGGGCTTCCTCCATACCAAGTTTGTAGATTTTACAAGCTAGGAGCATTCACAGAAAACCCCAAGATACCAAAATCTTACAAGAAGGTCTAACACAAACAAATTACTGGTGCTAAAGCCATTCCTTAAAACCCAATGCCAAGATATACATAACAGTATGATTTGGAAGTCAGCCACGTGGGCCCACCCTGTGAAACTATCTCATCAAAAAAAAAAACAAAAAAAATTACAAATAGATGGAGTAGTCAGGGATTTATGGACACATGTAGACAATAACCTGGCTTTTGACCAACATGTGTCAAAGGTTGTCAGAAAATTATTCTCTGTCACTCAACTAATACATAAAGACACGGCATCTAGGTCCAGAGAAGTCATAATGCCATTACAATCAGCCCTCGTCAGACTTATAATGGAGGATAATGATCTCTTTGGTATGTACCTAACCAGGCACATACAACAAATGAAATGTCGAAAGAGGTTCCAAACACAAAGAATACAGGGCATAAACACAATGCCCTGTGCAGATCACATCAAAGCTACGGCATTATACTCTTGTTTCCTGCAAACAACCTACAGGCAATTCATGCTTGGCATACAAGGCATCCTTGGATCCCACCCTGATGGATCTTTTGCATATTAGCAAAAAAGAACTGCATCAGAGCTACTAGCCAAGGAGTTAAATGCTGCAATTTAAATAGTACATGTTGGAGGCTTTGGAGTGCATTTCAGAGTATTCCTATCAATAAGAAGAAGAGCACTTCCCTCACTCTATTCAAGCGTAACCTGGGCCAGTGGAGGAGAAATTGGAAATTCACTGTTGGTCTGTCACCATGTACCTAGTGGACAGATGCAGCAGATAAACCGTGCCCTAACTATCATATACCCATTAAAACAGCCTCTAAGGCAAAATAGCCAATGGAATACATTCTGATTGCATGGCTAGGATTATAAAGTGCTTGGTAGTCTTTAGCCTAGTACTTGTCTATGAATGTATGAAACATATGTGCACCAAAACTAACATTATTATTTTGGTTTAGACACCTGAAATAATACATGGTGAGTAACTCTTTCCATAGAATACTACCTGAAATTTCAGTCCAATAGCAAGCATAACCCCAAAAAATTCTGGTCAGCTATTTCCTCACTACTAAACTCTGGCACAAAAGCCAAGCCTACTCCATTTCCAAATAAAAGTCACCAAGATATAGCTAATCTGTTTAACACCCATTTTATTAACACCATTTCTACTATCACTACCAACTTACCCAACTCCACACAGACTCAAACTCCACTTCTACAAGTCCCCCCCCCCAAATACTTTCGCCTCACCATTCTCTTTAAATTCTACTGTAATTTCCTCCACACTCACTTCCTTTTTCTCCTTACAACCCATACCCACTGCCACAGTAACATGACTACTCCTCAAACTCAAATCTGGCTGCAATGTAACAGGTGATATGACTACTGAATTCTTCAGACTACCTGCAGATACAATTTCTTACCCCACTGGCATACTTATAAATAGATCTCTGCATGAATCATATGTCCAAACAACCTGGAAAATTACCTTTATATTACCCCTTCATATTGGTGGTGACCCCACAGATCTCTCTAACTACTGTCCAATTGCTATTCTTTCACTTATCGCTAAGATTCTTATTTATTTATTTATTTTTATTGTATTTAATTTAACATTTGTTGACTGGGAAAGTCTGACTAGGTTCCACAATTCCTGTTTCAGCAGAGGCCCAGGGAGAAATGCTCAAGACGCAGGTCTTAAAATGTGGGAGTAAACCGGAATACCCGGAGGAAACCCACACAAATGCAGGGAGAACATGCAAACTCTGCACAGAAGGCACCCCGGCTGAGAATCAAACCAGACAACCTCTTACTGTGAGGTGACAGCATTAACCGCTGCACCACTGCGCCGCCCTACTTGAAATTCTTGAAAATTATATACAAATTCATCTTCTTGACTTTTTTCACCAACAAACAAAATGTCACAGCAAAATGATCCCCTTAATCTCTTTCATGGACACAATCAACAAGGCTAGGGACTCTGGTTAAGCTATCTTATCCATATTCTTAGACCATTCTATACATTTCAATACTGTTTCTCATCCTCTTCTTTTAAATTGACTCTCACAAACTGGACTCTGCTCCCCCTCACTTAAATGGTACACAGGCTGCTATCAAACAGGCAACAAGCAGTCAGATGGAGTACTTTCCTCTCTTCTTATCTCCCCAATCTTACTGGTGTTCCCCAGGAGTCTTTATTGGGGCCTGTACTATTCAGCATCTTAATCAATAATCTACACTAATCACTCATCCACATATCTCTTATTCAATATGAAGATGATTTGAATATTATTTGCTCTGCTGAATCTGTACCCAAACTCCAATATATAACTCAAATTGCATTCTCCTCCACTGAACACTGGCTCACCAAAAATCAATTACTACTCAACCATAACAATACCAAGCTAATAGTTTTTACCCCAAGAAAAATACCCTCCTAAACAAAAACCCATTTACTATACTGTCCTGCAACAAATCATCTATTGAACTAGTCTCCCACACAAAATTACTAAGGGGTTATAATTGATATGATCGACATGTACAACACAATATTGAAAAAGTCAGCAAAAACTGGGCTTGCTATATAGGTACAAATCCTACCTTAGCACTACCAGTAAAAAACCCTTGTCATCACTTATCTACTTTCTTCTTTAACCTACAGAGCTCCACTACTCAACAACTTACTCTCTACACTAAAATCAAAACTGGAAATTTGCTATAACAAAACCACTAGATTCACTAGTAATGCCTCTTACTTACTCTTACTCAGCATGTCACAGCACTTCACTCTCTTAATTGGCTCAAAGTCCCTCATTATCTCTCCTACATACAATTAACTACAGCACACAAAATAATATACAAACCCTCAGAATGTCCTGCCCTTCTCTCACTATTCAGCAACTACCTACCAAAGAGATCACATATATCTGAAAATCAGCATCTACTGCAAATTTACAAACAAAACCTACCAGCAGGCCAGCTGCTCTACTCTTATTCCCTAGCCAGGATCTGGAATTCTATTCCCCTAGCAGTTAAAACCAATCAAATCCTTGAACATTTTAAAACTTATTTACAAAACTACCTCTCATCCACCTGGAACTGTAATCGCTCATCACCTCCATCTTTTAAGTCCTGACTTCTTCCACTTCAACTCCTCACGCACCCTAAACTTACCTCTTCTACGTCCACAGATCCTATCTCACTGTTTACTACTATTACTCTATGAATTCCATGTTTAACATGTTCCTTACTATCTTATGCATCTCAGAAACTGCATTTTAACTCACATATATTGTTTGGAGGGACAAACTCCACATTATCTCTAGCATTTGCCAATATGTGACACTAAATGTATCATGTGAATTTCCCAAATTATTTATTGTTCAACTATATATGTTTTGTATGTATGTATATGCAATCATATGTAATTTGAATCTCTGAAAGTTAACCTGCTTGTATTATGTTATTTTAATTGTTCATGTTTGTTACATATAATTCAAGGTTTTCTCCCTCGGCCTCTACTGAAAATGGACTCTTACCGCCCAGTGGACTTTCCCAGTAATCAAATGCCAGTAAATAAATAAACAAATAAAACACACTTTTCATGCCATTTTTAAAAATGAGCTACAACAAGCATGACACAACCAGCAAGACAAAGCAGAGCTCCAACGCACAAATTTAATGATAGCTCATTGAAAAGTACTGTTGTGTAAAATTTTGTAACATCCATTATAATGCTGATTAGATTGAAAACTTAACGTGATTGCAATTACACAGATTTTGTCATGTCAAAGCTGAAACCCAGGAAAAAAAATCAGAGCAAGTCTATGAAAAAAGCCTGCCACACTTTACTATTTCCAGATTTACTCGAGCACTGCTTACCTAATATAATGTCATCCTGAGAGGCAGAGTTTCCCAGAAGAATAGGTTTCAGAATGCCACTAGAGGCAGTGTCTTGACAGTTTCAGCAAGGAAATAAATAATTCCTCCAAATAAAACACGCATAACAGTTACTACTACAGTAAGTAATACTACGATTACAACATATGCAAAACAAAACTAGAACACTTAACAAAGTTTTGATAAATCATTTCAACAAAAGTAACAGCAGCAGTTGCAAGGACCTTCCATTTCCCTTCCTCTCACCAAGTACAGCTCTTATGAAGCCATGTTTAATGAGAGTAAAAATATCAGATCAATGTAATTGTACCACCAGCATCAGTTTAAAAGTGTGTGTGTGTGTGTGTGAGGTTGCATGTACACTATTTACATATTTTGTCCTTCATTTGATGACAGTATGGCATCTAAGGTGTACACATTTGAGAAAGTAGCTGTAATTGGAGTGCAAAATTGTGTGTGTGTGTGTGTGTGTGTGTGTGTGTGTGTGTGTGTGTGTGTGTGTGTGTGTGTGTGTGTGTGTGTGTGTGTGTGTGTGTGTGTGTGTGTGCGTGTATACATCTGATTCTCTAGACATCTGTGAGACTGTCTTTCTCTTTTTGTACACTTGTACACCTGTATGTATGTGTGTATATATCTATATACATCTATATTTCTATATATCTATCTATTGAGATATATATATATATATATATATATATATATATATATATATATATATATATATATATATATATATATATATATATATATATACACACACACACACACACACACACATATATATATATATATATATATATATACATATATATATATATATATATATATATATATATATATATATATATAAACGTGTCTGGGGTGGACAAGCACATGCGTATGTGTACAGACATTCTAAAATACTTGCATTACTTATATTTTAAATGCAAAATCTTCCAAAAACAATTTGATATGCTATAGCAAATTTGAAGTTTTAGGTGTAAGATGTATTTTACATCAAAATTTAAAAAAAATGTATATGCTAATACAAACAATTTAAAACATAACCCATTTTCTAAGTGCAATTATTGTCATAAAGGGCTGATATTGCAGGGAAATTATGGCTCTTCCAGGAGATGGGGAAACCCTCATTCTGTGGCTTTGGGCTTCACAATACCTACAATTTTTTCCTGTATCTCCCACCCTGTCAAACATTATTGATTGTATAACTCAAGGCAATTTGTGAGTATACACATTTTTAAATGATAAGCAGTGAGCTAGAACTCAAATAGTTGGATCTTAAGTTGTTAATATGGATTAAAAACATCTTAAAATGAAAGTGGTATTGCAACAGAACAAGAGTGAAGGAGAAAACTATGTAATTCTACAAATCCACAAATGAATACATGAATAAATCAGAATCATGCAAGAGTCTTTCCTGGAAGCCCTCCCAAGAAATCTTTTTATACAACCTATAGTTCTGTAACTATCATTAACCAATTGATTGATATGATTTGAAAAACTCAGACCTGAATCTACCCATATACCCAGGTCCTTAAGTGAGTCAACAGTTTCAATCAGTGTGTGTGCTGTATTAAATATTCACTTTTCAATTTATTTCTCCCAAATCTCATACGCTTAGTTTTTGGTGTTTTATCAGCATATTATTCTCCTGTGCCCAAATGGTCAATTTAGTCAAGTTATTTTGCAGACATGCTTTATCTGTAACACATGTAATAAGTTTACTCAATTTCAGGCCATCTGCATATAGAGTATAGAACACCTCAGATGAAAAGGTTAGGTCTGAAAGATACAATCTAAACAAGTAAGGGCCTAGGACAGAGCCCTGTGGGACACTTTGACTGGAACCAAGGATTTTACCTGTCCAGTTGCTGTATGATACTTGTCCTATCTGTAAGCCATGCAGTTATTCATCTTATCAAGAGTACATCAATACCTAGTTGTACTAATTTATTGATCAGTGTTTTGTGTATGACCCTGTCAAATGCTGAAATTAAATCTATATAAATTACATCACAGAACAATTTTTCATTCATAGCTGTTATTATATTGTTATAGAACATCATGTTACAAGTGGTAATAGATCTATTTTCAACATCTACATGCTGATATATGGTTTCAAGTCCCAACCTATCCAGTTCTGACAATAACTTATTCAATATTAGCTTCTCCATTATTTTTCCACAACATGAAAGTAGACTTAAGGGTCTACATGACTCAGGGTTTATTATACTCCCATTTCCCTTAAAAACAGGCATAAAAAGTGCATGTCTCCAGTCTTGAGGAATCTCCCCATATTTATAAGACCTAGTGAATAATAAATATAATCTTATCGTAAGTTCTTGCTGAAGTATTCTCAGGTTATTGTTTCTAATTTTGGTTCCTCCCTGTGTTTTGTTTGGATCCAGTTTGGGCAGTTCTTTTTCAATATAATCTAATTTTATTCCAGTATCTGGGTTTACCTGAATGTCACTAGGACAACCTGTCACCCCTTTTGTGGAGCCAAATTGTTTTCCATAATATTTTGTAAATATAGCTACAATCTGTTGTGTCTGAGAATAAATTTTAGAATCTGTACACAGTTTATCAATTTGTGTGTCTTTACTCCTTCCATATCTTATTTATCTATAAAAAAGGTTTCCTCTTATGCTCAATATCTTTATATAAATTTTTTCTTGATCTTGTCTCTCACTATGCTTAATCTTTTTATCCAGCTTGTTTATTTCAGTTTTCCAAGTTTGCAGTTTGACTTCTCTTCCATATCTTATATTTTTTCTCTCACTTTAATCAGTTGTCTTGTTCTTATAGAAATATATCCCCCTAATGTTGTATGCCTAGATCCTGATGTTAAACATTTTTTTTTATTTTTTGCACACAAAGAATTTCTCTTTCAAAACTTTCCACATGTCATCTGCTGTTTTTCCACTGAATGCCTCACTCCAGTTTGTTTTACGGGTCTATATTATTTGCAAGAAAACTGAATTGCGAGAACACGTATTGAGCGACACATAAAGAGTGACTATTCAAAATATCGAAGGTATGAATGAAGACCACCATAGGGAATTCTTCCCTTTGCTTCAATGGAGTGCGATCTTGGAGTTGGTATATTTAAGTAGGGGGGTGGGGGGTTGCAGGGGGCTTGCCCCCTGTATACAACAGTTAGTGACAGTATTTGTTTGTTGGTTCCGTCATGTTTGGAATTTGAGGTTTTGGGCTTTCACCCATTACGTGTCGCTCAATACGTTTGCACGATTCAGTTTTCATGCATATAATATAAATCCTGTTTTACATACTGACTGTTTTGCTTTGATATAATCTGCAATTAACCTTCTGTGCATTGGTTTAGACTTCATTTTGGCAGAATTATCTAGCAACAAATTGACCTTTATAACACCGTGATCACTGTAAATCAACAGTGGTAAAACTTGACTTGAAGTAACAGTAATTTCTTTAGGAACACAAGCAATATTTAGTATTTTCCTTCCCCTAGTAGGTTGTTTACAATCTGAAGAAATTGTTGTTCTGAATATATGTTGTGAATAATTTCCTTACTAACATTACTGAATCGATATTATTCCAAAGTGTTTCTGGTAAATTTAAGTCCCCTGCTAATATTATTCTTCCTTCCTCTGTTTTGTGCAAGAAATGTTTGAATTCCTCTAGGTCATCTGCACTTGACTTTGGTCATCTATACACTCCAACAATTGTTAGATGTTCCAAGGTTGTCTTTATTGTCACAGTTACACAGTCTATAGTATTGGTGTTATCACTGAACATGTAACGATCACAGGTCTCATAACTATCTGTAATCCCTATCATAAAGCCTCCACCTGATTTTTTGTTAGAATGTCTGTTACAGTAACAACATTTATACCCTGACAAAACTGGTTTCCAGTCATTGTTCTTTAACCATGTCTCACAAACAAGAACAACATCAATCTTCCAATAAAAAATGTATTATTAATGCTCCTAGTATTAACAAACATCAGAGGCGAATCATTTGCTGCTACCTGTAAATTGTTAAATTTTCAGCTTGCAAAAATCTTGCCTAGTTTTTGACAAATATTGTAAAATATCTACTGCAAGAATTCTCTTCCCTGATCTGGACAAATGCATGGCATCCTGTCTGAATACATGTGTGCAAAAAAACTAGGCTTGGATGCATTACACATTTCCATTTTTAAAAACAGTACATTGTTTCCATGAAGGTGATCACCCAAAAAATCTTTTCATTCAGAGTGACGTGACTATCCTTTCTATAGGTGATTTGTGAAAAATATGTCCTAACACCAATACAAGCTTTGATATCTAAGAGGGCTGTCAGTTCCCTGATAACAGTCAGAGAATCCTTGTGGATGACATAATTTGTACTGATATGAATAAAAACAGATCCATACTATTTTACATTAAGGCATTCCAAGGCTTGTCTCAAATCATCTATTTTAGCTCCTGCAAGCATAACACTCTTCAATGTTCATTATCTTGTCTGCAAATATTATGTATTGGTTTCTCTAATAATTGAATCTCCAATTACAAGAATACTTTTGCTGGCCAGCTCTGAAGAATCTTCAGCATCTAATACAGTAATATCTGCTTTATCAATTGTTATGAAGGATAGATCTTCATTACCATTAGTCTTATTAATTCCACTGTTTTTATTGTGTAATAAACTCTCATCCAGCTGGTATGGTAAATCCACAGCTTGTGCCATGTAGTCAACATCTGTTTCTCTTCTTTCTTCTTACAGTAATGTTCTTCAATCCTTCCACGTTCAGTTTTGATTTATTCCATTTTACCTGCCCCTTCCCTCTTTCTTCTACCTTCTCTTTTGGAAAAATGATGCATTTTCAGTAGACTGGAGGTTTTCTGATAGAAAAATATTATCATTCCCTGTAACCTGTGTGTTATATAACAAAGTAGTACCCTTTTTAGTACGTATTCTCTTTCCTTTACAATCATTAATTAGTTTCTTTTTTCTTTCTTGCTATGTGTTGTGAACTTCTTCCTTTCTTTCTTTTTTGTTTCCTTCTAAACAAACCGGATCCTCAGATTGCTGAATACTTGCATCCAGAATTCCAGTGTTGTCAGGGGTATTGTCTATTTTCCTTGGGGTTGAATGATCTTTGCAGACAATAGATGCATAATTTCCTGAATGTGTTCTATTTGTTCTTTGCCTAACATTATCTATCTCACTAGTCCAGTCATTAATATATGAAACAACAGTTCTCTAAGCCATGCCAATTGCACAAGCGCAATCATCATTATTAAGACTAGATTTACTTCTAACAATGGTAAGCAAATCATCCAACTTTTTACATGAGGAACACAGATCACCAGTGATATCACCTGTTAACCTTTAAGTATGCATAGCATTTACTACACTTTATGAGATATTTGTACATTAGCAAATCATTAATTGCATACTCATTTAAGGAATCCATATTCAGTTTCAAACAAATAAAATATTGTAAAAGAAAAGAATAATCAAAATCAGTAAACAGAATTCAAAGAGAACCTAAATCAACTTCTATGACAAAAAAATCACACACGCAATATACAACTAAATACAAAAGTACAGTAAAGTTGTCGTGACCATACAAGTTCTACAAGCCAGTCAAAAGCTGTAATTCCTTTATGTCACGTGTGAAGGTGCATAGTAGCTTCTGCTCACTATCGCTCACAGTCGCACTTCTTTTTAACAGTAAAGATCAATAAATCACTAACCAAGGTAGGATTGTTTAGATATGCTCAGGATTTTCCTCTCTGCAGTCTGTGTGAATTTATAGCTGTCTAGGCCCCTTGGGGTGGGTAGAGCTTGCCTGTCTAAAGCCTATCACTTCCTAACAACCAACAGTGAAATTTAAGGTAAAACAACAAAATAAGAATCTTAGTAAATCTTGTTAAGTTATCCCTTCCTACCGACAAACAATGAAAAACAGTGATAACAAATAAAATATAAATTCAAATAAAAATTCTCTTACCAGTCAACTCCACAGTAAATCACAAATCAAGGTAGGCTTGTTTAGATAGGCTCAGGATTTTTACTTTCAGAACTTTTGAGAACTATAAGAACATCTTTAGAGCAAAAGAAATCTTCAAGAAAGCAGGAATAAAAAAAAAAAAAAAAAAGAAACAATATAAACTCCACTGCTCACTCTCTTATAAGTTGCAGTTGACTGCTAGAGTGACTCCCTATACAGTCAGTGCAATCAGCAGAGTTTTCAAGGTAAATTGGGTGGAGCGAAAGTAGGTTGCATGCACATGCAGTCACACCTATGGAAAATTTTGAGTCCTCAATATACCTAACGCATGTATTTAGAATGTAAGAGGTGATGAGAGTACCTAGGCAAAACCCAAGTGAATACAGGGAGAACATACAGACTCCACAGAGAACTGAACTAGATTACAAGACAATAAATCAAAATGCTCACATAGCAGTCAATTTTGGTGGATCATTCAAGAAACTTTGATCTGTTTCCCTACTCAAAATAAAAAAAGTCTAGATCCCAATAATACATTTACCAGTTCAGATGTATGCAATACCTTTGGAATTACAGAAAGAAATGAAGGTTTTGCTTTTTATTTATTTATTTATTTTACCTTAAGAGAATGTTTGAAAATCCAGAAAAAAAGTCTTTACATTAAAATAATGCTACAGTAAAGTTTGGTGTAAAAGGACTGGAAACAATGTGAGTATAAAACTACAAGCAAATAAATCAGCAGCAGTCACAGAGCTGTCTTCTCTGGCAGCTCTTTCAAGGAAAATCTTGATCTGTATTCCTTACTTTAAATAAAAGGCTAGTTACTGACTCTTCCTGCTATTCTGAATTAGCTGATCTTGTTGGTCTCATAGCAAAAAATATACCGTTTGTATCTACCTTAACCTTGAACTTTTGAATGCCAAGAAAAACATGTTTAAAAAGCACTGCTGTAAAACAGGAGCGAAAAAGAAGGAAACTTTCTAGGTCTGCAGGGTTTTTTTGGCAGCTTTCTCAAAGACAATGCACAGTTCTCTATATCATAAAAATGGCCAGTTACCAGTTTATCTTGCTGTTAAAAAGCAGTTAATATCTTGGACTTCATATCTCTCAACAGTCCAAATTTTCACCTCATATTTTTAGTCTGTTCCTGAAAAACTTTGTGATATTCTGCTAAATCATTGAGGAATCAAGTCACTAAATAATGACATACACTTGAGTTGCATACTTTATATCCTTCAGAAAATACATGCTAACATAAAACCTGTTATTCTAGTAACTTTCTATATTTATAATAGCAATATTTAAAATCTGTTCCAATTTTGGGGCCTTCGATTCCCATTATTTTTGGCCTTGTCCAGACTTCTTGCAAAAAGAGGTTGAGAGGTATGTCTGACCTAAAACAAGGAAATGACACAATTTACTTTCTGCACAATCCTAGAACATTTAAAACTCAATGAAAAAATTATTTAACTGAAGTAAAACCAGGAATAAGAAACCAGCAAGTTAAGCATGCAAGCTATAAAGCAATAATTGAAAAATCCCCAGAGAATAGTCTTTTATGATAGCTGTCTCAGGAACACTTTGACAGTTTTACTTGTTTTCCTGACCTTTAACACACAATTCAAATATATCCATAGAAAAGTGGATATATTCACATGAGTGAGAACAAGTCTCACTGCCCATACTAATTGCTCTGTTCAGGTTGTTCAATTAATGTAATGATGAGAAATTCTGATACAGAGATTGGTACAGCTAACATGACAAAGATCATATTAGTTGTTCATTACTGTGTCTGAAAAGAATACTGCAATATCAGGACTGATGGTCCTAGTGTTCTCTCTAGCGGCCAGTGCATCGTGTTAGCAAAGACACCTTCCTACATGCCCCCCCTCCACACACATGCCAAAGCTAACTCACACACATATATACACATACACACACACGCACAGACGCACACACACACACACACACACACACACACACACACACACACACACACACACACACACACACATGCAAACTTTTTATTCCTTACCTGAACTCTTTATGTCACCAGTCATGCAGACACACACATACACTCAGACACACAGACACATAGACATACACACACTCATATGGCCTAAGTCATATTTCTGCAAACATATACCCACATCCACATGCATACACGTACTGACACCCCCTTCATTTCCCCATCTTTGCTGTTCTTACCTGCACCACAAATACTCCCATAGGAGTGAATTGGTATCTGTGACCTTTTGACGGTCTTCAGTTTTCCCTTCTAGAGCAAAGTTTTACTTGACAAAGTCTGAATTACACAGTCAAGTACACTGGGAGCCAGGAATATTTAGGGAAGACCACATTGATAATCATCATTAGCTACTGCCCTGTATTCTTGCTTTAGCATGCACCTTACCCTTTGAGACAGCTGTTCATGCTGAAGTCCATGCAAGTAGAAAACCTCAGCGCTGGAGCAGTATATGAGTTAGAAATCCTTATGATGATTCAGAAATCTTTGGAGATGCTATCAATATGACATTAAGCCTTTGTGAATCCCAGGGTTTTTCAGCATATACTAGAAAACCAGTCTGAAAGCTAGCTTTAAAGATTTCAAAAATCACATTTCTCTGCAGTGGTAAAATGAAAAATGTTGAGCTTTGCTACCTAAATCAAGATATGCATACCTTGTGAACAAATTTTCTTCTTCCAGGAAGCAAACAGTCACAATACTGAATGCAATAAATTTCACAGTTCAGGTTTCTGCTTTCTGGCAAACTCGCACGCTTGCATTTCCAAAAACAAGTTTGGTGATTTATACTTTTTGAGAATGAATTTACAATTTGAGGGTTTATAAAAATAAAGATTATTAATTCAGAGAAAAAAAATATTTGAAATTTACATTATCACACTATAGATGAGAAATGAGAGAGGTATAAATGTTTCTACTGAAAAAAGGCATTACATTCACAAACAATTGAAGCTCACAAGTTGCACTAAAGATCTAGGAAATGGCAATATCAGAAATGAGGTGTGGCAAGGTTAGACTGGTAATGGACTCCATCCAAATAAATGAGGTTTTTGTGAAAAAATATGGAGAAAAGTTCAACGTAGATGAAATAAGGATGGACAAATTGCTAGATGATTGACTTAGTAAATGTACCGCAAATTACTATGGGCCAAGTTGAAAACATTCATGAAAGAAAAAAGGAAGGGGGGATAACAATGGTGATTAAAGGTCTGAGTTAGGGTGAATCTCTTTTAAGGCATAAAAATGGGAATTGGTATCTACCTTATTTATATTTTAAATAGGGTGTGTAATGAAAGACGTTTTGGGAAGATTCTAATACAGCCAAGGTACTAATGTTCCCAAAACCAAACAAAGACAAAACCTTACCAATCAATTTTAGTCTGTATCTTTGCTGCAATTGGACCTAAAAATGTATTCTAAAATACTAACATACTGAACATTTTACCATGTCTAATACTGCAACAACAGCTGGGATTTATCAAATATAAAATGGGAGACCAAGACCTGTTGAGGATGTGTAAGCAAATCTAAATGCTGGGAAGTGTTGATTGACTTTAAAAAAGGAAATTTGATTCAGTCAAACTGCTCTTTATATAAGGTGTGTGCTAGAAGAAATGAATTTTCCCATAACATTATATAATAACCTCAAAGCAGTTGTCTCTACAAAATGGAAGTTTATCACATACTATGGCTCTGTCCAGGGGCATGAGACAGGGATGCCTTCTTACCCAATGCTGTTTGTGATTGCCACAAGATATTTTATATACACACACATATATATATATATATATATATATATATATATATATATATATATATATATATATATACAGTATTTAATTAAACATATTCATTTTCCACTTAGGGAGTGTGAATCCCATTGATTTCTGCCTGGTTTGCAGATTATTGCTTCCTTTGGCTATCCCACCTAGAGTGTAACATTCATACATTACTAGCTGATGTGACAAGATTAAAAGAAAAATGACAAGATCAGACATAAATGACCATAAAATGCAACTATTCCCTTTGTTAAAAACAGTCAGAAATGTACTGGAGAATTCCTCAACTGGTTTAAAGGAAAGGACAGTACTAAGAAGTTCATATTTAGGGATACTGATTGCATACAACCCAGCCCTGTTCACAGTGACATAAGCCAAACTGGATTAGGAAGGTCTGAGGAATACCATCTTGGGAAAGAAAAAGAAGAAATTTCCCTTCCATATTAAAATGCAAATATTAAAAATGTATGTGTGACCAAAGGTTTGTGTCTGATGTAAAATCTCCTACATTTTCATAATTTAAAATACCAAAATAAATTTCAAATTTTAGTATCTGATCTGCTATGAGACAGAACTCGAGTATACAAAGAGGAAAACTACTCTTGCCACAAAAATATGCTGGTACTGGCATCCTGGACTTCAAAAAATAGCATGACATGGTAGCTAAACATTAATATCTAGGTACAAGACTACACCCCAGATAAATATGGGTGCTGCTAAAAAGTACTATCTAGAAGGAAATCTGGGTTCACAAAACTAAGATTTCAAGATACAAAGGTATGGGACCCTAGGGACTGGGAGAAATTAGTTGAAACTATGGTATGGCAATGGAATATAGTAGATAAGGAAGGAGTCTATTGGTGACAAATATGGGAGCCACAACAGTTCACACAGAAAATGTCCCATTATTTTGGTGAGGTTGGACCAACGAAAGGACAGCGGTTCTTAATGGCTATGTAAAACTTGGAAGGATATTCAGTGAAGGATTATAGTGTCATTAGGACTGAAGCATAAGGCCTTAGATTTAGGTACTGGCAGTGTCTACTAGTCAGAGATGCACTGTTGGGTGGTGAGATATTAGGTAAGCTATGACCAGATACATCATGGTATGCAGAAAAGTTATAAGGTGAACCTTTAAAGGTGGATTAAATATTATTGTTATTTTTTTAAGAAGGAAACAGCATACAAAACAAATACATAGACATGATTATAAAAAAACTGGACAAATCTGTTGCATACCACAGCAGAATGAAAGGCATGGTATAACATGGTGACTCTCCATTTACCTAAAAGTACTCCAAGGGCACTACAATTTACTACACCTATGTTAATCTCCAAGTGACAACACTCTCCTCTATGATTATTTAAATGAAGGTGGGCCTCCACTATGGTAATCTGGTGACACAGGCTATAGTGGCTGACTATATGCATATAATTTGGTCCTGCCTATCCACTAGGATTATGAGAGACACAACAATTTAATCTGTGAACCTGGTGAGCAGAAGACAGTTGTGGGGCTTTGGAGTGTAAAATGGAACCCTAGAGGGATTGATTGACAAGAACGTCAAGGGTGCTAAACGATATTTCTGAAAGTAGTGCAAGTTCCAGCCTATCTATATGTATGAGGTGGGTAAGCTAGGTCTGGGCCTCAATAGCAGGGAAGAGATATGTTCTTCATCTAATTATTCAGTACTGCTTTGGAGGAACTTGTGTAGAATAACTCATTATGGAATTTGTTAAAAAGCTTGGACAATTAAATTGCTAGTGAGTGTCAATTTTTTGCTCTAAAAACACAATATTAGCTGAATAATCATGTGCAAATCTGCTGGTAGAAGGTTTTTTTATAAGGATAGTATTTTAGCTGAAATTTTGGTTTATGATAAACGTTTAATGATAGGTTAGCAGTGGTAGTTCTTATCATTATTTGTTATTACTTAGAATTTACCATTAAAATACTACATGGAAGCAAAGGCAGAATGGGTTGCATTATAAACAATTATAAACAATAATAAAAATATAAAAAGTGTATAGTCATCCCCTTTGGCAAAAACAAAGTGCCCACAAATTACCACATAGGTGGTAATCCATTAAGTACAGAAGAAGTAATTAGGGACCTGGGGACCCAAGTTGATAGCAATCTCTCATTTGACAACCACGTGGCCAAAGTGGTTAGAAAAACATTTTATATAGCCCACCTAATCATGAAGGGATTCACATCTAGATCAGGGGAGGTCATCGTGCCTCTTTACTCATCCCTCATCAGGCCCATAACTGAGTACAATGCCCCTTTTGGGATGTACCTTACCAGACACCTGCAGCAACTGGAAAGACCACAAAAGTACCTCACCAAGAGGATCAAAGGGCTCAAACAGATGCCATATGCTGCCCGGTTAAAGAAACTCCAGCTCTACTCAGTGGCATGCCGCCTGTTCAGAGGCGATCTGTGCCTGACGTATAAAGCCATGTCCAACCCAGAATTAATGGACATGCTGCACCTCAGAAAATTCAAATCCCATCGAGCTACGCGCTCGAGAGACTTGAACCTCAGCACTGAAATAAATAGGACATGCTGGAGGGACAGATTCATAACCCAGAGGCTCCCTTCACTCTGGAATAAAATCCCAGTCCAGGTTAGGCAGAGCCCCTCAATGACTCTCTTCAAGAGGAATCTTGATGAGTGGATGGGAGATCGTAGGTTTACCCCGGGTATCACTTCTGTGTCACTGTTAGACAGAGGCACAGTATACTAACCTCGAAAAAGGGCATAGCAAAATAAATTTAAAATGGGTGGCAAAAGCCAAACACATTCTGGCTAGGCTTATAAATGCCCTAGGGCAGATAGCCTAGTATGAACCTATGAACCTATGAACCTATAAAGTGGACATGTGAAAAAAACTGTAAGTTACTATCTTGATTCATGGATATATTACTTGATCTGGAAAATTTAAGACATATAACCCAAAACAATGTTTATTTAATCTGACCTTAAAACGTCTAATAAAGAATTTATTTAAAAAAAAATTCTAAACACATAAGAATTTTGACAACCCAAATTCTAGAAATATTTTTCCATTAGCAGGGGTCCTCTGAATCACTGAAGACTACTTATAACTCTCCATCTCTCTCTGGAATCTGCCATTCGGTTGTACCACTACACATTCTGCAATTCTAGCTCATTTCTGGTTTCCACAGTGCCACCATTCTGTTGTAACACTAAACATTCTGCACTTCTAGCTGAGTTCTGGTTTCCACAATGCCACCATTCTATTTTACCACTAAACATTCTGCACTTCAAGCTCACTTCTGGTTTCCACAGTGCCACCATTCCATTGTACCACTAAACATTCTGCACTTCTAGCTCAGTTCTGGTTTCCACAGTGCCACCATTCTGCTTTACCACTAAACGTTTTGCACTTCTAGCTCAGTTCTGGTTTCCCCAGTGCCACCATTCTGTTTTACCACTAAGCAGTCTTTACTTCTAGCTCAGTTCTGGTTTCCACAGTGCCATTCATTCCAGCTTCAGGAAGAATCTTCTACTTTCTCTTTGCAGACTTAGCACGCACACACACACACACACACACACACACACACACACACACACACACACACACACACACACACACACACACACACACACACACACACACGCACACACACATATACACTAAATATATATATATATATATATATATATATATATATATATATATACACACACACACACACACATATATATGGGTCTACTTTGTTTTATTCAAAACTCATTTCATTGAATTTCAGTTCATCCACACCAAATCGCTGAAAGTTCAAATTACTGAAAACTCATTTCACCGAATCTCATATAATGGAAGTGAAGTACTGGCACTGTGTAGAGTGCTGTATGGCAACTAAAAGGTATATGTCCTTTTTCTTACTGTAGTGCGATCCTGGAGTTAGTATAAATAATTAGAGAGGGGTAGGGGGCACAGCCCCCCACATTGCAGGTGTGTGGGGGAGTTGCCCCCCCATCTAGTTTGGTTGAATATATATGAATCTCATTTCACTGAATTTTATTTCACCCCGACCACTTCGCTGAAAACACAAATTACTGAAAACTCATTTCACTAAATCTCTTTTCACTGAACTGCAGTTAGTATATATGGCACTGTATAGAGTACTGTAAGACAAGTAAAAGGTATATGTCCTTTTCCCCACTGTAGTGCGATCCTGGAGTTAGTATTTATATTTGGGAAGGTGTGGGGGGCACTGCCCTTCACATCGGTGGGTGTGGTGGGCAAAGCCCCCCAACTTAGTTTGAGTACATATTGTCTTCTGGAGGGAATTAGTCACTGGCGTTGCAACTATGCATGTCTATTGTTTAAAATGTATTGTTTTGAAGTTTTTGGTAAAATACAATATAAAACAAACAAGGTGGGGGGCTTTGCCCCCCCCCACACCCCTAACTATATATACTAACTCCAGGATTGCACTACAGTGGGGAAAAGGGCATATACCTTTTACTTGCCTTATAGTACTCTACACAGTGCCATATATACTAACTGTAGTTCAGTGAAATGAGATTCAGTGACATGAGTTTTCAGTAATTTGTGTTTTCAGCGAAGTGGTTGGAGTGAAATGAAATTCAGTGAAATGAGATTCAACAAAACAAAGTTGACCTACAGATATATATATATATATATATATATATATATATATATATATATATATATATATATATGAAAAACTGTTTCTGTTCCTCTTCTTCTTCTGTTTCTGCCTGTGAGAACAGAAGGACTGTTATAGGTAATAATTTGCTCAATAATAGTTGTGTAAGACTCAGTTAAAACACATTTAATTATGTATTAACAAGATGTATTCTCAAACCTCTGTGGTAAATGTATACTTCTCAAGTCATCTGATATGTTTGCATAATCTGTTACCACTCTGCATACATAGTTACTCTGTCAGATATTTCGATGCACTGGATAATATTGCATTGTTAAGACGTGTTATTTTTAATATTTCCTGGTTACTACATCTTTTGCTTTCATGTACAGGCTACTAGCCTGGATCATTAGCAAATCAAAGAGATAGACAGCCAGATGAAAGCTACAGAGATAGCTCAATAGTTAGATAGACAGACATAAACACACACACACACACACACACACACACACACACACACACACACACACACACACACACACACACACACACACACACACAGCTAGATTAAAGATGCTAATTCCAAGTGTCTATCAAACTTCTGGAGTAGTTAACCCTTTTGACCTCAGAGAATAAAAAAAATGTAAGGTTTGCCTTCTGTCATAGCTTAGAACTTTTAAACATGCAAAGGGAAAATAAACTGCAAAATACAGCACTAAAACAAGAATATAAAAATATGACAATAATAAGTATACAAGCTACAGATTAATAAATTGGAAATATTTATCCAGTTTTCTTATGCGGTGATTTTGTTTAATCCTGTGGTCTTCTTTCCAAATGGATTGTATAAAAAGGGCTGACCTATTTAACAAAATATAAATAAGAATCAATAAAAGAAGTCAGTGTGTGTCATAAATGTACACATTCCCTGGGATTCAGCAAGCAGCCATGCAGGAATAAGTTATTCTTGCATGGCAGGGATCATTCCTGTTCAGCATGGCAGCGCGATGCATATGTATGAAGGCATGCTTCCATGCTCTAAAATGGACATGGTTCTGTGTACGAGGTGCAGGGGGTATGTGCGAGAGCTTTTTGAGGGGGATGGGTGTTTGGAAATCGGAAGCCCATGAGCCCCCAAATGGAAACAGTGGGACTTAGGTCCCCACTCATGGGCACTCACTATTGCACCTTCATGGCCCTGAAGATGGCTGTGCTGGTAGCTGAGCAAGAGGGGCAGACTGACCCTCTAATTGTGCCATGGGGCCCTCAAGCTGGCATAGCAGATCTCCCAATTCTCTGTGAAGCTCCCTATGCATCACACCCTAGACCTGACTTCAGGTGATAGGATCCTGTCCATGCCCATTCCCGGGGGGGGGGGCAAGGCCCATCCCCTGAGGTGGTTCCACCTGAAGGTCGTGCAGGACCAGTGGATGAGGAGATCCCAGGGTGGGTCCCAGAAATTCTGGAGCCCAGTGCCATGGCCAGATGAGGTGGGAGAGGTTGGTCTGCTGGAAATGGCCTTCCCAAACATGCTAGTGTGTTGCAGTTTTAGAACATATGTAGATTAGTAATAGTCAACAAAATCCAGGATTAGTTATAACAGCATGCATAGATATTCTCATTAACCCAAAACACTAGATTTGGAACACTTGCATAGCAAACAAAACACATGCATATATGGAACCACAGTGACCATTACAACGGCATGCAGGTTACATTGATAGCAACAGGCCACCAATGATAGTGTTTCAACATGGAACATGAATAGAAACACATTTCAATATTTGTTAAACAATAGGATACATTTCTCAACAGTAGGTTTGGTGTAAACATACCAACTGATTTGTGTGTTTAGATTATTGTTGCAGATATGGTGGGGGGGAGAGAGACATATCAATTAACAACTATTATATCCTTGCAGTATGAGGTCCTCTGACCTTTTTTCCTGTTTATGTCTTCCAGGTACAATGTCCCATGAATGGCTCCCTGCATATATACCCCCGGAAAATGATGTCATCATAAACTTCATTGTACTACATCAAGGAACCCTATTGGGATGCAGGGCCCATGATCTGCAGGAGAGGACCACCTTGTGGAATGAACTCGTCCACAGGTTAAATTATGTTGGCCTGTATAACTGCAGTAAAGAGCATGTACAACATCATTGCACTTATCTGATCCACCACACCCATCAGCGTGCTGCTGCAGTTAGGAGGGACCAGCTAGCCACAGGTGGGGGGGTCATGCCATCCATCCCCCACTAACACATGCTGATGAGCTCCTTGCCAGCCTTGGGGCACTCGTCTGCCAGCCAAGCCAGGAACCTAAAGATAGCATTGTGGAAGTGGGTGCCACCCACACAATGGAGGAGGAGCGTGCAGGTAAGACCCCAGGGCACATTAGTAGACAACTGTTGCTTATCCATCTTCATCTGTAAGGTATCTTCATACATATGTCAGATAACATAGTCTGCTGCTGCAGTGTAGTAATGAACAGATGTGCATAATCTCTAGTATTGTGGGTTTGTACTGTTGATGTACTGAAATGCTGCTCCCACCCTCTACCAATGCCACAGGTGTGGCTACTGACATTATATCTCTCACACAAATATGTAGGTCCCTTTGGTATACAGCTGGGGCAGCAGCCTGTAGCTGGTGAGCATGGAGTTTTTTTTGTTCAGGTTTGCCAGTACACCGGCCATGTTATGGCCATGGTTTATGCCATGCACACATTTAAAACACCTACCCATAATGCGTGCTGTACATGTTCACTTATTGTTGCTATTAACTGCACTGCATCACAGTGGTAACCATGGTGGCATATCTGAAGGGTATATAAAGGTCCTGCAGTATACCTAAAAACCTGTCAGTGCAAGATGTGTGGACACAGATGAATATATTGGTGGGACAAATGGTCTACAGTAGGGACATGTCTGAAACATTACCCTTATACAGTGGCTACAACAGTGTATACACCACTATTACAATGGCAACCGTTCCTCATCTAAACAATGGCAATTCACAATACCACATTCCACACCATTTACAATCTGTAATGTGATCCTAACATGAGCAATGAGTGTGCAATATGGAATCCTATGTTAGGACAACAAATATGGGGAATACATATCTTAACAAACACTGAAAGCATATATGTGCACAGACTCCAAATATCATATTGTGGAAGCAGCTTTTGAAGTACTGACAGCATTCACTCTTCTTGAGTACACATCTTCCATCAAGTACAGGGCCTCAATGTCACACCAAGTAAGGGTCTGCTGTCCAAGAAGTATGTCCATGACATTTGCCCACTCATCTGGAACAGAGGCAGCTGTGGCTAGCACACATCTTACAAACCATGGAATGGATCCCATACCTGAAAGGTAGCTTTCAGGAGTGGGAGACATAGCCTTACCTCACCATTGCATATACCATGGCAAACAGTGCAGACAGTCATGTATGTGCCTATGAAGTATGGGACAAAATTAATGTGGAAAATAAACAGATGCTCATCCAAGACAGATGAAAACACATGTTGCAAACAGGTCATGGAGTTTTCCCAGAAGCATGCAGCAACACTGAGAGACTTGCAGGAATGTCTAGCAAGTACTGCGTGTGCAGTACTTGTGTCGACAATTACCTGGAATCTGCATAAGTGTGGCCTGTGGGTTAGGGTAATCAGATGGAAGAGTTGTTCCACAGGAAACATCATCCAGGGCTCTCTACAGGTAGCATATGCATAAAATCATGTCTCCCAAAGGCATGTGTTGCAATGTGTAATGGTGTACTGAAACCAAGGCTGAAACCTACAAACAGTATTCATAAAGACACAAGTGGTGCACAAGCCACACCTCACTCCACCTCTGGCCTACCATCTCCATTTTTACCTTGCTGGTGCCAGTGTACACCTTTAGTTTTGCTGTTCATTAGCAGGAACTAGGCTGGTAGACATGGCATTCTGAATTTGGAACACTGCAATATGGCACTCATGTTTGGCCCATAGTTGTCAAGCATCTCCAATTAGGCTGTGAATGGGGAGCGGTGTCATCCTGAAACACAACAGTGAACTGAAGCATACATCCAAAGCTTGCTAAGAATGACTGTATCTGAACACAGTCAAGGTCGAGAATTGTGCCACACATAACCCTGACTCCACAGCAATAGTGAAGGCACTGTGTGACCTACAATGGCTGTGCACATGAGCTGACCTTGCAATCTGGCAGAGTTGGGGGACATTTTAATGGCAGAATGACCAAATAATGGCAAGTGAAGATGGGCCATGCTAATATACCCTTCCAGAATAGTGACTGCTGTAGTTCACTTAACAGATGCTGTAACAAACCATTGTGTTAATGGTGTGCGCACTTATGCAACCCACATATTGTACGCATCTCAATCAGCATCTGCACAACTAACACATTTGTTTGATACTGCATTTGACTGCACAGGTCACATGTCACATATCAGGTGTGTGTTATGTTAACATATGCAGTATTGTGGCCCCACTGCATATCATGGAAGAGGCTGGCATGTCAACAAGTGTATGTACACTCCTCATATCCACAGTAATCTTTGAAGGTTGTCAGTGTAATCGGATTTTATTGCTCATACATGCACTGCTGATGATGAGATCTGCAAATCAGAGGTCAGGCATTAACTATTGACATCTGTCCTCATATCATCCTAGGCATGTGTCAGACAAACACATAGGGGCTGTGAGCAACAGAGCAAACATAACTGCCACACATATACAAATTCATCAATGGTGTGTACACTCGTGAGTTATGGTGCACAGTGCATGCCAGGGTGCTGAACACGTGCACAGCAATACTGTGTACATGGGTGCAGTGTGTTCCAGGGGAAGGTGCATATCCTACTAACACAACTCTTGCATCACAGAGATGTATAATGTTGGTAACAAGGATTGAGTATAGCTGCAGTGCATGCTATTGAGTGCCATATGAAATGCATGTTGACTGTTGGGTATGGAGAGGTCTGAGCAATATCTTAGTGCCACCTCACCTGTAAGTGTGTGTGTGTGTGTGTGTGTGTGTGTGTGTGTGTGTGTGTGTGTGTGTGTGTGTGTGTGTGTGTCTGTGTGCGTGTGTGTGCATGTGTGTGCAAGTGTGTGTGTAAGTCTGTGTACAGATAAGCAATGACATACAGGTCTTAAATTACATTTTTTGTTTTCCCCTCACAGGTGGTGAGGTGGGTCACGGTCCCTCCTGCAGGAAAACTGATGTTAGTGTCTATACAGACTCTGACAATGATGATAGGTATGGTGAGGCACAGGCAGGGTTGTCAGGGTCTGAAACTGTGCCATCGGTTGACATCCCACTTTTATCCACCACATCCCACACACAGTCACAATGCCTATACATACTCCATCAAAAGTGGCCATAGATGAGGGACAGTTGGTGGGTGGTGGCATGGGACAGGACAGTGTGGTGATTATGGCAAGCGTGTCTTTACACAGCAGCCATAGTTGGATGACCAGTGAGGTACCACACAGGCAGATGTACAGGGGTGCTCATCGGAGGGCTGCTGTCCATCATGCCCCTGGCAGAAGTGACACAACAGGTGTACCAGACACATGTTTCGGGCCATCATGGAGGCACAGGCACATATGAAACATTACACCAGACAGAGGCTGAGGCTCCAGAAGGCTACTAATTCTGCTGTACTTGACAACATCCGTGATCTTGCAGGTGCCCACCGTTATTTTGCAGAGGTCTTGGATAGACAGTTGGGTGAGATGGTGGGAATCCTCGACCATGTGGTGCCTGTGTTAGAGCATATGTTGGGAGTAGGGCGTCAGCCATGTGGACATAGGTCAGCAACACCAACAGATGGATGTCTATGTGGACATTCAACAAGTCACAGCCGCTTCTGTAGTGGAAGTACCAGCACCGGCACTGCAGGGGAGGGTGCTGTCCACACCACAATGCAGCAGGCCACATGGACATGGTCCTGGTCAGTCCCAACAGGGACACGGATCCAGCGGACATTTGTCATCATCAGGGGAGAGTAACATATCTGGGCTTCTAACTGGTAGTGCCCGTGGAACCCCTGGCAGGCACAGTTCCTGTGTCTGTGGCCGGACATGGTGAACTGTACACCCTGCAATGTATGGTCTTCAGCTGTCCAACAAACCCCTGTACAGGGCAGCCACATGGCAGAACTGTGTGCATACATACACACACACACACACACACACACACACACACACACACATCACCAACACAGCTAGGGCACCTCAATACCTACACACACCACATCTGCACAGCCCAATTGATAAAGAAGCCCCTGACACACACACACATGATGCCAACCAAATGACTCAACCTAGGTCTCTGGCAAACCCACAACTCAGCCTGTGCATATGATGATACCTGTGCCACATCTCTGTCATCCATACCATCAATGCAGGGACATGATAATATGGTTCTGATGCACAGGGTAAATGTACTAAGGTTTAGCAATGTAATGCTGTCAAATATGTTTTGAGCTGGAATGTTTAATGCTTACATGTCAGGGTGTGTAGCTGTTCAGCCATGATACATTATAGCTGTTATTAACACTGACTGATCGTGGTCTCCATAATGTATTCAGTTTGTGTTGTAGTTGTCTATGTGTCAGGAGGATGCTGATCTGCTGTTTTTTCCTACAAGTCTATGGCACTATGGGACACATTGACTGTGTCATATCCTGGGTACAGCTGAACACAAGTAACAGGTCTGTATAACAGTTACTGCATGTGCCACATGGCAGATAGGTCTTAGGGGTGTATACAGGTGAGTGCATGGTGGCTGATGTCAGCAGCTCTTATACAGTGGCAATGGTAAGTGTACTGGGTGGCACACTCCAAATGTTTGTGAATAACACACACACTCACACACAGGCTTTGGTGTTGCTGCAATACAGAGAATACTGTACGCATGGATGTACTTAATTTTGCAGTGAACTCATTTTCACCTATGTAATTCCACCATGACAAAATAGGCAAAACATCACATCAGTAAATAACAAGTCTGCCAGTTTAATGTAATTGGCGATGGTACTGGCAGGGTATATGCCCTCTTCCACAATGTAGTGCAATCCTGGAGTTAGTAAACATAGGTATACTGGTGTGGGTGGCACAGCTCTCCACTTTGGAGGGTGTGGGGTGGCATAGAACCACACATAGTGTTATTAACAACTACTTAACCTGTTAACATAAACTGTACAGTATTACAGCAGATTAAGCGTGGGGATATGCACAACAATAACCCCAATGAGGGTGGCTGTGCCCACAACAACCACGCCCAACTACATATACCAACTCCAGTATTACTGTACAGCTGCACAGTGGAGAAGAGGGCATTTACACATCTACTACTAGTTTTGATGGAATGAATTTCCACAAGATAATTCCTTTGAAATGTTAGCTTTTGCCAGTCAGTTCTTGGAAAAATGGTCTCATGGGACATGTATTTTCTGCAAACTGAAGTAGATCCCTTCGCATACACACACACACACACACACACACACACACACACACACACACACACACACACACACACACACACACACACACACTTACTTGGCAACACTGAGAGGAGAACACTTACCTAGGTACTTATTACTACTAATGTGTTTGGCCTTAATTGCACACACCACACAGCTTTTAGGATGAGGTATGTCCCGAGTTTCTTGTTAAGTGAAGAATATCACCAGGCCTTGCACAGTATGGTAATGGGGGATGTACTGGGTGTTAATGAACAATACATAGTATGACATACTGTCATATACACATTGCAAACCCATAACAGTCATAGACTAATTTGAGAGACCTGGGTTTATCAGTGTTAACTACCTCGTCAGTGTGTCCATTCTGTTATAGAGAAATTGCACACAACACATGCATCATTGGGCTGGATAGTGTAATCACTTACATGTATGGTTGATGGTGACAGTGGTCATCATACAGTGGACCTTGGGACATGTACTGGGGGTACCATGGTGTAATGACAGTATACCCAGCACCCACACCCCACATTGGATATTTTATTCACTGAAACCCATGATAATGCTCTGACATACCCACAGTCACACATTGACCAGGACTGCAATACAAACCCTTGTCTATTTAATCAGTGCTACTACAGGGATATGGACTTATTGCGCATGCCACAGGGATAGTAGGGTGAAGGTTTGTCATGGCTTTCCTAATGTCAGCAACATCACTATCCCTTATAATGTATGGCAAGGTGTATTGTATTTGGAGATGTGGCCTCAGACTGCTGTCTCCTACAAATATACACACTTGCATACATACACACACTTGCCAGGATGCAGGGGGTAACCCACACCTATCTACCCATTTGTAGAACAGTGCTATGCTGGTACTTCAAGCTCCAGGTAGCCCATAGGATGAAGAGTGTAACAAGGTACATTTAATGTCAATTACAGCAGCATCCATTTCTAAGTATGGCAATGGGGGTGTAGTGGGTAATAAGGCCCTCAGGGTATTATCAACTACAAGTTTACAAACACACAGACACTGTTATTCTCTGTAATGCACACTGCCATATTTGTCAGTACTGTGGTCCATAGGTGCAGGTGTTCCTAGGT
Source organism: Protopterus annectens (assembly GCF_019279795.1). NCBI lineage: Eukaryota > Metazoa > Chordata > Ceratodontiformes > Protopteridae > Protopterus > Protopterus annectens. The sequence goes on along the minus strand of NC_056737.1, from coordinate 1,657,148,234 downwards.
ATGTACCAAGC